>NC_082594.1:132774487-133074487 GCF_030936135.1 Gavia stellata
CCCAGGATGCGGTTTGCCCTGTTGGCTGCCAGGGCACACTGCTGACTCATACTGACCCTGCTGCCGACCAGCGCCCCCAGATCCCTTTCTGCAGGGCTGCTCTCCAGCCACTCCTCCCCCAGTTTATGCTTGTGTCCGGCATTCCTCCGTCCCAGGTGCAGAATCCAGCATTTGTTCTTGTTGAATTTCATCCCATTAATCATAGCCCAATGCTCCAATCTATCCAGATCTCTCTGTAAGGCCTCTTGTCCCTCAAGAGTGTCAACAGTACCTCCCAGTTTGGTATCATCAGCAAACTTGCTAATGGTGCATTCAGCTCCTGCATCCAGATAGTTGTTAAAAATATTGAACAGAACTGGCCCTAGAATTGAGCCCTGAGGAACACCACTGTTGACCGGTCACCAGCCAGATGTAGCCCCATTCACTACAACCCTTTGAGCTCTGCTGTTCAGCCAGTTCTTCACCCAGCGCACCATGTACCTGCTCATCTCACAGCTGGACAACTTGTCCAGAAGGATGTTGTGAGGGACAGTATCAACAACCTTACTAAAGTCCAGAAAAAGTATATCCACTGCCTTCCCTTCATCTACCAGGCAGGTGACCTTATCATAGAAGGATATCACATTAGCTAGACAGGACTTTCCCTTTGTGAACCCATGTTAACTGTGCTTGATGATGGCATTATTCTTTAAATGCCTTTCAGTTGTACTCAGTATAATCTTCTCCATAATTTTTCCAGGAACTGAAATTACACTAACAGGTTTGTAGTTCCCTGGGTCTTCCCTCACACCCTCTTTGTAGATTGGAATAACACTGGCTAGCTTCCAGTGAGAGGGACCTCCCCAGGCTCCCAAGACCTTTGATAGATGACCGAGAGGGGTCCTGCCATAACATCCACTAGCTCCTTCAGTACTCTGGGATAAATCCCATCAGGCCCCATGGACTTGTGAACATTCAGCTGATATAGCTGGTCCCTTGCAATTTCCACGATTGGAAAGTCACTGTTCCCACACTCAGTCCTGCTAATGGTCTCCTGAACAAGCTTGTTCTGTGCTATTTCTGTCTGCACAAATGTTGCACTCGTGCTTTTCAGGTGCTTGAGACAGTTATTTTTTTTAGGACCTTCAGTCACACCCTACCAGCCCGGTAGCCTCCTAATCATTTTATCATCTCAATTTTCTAGACTATTTGTTTTTTATGTTTCTAGTCAAGAGATGACCACAGCAGACTATGGCATTTCCAGATTGCAGCATCACACCCTATACTATGTATTACATCCCCTGGGATGGGACACCTCTATGTTTGCAGCCTTGATATTATGCTGAGTAGAGGCAAAAATCCCACCTCAGGGGCCCTCTTACTTGCCAAGGACTCACGTTCAGTCATTTTTCAGTCATATCCCCAGCACACCTATGAACAGGTTGGGTTGTACAATTGATGACATAAGATACTTCCCTGTCTCTTTCCTTCTGTACTGCTGGAAGTCACATGTCATGGCAGAAGTTTCAAACATCATACAAGGTTTTGAGGAAGATGGAAAATAATAAATTAATAGAGCAACTTCTGTACAAAGAGAGTAGGAATGGTTCTTAGCTTACCTGCATCCTTGTTCCAAACAGCAAGGACTCGGAAAATGAAGGCACTAAAGGTAGCTGCAAAGAAACCTCTCCAATAATTGCGCACAGCAAAGTACGTAGAAGTGACCTCAATGCTGAAAAGGACCCCTAGAAAGAGTTGGAAAGGGGGCAAAGTTAAAATCGGAACTGTAACACTAGAAGCATGAAAGAGGCTTCTAAATAGTCTTCTAGAGCAGTGGTCTCCAAAATTTTTTGATTGTGCACCTTTATCAATTACAAATTTTTGAGCACGTACCCCCCAATACATGTGTATTTATTTAAAAATTATATACATGTACTACTGTGCTAATATATGAGGTAAAACATAAAACATACACAAAAAATAGAAATTAAAAAAGAATGAGATAAAGAGGAAATAAACAAAATTTTAAAAATAATTTGTTTTATTTATTAATGGAACAAAAAGATTTTGTTCTCATTAAAAATATTGATATTCTTTATTTTTAGAATCTTGGTTTAACACTTTGTGATACAGTGATTCAAAGGTCCGGTTCTATGTTTGGTTTATTTCGATACTTGGTCTTAATGGCTGTCATAGCTGAAAAAGATATCTCGCAAAGATACATAGATCCAAATGCAAGAAATGCATCATTGGCTCTGCTTACTAAATCATGACACTATTTTTTTCAGTCCCATCCACCACTTATGCAAAGACTTTTGTAGAAATTTGGAAAGTAAATTTCCATCTTCCCTGATGTCAATCAGTTGTTCTTGCAAACTAATCAGAAGGTGTTGAATTTTTATATCTTTAACAAATGGGTTCAAAAGCTACTGAAACTCTTTATCTGGAAGATTTTTAAGATGTTAGAAAGTTCCAATTTTTTTAAGTGTACATGTATGAGAGTTTTTGTAGGTGACACACTTACATTGTATTTGGCAACACATTCACAAAATCTCCACAAGTTCCTTTTGACAAGCAGTTACTTTTTCACACACTGGTAGAACATCCCTTTCACCTTGAAGGGATACATCAAGTATGTTTATTTTTTTGAAAATAACTGCTAGGTAGCATGCTACTGACAGACACTTGTCATCACAGAAAATCAGTTCCTTAATACATCAGCAAATTCAGAACAATTGTCTTTTTGTAGAAGAAAAATGTGTAACTGGTCTTTAATTTCAGCAACTCTTTTAAAAGGCTGTTGCCACGAGATAACCAGCAAATGTCTGTATGGTACAAAGGATTTTCATGGTCACTCCCCATCTCGTTGTGAAGTATAGTGAAGATTCTACTATTTCAAGGTCTTGTTTTTATGAAATTAACCACATCGATGACAGCCTGTATCACTTTGTGCACGTCTGGCTCCCATGTCTTCGCTGCAATAGCTTGCCTATGAACAACGCAGTGAATGAATATCAGGTGTGGTGCTATCTGTGTATCCTTACCACGCAACCCTTTTCTTGGTCAAAGCAGCCGCTCCACTGGTCATTACACTTGCACAGCTTTTCCATAAAACGTTTTTATTAAAGAAGTAATTTACTGTTGAGAATATAGCTTCTCTGTTAGATCTTTCCTTTAGTGGCTCACAGAAAGTGGTTCTTCATGTATTTGACTACCAAAACAGAATCTAGCAAATACCATAAGCTGAGACACATTAGAAACACCTGTACTTTCATCCAGCTGCATAACAAGCCTCTCACACTGTGTAATTTGTACTGATACGTGTTTCTTCTAATCTTCAGCAATGTTTTCTATGCATCTTCCAACAGTGTTTGCTGACAAAGGAATGCATTTCGGTTTGCCGCTGTATTGCTTTCTGTGTATTATTTCAGCCATTTTTACCGTGGCAGGAAGAACAAGTGTTTCCCCAGCAGTATGTGGCTTTTTGTCTTTTGCTATGAAGTAAGAAGCCTCAAAGGAGGCTTCTACACATTTCTCGTTAAGTTGAGTGAAATTTTGTAAAGTACTGGATTGAATATCACACAGCCTGAAACATTGCTGAAAAAACTGTAGAGGTTTGCCTTCATGTTCTGGATGCTTAGTTTTTAAATGTCTTGCTAGTTCCGATGGCCTTATACCATCATTAGCTCATTTCTCAAAGCACAATATACACTTAGGGTGAGGTTCATCGTTAATGATAGCAGATGTAAATCCACACTTCACAAAGTCTTTGATAATTTTTATTTTTTTGACCAACTTCTTGTCAGACCTGATTAGCTGGTCATTGTTTTTACCTCATAATGTGGCTGTTTAAGAGCTTATACTAGGAGTAGGAGAAGTGTCAGCTCTGCCATTTTCTTGTAATTTATCTGCATTATTAGTATTATCTTCAATCCATGGTCTCTTTGCAGGAATCTTTTTAAGGCACTTTGTGAGAGTTAGTTTAGTTAACACTAGATAATGTAATCTGTAAATCCACTTAACTGGGCATACATTGATTGCAATACACTGCAATATGCTGACAGCAAGCAAATGAGTGAGGGCACACTGTCAACCCTCCACGTTGTGAGCAACTCTACACCCAGGATACTTCATGCACTGTTTGTGGCAAGAGGCCATCTGACATACAGACCGAGTGAGGGCACCAGTGCCAATACGTATACTGAATATTAGTAAAACTTAATTTATTTCTTTTCTTTTTAGATTAAAAAAAATAGAAATTCCAATATTTTCTTCCCACACCCCAATGGATCATCTTGCGCACCCCCTGGGGTATGCACACCCCGGTTTGGAGACCACTGTTCTAGAGAGCCTTCCCCTCTTGCCTCCAGAAGGCTGACAACATGTGGAAAAAAGACTGTGTCAGAGATGCTGGGGAGGTTGGTAACGTTAAAGGTAAGCTCCTTTGTTCAAGGTAGATGACAGATCAAAAATAAGGCGCAGGAAAGGGGGAGAGGAGAAGAGGACTAGGCAGGAGAGGATTTAGGTACCTGAGAGAAAGGAAACAGAACAGCCACTTGCCTCCAAGTGGTGTCCCAAAGCAGCAGCCGACTCCCACAGCGCAACCCACGGTCAGGACATCCGTGTAATAATATGGCTGCTACTGGTGAAAGAGACAAAGAGAGACAGACAAGCAGAAGAAAGAAGGAAAGAAAGCAGAGAGTGAGTAACAGAATTGGCAGGTACGGCCACATGCTGTCACCCAGCTCTGGCACCAGTCTTAGAGTTACAGCTATATTTACTTTACTTCTCCCTTCTGGATGGCTTCAGAATATTCAAAAGACAAGGCCTGGCACAAGACAGGCATATACCTGGAGTCACATTTTCAAGACATGTGAAAAAGGCAGCATCTCATCTTTCATGGAAACATGCACATTTCTGTCACTGTAGAAGAAATGTCTTGTGGAAAATGCTCCAGAGGGTGAAGGGCACATATGTATGTTTTACTCCATCTCTTTTACTTTGGCAGGGAATCTCAGGATGCACGTGTGCCAGAGAGTGCCTCAAAAAACCCACCCTGGGAGTGGACGATCACCCAGTGATCACCTGGTTGTCCTGTACGTGCCGCGTGATGGCACTCAAGATGATCTGCTCCATAACCTTCCCTGGCACCGAGGTCAGGCTGACAGGCCTGTAGTTCCCTGGATCCTCCTTCCAGCCCTTCTTGTAGATGGGTGTCACATTTGCTCACCTCCAGTCCGCTGGGACCTTCCCAGTTAGCCAGGACTGCTGGTAGATGTTGGAAAGTGGCTCGGTGAGCACTTCCGCCAGCTCCCTCAGTGCCCTTGGGTGGATCCCGTCTGGTCCCATAGACTTGTGTGTGTCTAAGTGGTGCAGCAGGTCACTAACCATTTTCCCTTGGATTGTAGGGGCTTCATTCTGCTCCCCATCCCTATCTTCCAGCTCAGGGGGCTGGGTACCCAGAGGACAACTGGTCTTACTATTAAAGACTGAAGCAAAGAAGACATGAAGTATCGCAGCCTTTTTCTCATCCTTGGTCACTATATTTCAGTTCACAGTGTCTGGAATAGTGGGAGGGTTGTGTTATAGCCCACCAGCATGGTGATTAACACCTTGAAACTTGAGGGTATATGTGACATGGCATACAGTATGGCAAGAGGTAATTAGAATTGCTTGAATGTGCAAAGCCTGATGGGACACTGCTGAAAAACAGTATGAGATAGAGAGACCTATAGCAACCACTGGGAACAGCGTGTGGCATATGGCATCTCCCAGGACCCAGCACTGTGTCAGTGCTGGCGCTGCGTAGCAGGACAGGAGTAGTCAGATAGACCAAAACAAATAGACAAGCAAAGAGTACCAGAGTGCACTCAGAAAAAGTAGTCTGGGCACCTTTTTCTTGTCAAGGGCTAAAATGGCTTTTCAAATCCTTTTTGAGGGCTCCTTATTAATACATAGGGTGGTGTTCACCAGCAACAACACCAAGAAGTTTTATACACCATGGGCACTACGATCTGAAGTTGCAAACTATATCCTGGACTAAGGTCAGCTACAAATTACATGACTCCCAGGTAATGGAAATCACATTCGGCAGTTTGGTGTGAATCCATAAAAGGAACCCAACTAGGGCTACAAAAGCTATGATAACTTTCAGTTTGTTCCCATACCATGTTATCATCGCAGACTCACAGCAAGTTTTAGTCTGGAAGGTACCTCTGTAGGATTCTTCTCCAACTCCCAGCTCAGAGCTGGGCTAAACCCAAGGCTAGATCAGGGTGTTCAGGATCTTGTTGAGGTGAGCCCTGAGCACTCCAAGTGTGGAGATTCCCCAGCCTCTCTTGACACCTGTGCCACCCTGAACCACCTTTGGGGCAAGGGGAGAATTTTTTTTAATGCATAGATAGAATTTCCATTCTTGCAAGCTGTGCCTGTTGTCTCTTGTCGTTTCACTGTTCTCTGAGAAGAGTTTGGTATTTTGACTAACATCTCCTTTAGCTACAGAAGCAATTAGACTACTCCCCTTTTAGCCTTCTTTTTTCTTCTCTAGCCTCTCCTAGTGAACTATATATAATGTGTCCTGCAGTCTCTGAGACTATATTAATTCCAGGTACAGAAAAAGAAACAAGAACTCTAGACTGTGTTATGGAAGGTTTTTCGGTTTTGTTTTTTTTGCATTTTTTTTTTTTACCATTAAGAGAGATACACTGTTCTCCTGTATACTACCGATGGTTCCACCTGACTATGGTCTAATCCTGGGTTCTGAACCTGCTTTCTCTCAAGGTTTTTGGCAGACTTACAAGTTTTGCCTTGAAGCCTCAGGCTTCAGCTCAGGCTGCCTCCATCTTGCTATATTGCCCACATATACACAGCTCTCAGCCTGTCTCCTACTGAATCTGATTTTCTTCCTGGCACATCTTTTCTCAGGTTATCAACTGAAGAACCTCTGATTTGTAGCTGACAAACTATGTTCCTTCCTTTTTTTTAATAGCAAACCAGAGCAAAGATCATTATTATTGTTGATGCAAGACCATGCTGTATTTGTCAGCTAACTAATCCATTTGAAGACTAACAGGGAAGTAGTGCATGGAAAAAATAAAGTCAACATAGAAAAAACATCACATTTCAAAAACTCCTTAAACTTCTGGGCACAATAACCATGGAGAGAGGTTTGGGGCAGTGCATGGGGGGAAAGTGAAATGAAGGCACAAAAAAGAATGCAGAGCATTTTAAGACAAGTGATTTATGAATACATTTCCACTGCTTTAGGAGGAAGTTACCATGTGCCTCTGGCACATGGTCTGTTTAAAGGAATTCTGTGAATCAGAAGACTAGTATAAATGTGAGGGGACAGAGATAAATTTCCACATTTCTCCTCCCAGCAGGATCATAGAAATTTGGGAAGGGACCACTGGAGGTGTCTCCTCCAACTCCCTGCTCAGATTTGTGCTAATTCCAAGGCTAGATCAGGTTCTTGTCCAGGTGAGTCCTGAACATTTCCAAGGGTGGAGATTCCACGAACTCTCTGGGCATCTGTGCCAGTGCTGAACCACCCTTGGGTGAGGGGGACATATTTTCCTTATACACGGTCAGAATTTCCCTTGTGCAAGTTGTGCCCGTTGCCTCTTGCACTGTGCCCCTCTGAAAAGAGCCTGGATCAATCTTCACTAAAATCCCCCTTTAGATGATTGATGACATCAGTTAGACCATCCCCCTTTAGCCTGTTCTGCCTTAGGCTGAGCAAACGCAGCCTCCTCAGCCTCTCCTCATATACCATTACTCCAACCTCCCAACCATCTTACTGGCCCTTCGCATCTCTCATATGGGGAGCCCAAAACTTCACACACTGTTATTTCTGTTCTCCAGTCCACTAATGAAGTATTCATATAGTAGTTTCCTGTTCACATTGTCAATTCCTGTCATACTTGCCATCATCTCCTGCCCTTAGATGTTGCTACTCCTTACATGATGTTTTTTTAACTTCTGTCTGCTACTTGATCCTTATGGATTTTCTGGACAGACCTTGGTGCTCTCCAGGTTGAACAATGTCTATGGCCGGCAGGGACTGAGCAAGCTGCATCATTAGAAATCAGCACATGAATAGGTGTCACTTTCCCTATGACCTTCCCTTTCTTTCACTGCCACCAGTTACACGAGGGAAAAAAGAACTCGTGTTGCTAGAGTGGAGAGGTATCTGTGGAGAACCTGCTTGAGAGCAGGAGATCTCACAGCAAGAGGCTAAATGAGTCGTACATTAAATGTCACATATAGGAAGACACTTGCCTCCAAGAGGAGCCCCGAAGCAACATCCAACTCCAACTGCGCAAGCCGCCACCAGGAGGTCGAACTGCCTATGCACATTCTGGAACAGAGAGTGCAGCCAGAGAAGGGCATGCTGGGGTTAGAGGGAGCAAAGCCAAGGGGTTAGGATCCAGAACAATGAAACAAAGCAACAGCCAGCAGCAGATTCAGCCCTTGCTATTACAAATAGCAGGCTCTACACACTTTAGTGCGGTCTTTAGTACTGTCAGCTGGTCTTCAGCAGTGACATCTGGCCCTTACGCACAGGCAGGATCTACTCAAGTAGAACAGCACCTCCCATTGTTGTATTACACAGCCAGTTTCTGCTAGGAGCCTGCATGTAAAGCAGTCCCTACATTTAGCTATATACGCAGTTAATAGATTTTTTTATACAACCAGTCAATACAGTGATCAGCCTGCAGAGGCTGTTCTGCAACAGCAAAAGCCTAGAGACAGTGTCAGTGTCTATAATTAGCAATGCTGTATAAATCTGGCTTGAAGACAAGTTGATCTTTGTCTGCAGCTACTGTTTTATACAGGCAATGATCACGGTGGAAAGGTATCGGCATCATGAGATTGAAAACTTGTCAAATGCATATTCCTAACCAGCCTCTGTGTAATTGGTAGGTAACATTGGTGGTCCTGCACAGTTATTTGACTATATATCTGGCCTCCCACTATCGTTTTCTTTGGCTTGTATTTTACTGCTCTACAGCGGTACGGTGAACTTTGATCCATGTTTCCTCTGTGTTGTGTGGCCTACCAATACTATCCTATGTGTCTTAGGAGTTCAACCTGTAGAATAGGTGTATGCAGAGACATGTGCCTTACCTCATACACACCACAGAAGATTGACATGAACTTGCTGAGTACTGCAGCACAGATACTGGCAATATGCACGAAAGGACCCTGCAAGAGAAGAGGAGGAGAAAATCAGAGAGGGTTACTGACAACCATTGAGCCATTGCAGATCTCATAATTTCTCTTCGGCCATCTCAGCCAGTCCTCCAATCGGTTTTTTTTTTGTTGTTGTTTTTTTTCCCCTCTTAGCGACTACCTGGCTTGAGTTCTTTGATATTTTCTATATCAAGCCTTTCAAAGTAGAAGGAAAATGGCCAATGGAAAGATCAGAGCTTTGAGAAGAGGAATGGTGGCAAAAGAAAGAAAACGTTTATAGACTCTTCTTCCACAGACAACTCCTCTCACCTCCCAGACCCTGGCCACTATTGCACATAAAACCAGCAACATTTACCTCTTTCCCTACAGGCATGCCACTTCCAAGCCCAGCTGTGAGGCCCACAACTTTGGCCACAAAAGCTTTGAGGGTGAGATATTCCTTGAGGACCACTCCCCTCATAATGGTCTTGAGCTCTGGGATCCCAGACCCTGAAAACAACAGCAGAGCAGAGGATGTACAAAACCTGCAGGCAAATGGAATAAGAAAAAGAGACAGACAGAAACAGATCTTGCCATGCCTTCTGCCCTCACCAACAGCCTGTGGAGAGACGAGGTGGCAGAAAATGGCCGCAAACAGAATAAGAACAAGTGGGTATGTGACCCACGCCAGATACTGCATAGGAACATTCGGGTGCAGCGCTCTGTACATCCACTTGTAGGCTGTAGACAGACAAACAAAGAAGTTGTCAGTAACCACAGCTGCTCCAGACAGGTTGGCAGACATCAAAGAATCACAGACTTGCTAAACCTGCCCATACTAAATCTCCGTGAGACATGCTATCCTAAAAAGCCCTAATTTCCTAAGACAAGCCTTATTACATTTTGAGTATGAGTTCCCAAATAAAACAGGCATTCTGCAGGAATGGATAGAAGTGGTTCTCTGTTCTTAGACACTATTAATACCTGTGCCCAAATGTGGTGTAAGAAAAGGTGTGCTACGTGCAGTTGTGAGGATGAATTACTGTATGGGGTCTTTTCATTTGACAGCCTGAGGGCCTTATGCGGGTTCTGAAGGAAAATAAAGTGGTCCACCAACAGCTAGTGCCCTCTCCTCCATCTCAATCACACGGAAAATTGTTCCTTCTTAAAAACTCGCTTAAAATCTCTGCTTATGATTTGCCTTTTAGAGCAGCAGCATGAAGGGAGCTGTGCCAACTGTTAAAAGAGCAGCGGTACCATTGCTCAGCCAGGTACAACAGCACGAGCTGCCGAGAATCCAAACTGAAGTGCAGCTCTTGTGCAGTTCATCTTTGGTGCCTGAGCTGGCTCCCCACAGAGCAGGAGGCTGAGACTTGGTGGAGGGAAAGAAAAAAACCCAAAGAACTTAGCTGCAGGGCGTGTGAAGGACAGGGGCCCTCTGAGACTGGCAGGGTAAGCCAGATGCCCGGTAGATAGGGAAGCTCTAGAGGGAGGAACAGTGGGCTGCAGGAATACTGGGAGCTTTGAGGAACTGCAGTGTCTGGTGGACAACAGCAGCCAAGAGCACCGAGAGGAAAGGATTGGTGTGCGTGTGCAGGTCAGGACTGGAACACTGAGGGTGAGGACAAAGGAACAGTGCAGTCAACAGGATGTGGGCGATGTTGTGTGTGTGCACCGAGATGGGGGGGCAAGGGGACTGA
This sequence comes from Gavia stellata, assembly GCF_030936135.1. Lineage (NCBI taxonomy): Eukaryota > Metazoa > Chordata > Aves > Gaviiformes > Gaviidae > Gavia > Gavia stellata. The sequence goes on from NC_082594.1 coordinate 132,785,341, forward strand.
AAGATCTTGCAGTTGTTATAGCTGCCAAAGGGGAGAGGGACCACAGAAAAAATGCAGGGAAGATGTCCCTGGTAATTGCACGGGGGTTGGGCTAGAGGACCTTTAAAGGTCTCTTCCAACCCAAACTGTTCTATGATTCTGTGACACAAGACAGTGATTAGGAGATCTTTGTGAAAGGAGCCAAAGGAGAGAGCACTATGTGGCCAGGTAGCAGGAAACTGCAGGGCACTGTATAAAAAAAAAATTGGGAAGAACGGTAATGAGGTAAAAAGCAGAAACAGTGTTAGAAGGGCATCCAAGAGCCCCTTCCCCTCCCCACCTGCCATGTGCTCAATAGACCTGGGAGGATGGGAACCAGTATAATGGGAAGGACCACAGTACCACTTCCCTGTGCCCCTGCATATTCAAGGGAGCAGGAGGGAAGGGGAGTCAAAATAATGGTTTGTCTTTGACTCATACACATATCCTTTGTTTCTGCCCACTTACTTCCAAATTTTCCCTGCCATCCCTTTAAAGAACCTCTCCCTAGTTAACCTTTTCTCTACTAGGTTGCAAGTACCTCAAACTTCCCAGGCAGCGAGGGGTGAGGATGGGACACTGACGTTAAAGGAGGAGGAACATTGGTCACTGGACTTTGTAAAACATTCATATCATTTACGATGTGCTTTTGCAACACCTGAATGGGACCCACCCTGTAGGCTCTTCGCACTGGCATAATCCATTCCCCAGCTCACCAACGCCATGACCAGACCCAACAGAACCAAGAAAATCCAGTCCTCTCCAAGCTTCTTGGTAACATATTTCTGGATGCGTCTAGCACAGTCTGTGGAGGGAAGAGTGAACCAGAAAAATTGAGGGAACGTAGATGAAGCCTGCATCTGTCTCTCCTTCCCTATGCTGAGAACTGACTACAATAAGGACTTATTTGGAAGCGTCACGGGCTTAGTGTTGAAGGACCGGTACCCAACCCTATCCTACACAGTCCTGCAAAATCTGATGCAGTTTTAAAAAAAATAAATAAAGGGGAGTCGGGAATTTAACATCTTGTACACTAGCAGCAAAACTCTGACACAAGAAAGTCCTTTTCCTCCTGTTACAGAGATCTATTGCGGAAAAAAATGGTTAACTTGGGAGTGGTCTTTTTTCCAAACAGATCTTGGTTCTTCCTAGGGTGAAAGCTGGCATTAAAAAGCCTTTTGGATCCACTGTGATTCCTTTTCCTTCCTTCTCTGCTTCTCCCTAGTCACAACATTTTTGTCCTTTCGCCTTGCTTAAATTCTGTCTCTCTGGCTGGCCTGCCCAATATCTGGTCATAGGGTCATGAAAGATGAATGGTCCCTACCTTGACATTTGGAATAGTGCTCTTCTTTGATCTCTACTTGACTCTCACGTTTCAGGGGTCTTTCATTGTTCTTTTGGGCCTGCTTCTTATTCAGTAGTTTTGCTGCTTCCTTCTCTGCAAAGTCGGTTACCTGGTCTGTGTATTGGCCATAAAGCTAGGGGAGCAGAAAGCAAGAGACATCAAAAGGAAAAGGTAAGGCAAATGTTCCTTCACAAATAGCATTAAAGATGAAAAGGCAGATCTACTAACAGTCAGGGGTGCAGACCCAAATGTACCCAGGCAGGGAGATAAAGACACAGAAACTCTCAGATGCAGCTCTACTTCTTTTTCCTTTTTCCTTTCTGGTTCTCTCTTCCCAGTCTCTCAAAAATCTTTTCATCTCCTTTTTGGGGGTACAATATATGATCACAGAATACTAAATGCTTTCTAACATCCTGAGAAAGAGCCAGCTCTGGTCTGAAGAGACTGAGCAGGCTTTCTGGAGGTACAAAAGAAGGTCAAAATAGTTCACATGAGGCTGCCACCCTCAGGGCTGTCTCATAGACTTCAGCAGCACTGTGAAACATCTCTGAAGGTTTTGAGAAGTATTACACTATCAAACAGGCTGCAGGAATGTCCTGCATCTGTTGCTCCTGCTGCCAAGGAATGCTTAACGTGACGGTGCCTGTGGAGGAAAAGAAGCAGCATCTGCTCAGAAATATCACAGGGTTCTGTGCGCGTCCTCCCATTGTTTACCCAAATCATCATGCTAAGTCCTTACACATCTCCAACTCCTCTGAATTTCCTAACTACCTAATCTAGTCTTCGTCTTCAGATACCAGTCTTGAAATGCAGTTGGTTATATGCAATTCACAAGTAGCTACACACCAATGACATTTCACACATGGATCTGTAGTAAACTTGGCAGTTGCGCCATCTTGTCAACGAGACCTCAAGGGAGTTTGAAGGATCCTGACTGTGCCCCCTTGTTTGTTTATCAGATTCCCTCAAGAGCAGCTATCCTACCTCACTCTTTCAGAGTACAAGTGGGGAATGTGTGCATTTGAGATGCAGAGAATAAGCCTCTCCTCTTCACATGCCCTCCAATGAACCAGTTTGACTTTACTTGAGGTCAAGTTATCACCTGATGCATGGCCTGTGATCTTGGCACTTTCCACCTGCAAGAACGTGACCCTTTGCTTTCTCCCCAGCCCAACATCTGCTTCTCCATGATTTTCTGAGTGGCAGGAGGAGAGTGAGCAATGCTTCGATCAGCAAAATCAGACACTTCAGCTGGAGAATGACAAGACGTCAGAGAGATATAAAGCACTACCACGCACTGAGAAGACATTTCTATTTGACAGCTTTGCGTCTCCTCCTTCTGAAGTGACACAGGAGATGTTGCTTCTCTTTCCTGGGGATCTCCATGAACTGAAACATCATCTGTACAACGGGGATAATGCAGCTGACCTACTTGTAAGAGAATTGAGATCAAACAGATTCAGAGATTCACAGAAAGATTTGCACTGGAAGGCACCTCTGGAGGTTTCTAGTCCAAGCCTCTGCCTACAGCACACAAACTCCAAAGCCAGATCAGGCTGCTCGAGACCTTGTCCAGGCAACTCCTAAACATCTCCAAGGGTGGAAGTTCCCCAGCTTCTCTGAGCACCTGTTTCATGCTCTACCAATTTATATTTCCAGATAACAAATACAACTGAAGGTCCTAAGTAGATTGTTTATTTGCATATATTCCTCAAGAGACACCTGAACCGTGTGCAATAGGTCCCTTCAAAATCCCTGGTGTTTTTTTTTCACAGAACGCACACCTAGGCTTTTTAAAATCATCCTGTTCTTAAGGTGGCTTACCTGCTGTCTCTTAAACAAATTGATCCTATCGGAACATCTGAAAGTATTCTTCCATTCATCACTGCATGGGAAGCTGACAAATTTAATGTAATTATTAACCCCACGATTATCAACACACTCTAGGCAAATTAAGCATTGCAGACTCTTCGCAGTGAGGAATGGCCATGCTCTGACCTCCATAATACAGACAGGACAGTGAAACATCAGGCTGAAGGACTTGCCAGACTTCATACACAAGGTAAGCTGTCACATACAGAATCCAGTCCTAAATAGTAGACTGCTCCTTTTTTTCTCTAACTGTATCAATTTCAGCCAGAAATGCCAAGTACCAGCAGATTTTAGACAAATGCATCTTCACATCACCTCAGATAATGTTTCATTGCCTTTACATGGTCATGAGGAATGGGTTTATATCAAATACGGCTTAATCCAAACTATGAACTCAAACCCGTGCCAAGTATGATGTTCAAGTTAGAGTCTTCCATCTGCCCAGGTGGAACAGCATGACAGTATAATAGTATGAATGCTAAAAGTCCTCATACGGTATCCTAGTTCACTGCTTCTATCTGGCTGGAAATTGGGGCACTCAGGATGTGGGGAAAAAAGGAGTTAGTCTCCAGACACAAAAATGAAGGCTCTGTCCTGGAGAACAAGTTAGTCACCTAAAGAATGCTTCATACACGTGCTTTGCTTCTCCAGGACTCTGGCACTATTTAAAATGGCAGGAGATTGTGGGACAGAGAAAGACTCTGGAAATCAAAGAATAACCTTAAAGCAAAATTAGGTTAGGCAAGAAATACCCACTCCATTAAAAGACATGTAAAATTAAAAATATAACACAGTATGACTTAGACTGTTCCTTCTTCTGATGCTCCCTCTCTAACACAAGGAACACAGGGTTTCTGAGCACCAGGAAAGCTGGAGAGAATTTTAAAAGATATCAATTACCACCTAAAAGGTTGAGCCAGAAAAGGTACTATCATGCCTAGCTTGGCTAAATACTGAGTGAGAACATGATAATGGCGCAAAAACAGCTGAAGGTATAAATAGCGCTAAAGGTGGGGCAGGGGGAAACCCAAAAAAAACCATCCAGGGAGAAAGCACAACCAGGCAAAGGTTCATTTTCAGGGAGGAAGCATTTATTACTGTTTAACTGTAAACCAGCAGGGTTTGTCTTTCCAAAGAAGATGGGGAAGTTTCATTGCTTGAGTAATGGAGGAAAAGCTGCACAGAATCTCAGGGGTAAAAATATGCACAGCACCACCATCTCAAGACTTTTCTGGGAGCTATTTTCTGAGTGCTCAGCACCTGCATAAAACTGCCCTCTTCACACAGTCCAAAGCCTAAGCTATTTCCCGTGCCATTCAGACCGAATAATATGTTCTCCACAACATACTCCAGTCCTGAAATCCCTTCCCCCAGGACTGCCAGTGCTTACTGTTTTTAATCTGCTGCTCCTGGCCATTGAGGCAGCCTTGGGCTCTACTTCTCATACCCTCACACCCATCTTGTAACCATCCTGCTATTCCTGAAATGATCTTCCTTAGGTTTTTTTTCTGATGGATCACAAAAGAGTAGCCCTATTTGGTCTCGGAGGAGAAACCACCCAAAACTCACTTCATAAGTAAATTTAAATGTCAGTAAAAAGTCTACGCTCAACTGCTTAGACATAGAGACAATGAGGCACATGTGAGGGGCGGGGGGCAGCAACAGAATAATAGTTCCTCCTGAAGAACAGGAGGCCAAGGGGAGATCCAACAACAGTCCCGCCACCTGAAGGGAAAGGGGGGTTGGAGAGAAACGTCAGAAGGAGACTTCTCGGAGGGACACAGTGAAGGATGAAAGGACAAAGGCATAACTTGCAAGAAAGGAAAGTCTATGCAAAAGGAAAACATGTCCCCATCCACCCCCTCTTGAGGGTCGTTCAGCACAGGAACAGGTGCCCAGAGGGGCTGGGGAATCTTCAGTCTTGGAGATGTTCAGAACTTGCCCGGACAAGGCCCTGGACAACCCGACCTGGCTTTGGAGTCAGCCCTGCTGTGAGCAGGGGCTTGGGCTGGAGGTGTCCAGAGGTCCCCTCCCACCTACATCCCTCTGTGAGTCTCTTATCCCGTATTACTGCATTGTTAATTACTTATTATACATCCCCCCCCTACACCCGTCTGTGTATTGCTGAGGGAGCTCTCTGCCATGAACTCCCTTTCTATAGTCACGAATAACACAGCTTCTAAATCCTCACCAGCTGGAGCTGCTTTCTCATGCAGAAAGAAAACAATACAAAAATCCTACAATGTACGGGAATGCGTATTTTTATCAATGTATATTACATCATCTATCATATATCTGTTATATTAATTGTCCAAAATTATGCATATATTACTATTATTATCCTACTACTATTATTATTATCTATTAACCACTGTATGTTTTTTAACTCTCAATTGTCTGAAGGTCCCAGGCCAAAGACCAAGACTCCGCTGTTCTGGGCCCTGTTTAAAGCCAATCAAATCACAGAGCCGGTCTGAAATGGCTTCCAACCCACATATAAAACAGAAGGCAACGGCCAGCGAAAGAAACAGCGCAACAGAATCAAAATCTCTCTCTGCCAACCGTTTTTTCACATGACAGCAGGGAAAGAAATCTCAATGGTTACTTTGCATGGAAATGGATGACAACATGTGCAGCAGGTTGTTTTTCATGCTACTAACTAAGTGTGCATGTTTGTACAAGACATGTACATTAGCATGCATATTTATACTTTAGCTGCATATGCATGAATGGCTAGCAAAATATACATACACACAGCAAGCCTGGGTTTGCCAGAATATGTCTGCATACAAAGTTTCATACATAAACGTACATGCATACAGGTGTATGCAATTGTTTAGTAAAAGTATTTCTAGGGCATATTTTTCAGTAAATCTATAATTATGTCTGGCTGTTTTTAAGACTGCAAATTGTGTTCACAAATGCGTGCTTGCCTGGGGACATTACTGCCTGAAGATACGCATGGGAATGCATTTGATGGTCTGCTTGTTTGTGCATGAGGTTGTCTGTCTACATGCACTGACCAGCATGCCTCTGGAGCTGAGAACAGAGACTCCAGCACCGGGTAGCAAGAGCAGGGACGTAGGTTGTATTGCCTCACTGTGTCATCTGCGCTTGCTTGTGAGAGTGGCTTTAGATGCGTGGGAACAGCATACTGGGTGGATACATGTGAACTGGGATGTTTTTGGTGGACTTGGCAGTGTTAGGTTTACGGTTGGGCTTGATGACCTTAAAGGTCTTTTCCAACCTAAGCGGTTCTATGATTCTATTCTATGGATGTGCTTTTCTGGAGAAACAATTCGCATCCCACAGCACCGTCCCGCCCCCAACTCACTAACAGTTCATGTAGCACAAGGTGCATCTCGTCAGCTCACCTCAGCCCTCCGCCTGGCTCCACTCACACCCCACGGGCACGGCTGAGGCGGGCGGGACATCTCCTTCCTGCCAGTGGCCCCCGCCCTGGCTCCACGGCACACTCCATCCTGTCCCAGCCCCTGCTCACACCATTAGTGTGGCTGCTGCAGCCAAACCGCTGCCTTGCATTAGAGTAAATAAAGCATGAACTGCTCCAGTCAGACCTCTGTCTGGACACCTTCCTGTTTGGGCTACTGCTTCCAAATCAGCCAGGGAGTGGTTTTGGAAGAGTTTAGCGTAGGAGACATTTGCAAACTCTCATACGTTTTAGACAGTTTCAGAGGAGAAATTCCTGGATATGGCCACGGGACTGATTCTCTAATCTTTTGCAATGTGGCACGTACAATCCTCACTGGGATGCTTGTCTACTGGAAGAGATTTTCTTGCTGGCAAATGTGGCTTTTTCCCTATCAGCAAAACACAAAAGTCTTCAGGAGCTGAGGAATGCATCCCCTCCCTCATCCCCCGATCATTCACCAAAGTATTCATGTAAGGTGATTTGCATTCATGTAAGGAGAAACTTCCACTCTGTCTGAATTTTACATTCACACGCTCTCTCCCTCATCATTTGACTGGATCCTTCATTGCTCTAAAGCCCCCTTATGTCAGCTTAGCCTGAGCAGAGTGGTAGGAAATAAGACACCAGGACTCTGCTGTAAAACCTCCCCTTTGCAGGAGGCTGTCCCAAAAGAAGAGGTAGAGGAGATACAGAGAGTAATGGAACAAGAAGCCACAAGCAGAGTACATCTATGCCTCAGGTGTCTTTCTGAACCGCTTCATGTATGAACCAGAGCAAGAGTCAGGTCAAGTTTAAGGGATAGAAAATCCCTCACTTACAGCTTCCCTAAGAGCAACCAAAACTACCAATGCACATGTATGGGTCTATGATGATGAATTGCTTTTTGGTCAGAGAAAAGTCAGAACAGAGCTCTGTGTGACTTCGTCTATACAGCTGTGCACATAGATACCCATCCGTATACATCACCGTTCTCTTTGTTTTTATTCGCTCTTCTGCTCTACTTAATATCAGTACTTAATATATTATGCAGCTGAAGGCAGCTGCGGTTTCTCTTTGCTGTCACGCGTACATTAATGGTCTGGATGATTTTCCCCATCCCAACTTGCCCATTCCAACTCTCTTTGTGTCCGTGGCAGCTGAAAATGACCCCTGACTCGAAATGCTGATAGCCCTCCTGGATATAAGTACAACCGTGAAAGTCAATGCCTGACCTGGGAGTCAACAGGCGAAGGGGAGAGTTGGTAGGATTGGGAACGGAGCGGGACGTGTGCTCTACAGCACCGTTCCGGGAGCCCCAAGAGCCTGTGCGATTCCCAGGGAGACCTGTGCTGCCACAAACCTCCCAGTTGTCCAGCCCTACCTGTGGGTAGCTGAGGGAGTTCTCCAGGTAGTGCAGGTCGTCCCCTGTCCCCCCGGCCTCGCGTCCTGCCTCCAAAGGTATCCCGTAACGGGCGCATTTCTCAAAGCAGACATAGTCGTATTGCGGTGTGCCCCCCCACAAAGCTGACTTCGATCTGGCTTCCTGTGTCATGGTCTCTGAGCTCTCCATGCCTCTACTCTTCCTCACGCTCAGTTGTAATGGAGCCGCCACCCTGGGCCTTACCTAGAACCACCTCATGTTCTGGCCGAGAGCATGGCCTCCGCACTTTCTTCTGCTCCCTCCTTTTCTTTCTCTCCTCAGACCACTCTGACTTGTCCTGTTCCTGCACTCGCTTTCTCCCTGCCCCTCCTCCTCCTTGTGCCTCTCTCACTTTCTCCCCTTCCTGCGCAAAGGCAGCGATTGCAGGGTTTAACTATATTTATAGCAACCTTCCTCTGCCACATGATTCCCCAGTGCCGTGTCTGATCTCAGCAAAAGGCACTAACTCTGCTGGGATTGAATATCAGGTGTGGGCAGGAGGGGAACTCCTGAAGGAGAGGGAAGGGGGGGAGGCGGAAAGCAGATGGTAAGACAGACAGAGCTAGAAGTACAGAGACAGAAAGCAGGCAGGAGGAGGCAGAAATTGTTATCCAGCAGATCTTCTTTCACACCTCCCCATCCTGCGCAAGCTGTATTTGCAACGAGAACAAAACTCAGTGGGCTTCCTCCTTCCCTCCCCAGATAGCAGGTCTGCTAAAGATTGGGTGACAGTCATAAGGATGCCAGCAACTACGGTGGGACAGAACAAGATGGGTGCACATTCAGTGTCCCAAGACAATTTTTCTATGTCCATGGTCCCCAGGAGAACGGCAAGCCCTAATGGAGAAGTCAGTCATCCCTGTAAACTGCTGAGCATTACAGCTTAATCTCAGCCTTTCCATGTGCCCTTATGGGGAACACTTTACACTTTTGAAGGATGTCACCAAGCTTCTCTGTGGGTATATGCAGAAATTTATTCTTCTTAATGCTCACTTTTCCATGGGCTAGAGCATTCAACAGCGTCTCCTCTCTACTCTACCACTTGTTTCTCAGTCAGGCAAAAAAAGTAATGAGCTCAGCCAACACCAGTGAGTTACCAGCCAGGGACAGGAATGAGAAGCATATTCCAGCAACACAGTCTAGAGACACCTCCCAGGGCTGTCAGTGTGCTGCCTGTAACCATATGTCTTTTGATGGCTATTAATCATGAAAAGCAGTGAGTTCAAGAGCCTAGAAATTGTGTACAAGAAAAGAAGACCCCCCACATGCCTCAAACACAGTCACCAAAGATCTGCTATTAACTCCTTCTTCCTCTTCTTGCACACTATTACCTCTCCGGAATAATGGTTTCCAAGCTTCTCACACTGCAGGATAAGCGATTTGCAAGCAGGATGGGAGGGGGAGAGAGAGAGAGAGAGAGAAGCAAAACACACTTCTTTTTGGTCCAGAACAGCAGTCTCATTATTTCATTTTGCAGACCCCTGTAAAACATTTCTCCTGGAGGCTCATTTTGCTCTTTCTCAGTCTGCATGGTCCTCCATGGTACAAAGAAAGTTTCCAAGAGGAAGACATACTTGATTTTCTCCATAAACAACCTCCTCACATCCTCCAGTGTTGCTGCTAACAATATCCATATGGATATCCATTAGCAGTAATATCCATATGGATATCCATTAGCAGTAATGTCCTCATGGATATTGTTAGTCTGTACAGTCCACACTTGGTGGCATACCAGGCAAGCTCTGAATATTTACAAAAGCAAGATCAGTGCTGCCCCAAAGCACATAAGCTCATTGGTTTCATTCTCACCAGCACTCACTTCACTGTCAATAAGCAATGTTCCCTAGAGGAAGACTGTGGCCCATCAGTAGGGCAAAACCTGTAATGAACCACCTTAAAGAGGATTTTCTAAGTGACCATGTATATCATACAGAGAAGAACATTTGGATATCCTCAAAGATTTCCATCTTAAAGGCATTATTTGCTCCCAACATACTGAGATGCTTTTGGAAGACCAATGTCGCTATGACTTACATAAAAAATGATGCAGAGCATATACTATACAGTGCATAAAATATAAAGAAGTGTATAAAATATAAGTGTACATCATATATAGAAAACATAAAGACCAACCACAGTAAGCCCCAGCAAACATCAAAGCTGTAATACAGCACCAGATCTTCAGTTGCTGTTACATTTACTGGAGGACAACACTCATCACAGCCACCAGAGAAAACTAATGGGAACCTTTATCCAAAGACGCACTCTTCAAGCTCTTGTTTTTTGAGACGCACAAGAATAGCACATCAGGAATTGCTTCAGTATGAAAAAGAACCTCGTACTGCCAGCGAATCAAACTCTACTGTCTGTCTTGTATGATACTGTTGTGGAATTTCCATGGAAAACAATTATATAATTATAGCCTAAAATAACATGATCCTCCCGTGAAACGTAATTTCCAGCAACTCTCCATCTGAGCCTCCAGATTGGCCCCAGCCTCACTCACCTCATCAATAAAACCATGAAGGACCCCAAGGTCAACATTCACCACATGGCTCTAGATGCTACTCGAACAAGAAACCTTTACTATCCTCATGAGGAGGACAACTCACAAAACCCCTGCACCCTCACTCGTACTTTCCACAATGTAACGCCCCTCATCCAGTGCACCAAATGGTAGACTGATAACTGTGCAGATGAAACTGAACAATCATTAAGCACACAGTGGTACACATGCACACTCTAAGGACCCAGCTCTAAGGACATCTGCAGCTAAGGACCTAGCATTTAGCTAATTCCCAGTGGGAGAGCACTTCTCATCAAACAATCTCCCTACCTCTGATCCCTATACCCAGATATTGTCTACAAAGGAAAGGACTGAGGACTGAAATTCACCATCCCAGTGCATGACAAAATATATGCCATCTGCAGAGATCCTGGGTTTATGTCACATTATTTCCTGCGTCCTGAACACTAATCTTAGCATGCTCCACAGCTTATAAATCATCCCTCTCCCTCTTTCCCTAGGAGAAAAGCACTTTGTCAGCTCTCTGGGCACTATTAATGTCCTCTCTACTCCACAAGGTACCAATAATCTTTTGTCACAGCCTCACTGACGCTAGTCTAGTTAAATTCAAAGCAGTGACTCTCAACTTGTATTTGCTTTGAGATCTGCTGCTTCTATTTCAGACTCAAAGAAGAACTTGTAGACCCAATAGCTTGTCCACGTTTTCCAGCTGGCACAGCTGACCGAATGAAGGGCATTGTTCCAGCTCTACCCATTGTCTTGTCCATGTTTTCAGATCAGCAGGGTCCCAAAAGTACAGAATACTGAGCACACCCTGAAAAGGTCTGCCTTTCTGCACTGCTGCTGCCCGGCAACTGCTGCCACATCTCCCCTATCATTTTTCCTGTAATTTCTTGCCACAGTTCTTTATATTTTTTTTATCACTCATCTGTCCTGCTTTCTACTACCAAGGCCTAGCTCTGCCCTTCTACCAAGACACAGCGACGTAGTACTGCTGTTGCTGGAGAGGTTACCCACAGACTCAGGAGACTAGCACAGAAGTGGAGGAAGATGCCAAAAAAGAGGAAGATGTAATAACCGTTTTGCACTAGTCACAAAAATGGATGACCTGTACGTATGACCTGGCTCCTCAGGTGCACCTAAGCCTCTTGAAAGGGCTCACAAAAGTTTCTAGACTGCCCCACAGCACACGAGAGGAAAAGTATACAACCTGCTCATACACCAGTTTTTTCTTTGCATATTACAGGCCTTAGAGGGACTCCAAAGTGTGTTTCTGTCGTAATTCCTTCAAGCAGGACACCTTCAAGAGAGATGGAACTACAGCTACAGCCCAAATTAGGGTCTTAGGTGAGGAAAAGAAAGGGAGAGAAGTCAGAAGAACTCTCACCCAAGATGGGTCTCTTCTCCGGTCAGCCATCTATCTTTCTCCCTCCTCTTCCCAGTTTTCTCTCAAGTCTCCCTTTCTCTGCCTTTATTTTTTTCTCCTGAATGCTTTTCAGGATGCAGAAATATAATTCCCAGCCTTCCCATCTTACTGCCTTTATAGTGAAAGCTCTGATAGTCTGGGGGGAGGGATGATTGAAGACTCACGCTTCTCTCATGGTCCTGTCCCAGGAGATTTATCACCTGGAATCCCAGTGCTATTAATCAACAGTGACAAGCTTAATGTTGTTCCCTGTGCCTCACCCACACAATTATCAGACATCATACTAACTTCTGAGCCTTCTACTTGTACTAGAGCTTTTTTTTTTTTTGTTTCTCTAGCAGATTCATCCTAAAAGACCTAGACCACTTCTTGACCTTACTGTATACAAACCTTATGGCCCACCACCAGACTGCAGCCTCCTCTGGAATGAAACATGACGTCTGTTTTTCAGCTGCCACCAATACTGCATACACAGACATTATAGCAGATGGTGATGCAGAGCCCTCTACCACTCCAGACTGAAAGGAGATGAATTTGTGGAAGCAGTTATTGTTACTCAGAACCATGCATGCGGAATAGAAAAGCCGTCATTTAAGAATAAGGAAAATATAACATCTGTGCTTAAGAGAACTCAGTCCAAGAGGTCCATAAGGCTGTGAAGGAGATAATATAAAAGATAGGCTACGAGGCGAAAGAAACTGTAATGATGAAGGGGAAAAAGGGAGTTTTGAAGGAGGAAGAGGAGAAAGGTTACAAAAGGAGGACTGCTTAACAGTAACAGAGGCTCTAAGAGCTAAACACAGAGCCAGTAAGAGACAAAGAAAGCACAGAAAGTCTCAGCAAGTCTACCTTGCCTCAAGCAATAGCTTCGGATGGAGCAAAAAAGAGTGAAAAGGCAGGAAAAAGACTTCAGTAGACATAAGATAAGGCAATGTCTTGTAGATGAGAACAAGGTGCTTGAATGGGACGTTTTATTAGACAAGATACCCATGGAGGCTTCAAAGAGCTACAGGAGGCAATTGGAGCTTAGGGAGAGAAAGAATGCTGTGAAAAGGGTTAGGAAGAGGGAGGGAGACTGGGAAAAACAGCTTTGATAGTGAAAGAAAGAAATAGACGATGGACTAAGGCTTGAACAGTAGAAAAAAAAAAAATTTAGGCCGTGCAGTAACATATTGCAAGCAAGGCTGAATATGGAGAGACGATGACAGAAAACTCTCAGAGACCACTTGAAAGAAGGGTTGAGTTCACAGTAAAAAGTAGAAATAAAAAGTCCAGAAAGTTTAAGGGCTTTCATCATAGAGAAATAACAAGATAGTATAATGATATTCAAGAGGACATGTACTGCCTAATAGTAGACTGAATAGAGCAGAATTGACAGAAACAGGACAGATTTTGAGAATCATCAGCTTTTGATAACTCAAGTAGGGAGATGGTGATGTTACCAGAGGAGAGGCAGAATGGAAAAAAAAAAAATAGATCTCACAATTGAGATCAGATAAATACTTATAGGAACACAGGGACATGAAGGAGCCATTGAAGTAGACGTTGGAATAGATGAACTTGGAAGGAAACTTGAACAGATCATGATATGACATGATGACATTGGGGTATGACATGATATAAGATTATGATATGCCATAACTTGCCAAAAACCAAATGAGCTTTAAAGGGGCAGGGTTATGTCCCAGTTCCAGAAACAACCCAGCTGTCTGCACAGTCTGCACAGAGCACCTTGTGAATTCACCCCAAAATCAAATGAAACAAAACCATATCTATGTTGATTCTGGTACCTAAGGTAAGTTACTTGTTAATTTGAGGTTCTCTTATCTTAGATCACATTGTGGTCACAGTTTGGAACTGAGAGCAAAAAGAACAAGCAGAGAGAACTTAAACAAACCCAGGAGCAAGAGCAAGACACAGAAAATCAAATGAAAGAGAAGATAGCAAAATTAGATTTTATTAATGGCTCCCAACTCATCCAGAACTTTAAGGCAGATCTGACTAGATCTTACTAGATGTCCTGGTAAGCCCTCCGGTCAAGACCAGCAGGCTTCAAAACTCAAAACAGAACAGTCTTTACTAGAATAAAAATAAGATTCTTTGATTTTTTTAAATAGAGAAAACTTCAAGCGTGTAAGTCAGGAAGCAGAGAAATAAATATGTAGTTTATACACAACTCTCCCCCACTCACTGTGACCTTGTTTGCAATTAACTCAGTGACCTTCTGAGCTGCTAAAATTTTGTGCTTACACTCCATTGCCTAGGAGATTGTTTCCGCACCTCCACAGCTTGGATGGCTCCTCCCCTACAGCTGCCCCTCTTCTTAAATTGCAACCCTCAGTTCCCTCAGTGACTCTCTACCCTACATCACTCTGTAGCCTCTATTAAATCACTTCTTCCCTGCATATGCTCAACAGCTTTCCAAAGGAAGGGGTGTCTTACTGGTGGGGTAGAGATCTGATTGTCTTGCCTTAGAATAAACTGAGAACAAACCAAATAGGCACAGTGTGTATATAAGTATCAAGAAGTTAAAGCAAAGAAAAAAAGGGAGATAAAAAACAAAATTAGACTGCTGAGAGACAGAATACTTTTTATAACTGCATTATGCATCCAAAAGCAGCTAAAGTCAATAAGAACTAGCAAACACTAAATGAACTGTTTGAAGTGGGTTCAGTGAATTTCTTATTTTCTAGGAGAATAATGTTGCACCACAAACATTCTCTGAAGTAATCAGCTTGAAAACATTTTTAGCAAGAGAGACTAAGGAACATCTAGGAAATAGAGAGTCATCCCTAGTGATCAAAACATACTAAGGATGCTTCTAAGCTTGTGAATTTGTTATTATTCCAGGACAGAGAATCTATAGACTCTCTGGGAAATTGCTTTTTACCTGTGTATCTAGATGATGAGCTCTGATTCCAAATGGTGAATGTTCCCTAGTAAGTCACCTGCACCACAACATGTATTTTGCTGTCAGCTAAAACCATCCTTGAGAGATGGTAGGCAGTGCATGATAGATGATTTGCACCTTTCTTCCCCTCCTCCCTGCAGATTGCTTGTTGCACAGGTGCGATTAATAATTGCACATTCAGTCAATCATGCAATTACACAGCAGCATGACTGACATAAGGAAAGAAAATGCAGTGATGAACTGTGTGGAGCTGGGCTGGTGCAGGCTGTGCTAGGGCTCCTGGGTTTGTATTGGACTTGGCTAATTTCAAGAGAAGAACGCTGCCTCTTATGTAAGCCGTGGCCAACTAGGAAAAAATGTGGTCATAGCTGAAAAGTTTAGGACTGGCTTTTGAAGCAAAATTATTTGGACTGAGATGAAAAGGGAAGGTTTCAAGGACATGTTAGGTGTATGCTTGAGCTGGGGTTGGGCAAGAAGGGACCTTGAGTATGGACAGATCTCTCCAGGAGGCCATGGCTAGGATTAGAGGTATGCAAGGAAAGCAATAATTTGTTTCATTTTACTGATACATGTTCAACTTTCAAATGCTTGAAAAGTCCCTTCTTCAAGGCCCTGGAAACTATTGATCTTTCTGAGAGGGTGATGACACTATTGGTTTAGAGGACTTAAGGAGCAGACTGGTTGAAAAGGACAGTCCTAATTTGTTAGGTGCTGGAACTACTGATCAAGAAGCTTGATGCAACAAAAAATTAATTTTCAGCCAGCTCAGCTCTCCGTTGCATGGAGATTGCATTGCATCTCATGGCCACATAACTGTTAGAAAAGAGGGGGTCAGGAACACACCTAGAAATAAGGAAAGGGACTGTCTTTTGATTGCAGCAGAGACATAAGCGACCATAAACCTTTTCTCAGTAACCCTTGGGCCTTGCTTACATTTCAGACTTTCACCATTATTAAAGCAAACAGTATAAACCACTCATATGAAGTCCATGGTTGCCCAGTACTAGTTGCTGACTGTACTACCGTGTCCTGTCCTGTCTCAGCTAACTGAGATAAATGATGTCAATATAAAAGTTGTAGCACAGACGTGTTATCACTACCATTAAAGATTTTTTAAATCCCTTATTTACTACCAAAGTTACACTAGTAAATCTTGTACAGTTTTGACTAAGCTTCCTGTTTTCCTCCTTCTTCCCCCATCCAAATGCTGATACCTGTACAAAAAGACCTAAACCTCCTGCACAGCAGAGGTCTTGCCTGTTTCCCATGAAACAATCCCTGGTAGTAATATGCGATAAAGATGAAGGTAAACAGAGGGAAGATAGCAGTTCTCTTGGCAGCCAGAATAATAAAACCATCACAAACAAGGGCAAAGCAATTCCCCTGTGGCAACAACCTTTCCTGTTATCACTGGCTGCTGATAACAGGGATGATAGTGAGAGTCAGCATGACATTCACTGGACTCCCTCCCTCTTCTATCAGTCCCCTGCTTTGACTTGTAGGAAAGTGTTGAGGGGGGAGGGAAGAACTGCATCCAGAAAGTGCATCCAGGTTGAAGTACTGGATCACACTTTGGCATGAAGTCTGCAGAAAGACTTTTCTCTGTGGAACTCATTACACTAAAGCTGCTGTATACTTACAGCAAGAGCCAATTTTGACAGTGACAAGGGGAAAAAGGTGCAAAAAGTACCCCAGAGCCACGAGGAAGCAACAATCTCCAGATGTCAAAGAGACAGGTAGCCTAGTATTTCAAGCCCAGGACAAGATACGTCAGCAGAAGAAAGTGCAGGAAGTGCCCCACAAATGGCGCTGTGTCCCAGGGCTGACATTTAGTGTCCATGCCATCTAAAAATGTTAAACCTCAAAGAGGAATCCAGGGAGTGGCTGTAGATTGACATTAGAAGCTATTGACCAAAGTCAGGAGTGGCGGAGGGGTAATGGGCCAATGATAAAGAAGGTGCAGAGGATAAATGATGGGAACTGTTCTAATTTTCATTTGAGAACTGAAATAAGTTCCAGAAGCTGCTAACTCAGATTGTTTCTGAGAAATTACTGATTTTTGGATGTCGTGTTTGTGTGTTTAATAACATTGCTCACAGTCTTGCCCATGTGCATTATTTGGTGTTCAGAGTCAGCAAAAATCACTGAGAGTATTTGTGGTATGTTGTTCAGACACTGCCCTTGGTCTGGGGTGTAACTCAATTTTTGCCTATCTGTATCAGAGTCATATTCCATTCCACAAGTAGGATTATGTCTATAGCATATTTTGATAGGGATCAGTCAGAAAACAGAAAAAATAGCACAGATGGTCCTTGCGAAATTTTTCAAATCCCACTCCCTCTGTTGCTTGTCCTTGCGTCAGGGGGAGAGTCGCTGCTCTCTGCCAGGTGCACTGGCTGGGCTGGGCTGGGCTGGGGAACCTTTACTTAGCAGAAGAGGGGCAGAAATGTCCCAGCCCACAGGCTTTTGGGCACTACAAGGACCGTGGGCTCACACAAGTCTGCAGGCTCCTCAGACGCATCATGCTGAGGGACAAGCCATGCCACCTGCTGAAGACTCCTTGCTCTGGGAAGAAGATGCAGCTGACATTTGCCATGGCAGATTATAACCTCATCTTCATCAGTGAGGGCCCTGTTCAAGGAGGGAAGGGGACCCAGAGGGCAGAGCGCTCCCCTATACCACGGGGACCACAGCTCTGGCTACAGAACTTGCTGGTATACAGCACTGTTGGTACCACTGGCACCACCACTGTTGGCTGGCAGGTTCCTCACTGCCCTTCTCTCTCCCTCCAAGTGAAACAGCTCAAAATCCCATCATTAAACCCCACGGAATGGAGGGAAGGTCTCTGCAAGGGTGGTGTACTCTCCTTGCTTTGGGCAGGGGGGTTCTCCATTGTGTTTCTGCAGAAGACCTTCTCTTTGGCAATCTAACTGTACTTTGTGGCAAGACCACTTGGACAGACATGTCTGTCTATACAATTTTATTCTGAGTTTTGCCACACTGATCATTACAACCCCGTCCTCTCTTGACCTATAGTCTTGAATGCTGGGGAACATGATCGTTGCACTAAATCAGCTGCTGCACATTCAGATCTGCTTGGAAGTGCATTAATGTCTTTAATATCTGTGTTCTGATACCAGGTCTGCAATGTCATTTTTATCAAGATGCCTTCCTCAGCAGTATCAGTCCACAGGAGTGTCTGGCCCTGGCTGTGAATTTTGCTGCTGCCCTGCTCACAGAGCTGCATTGGAAACAAGAGGCAGATGTCGTCAGGAAGGCAGGAGGTCAGCACTCCCTAAAGGACACCTGGTACCACCTCCAAGCAGATAATAGTACTTCTTTCGCCTATATCCAAGTGGAAGAGATCAGGCTGAGCCACTCCTGACTAGACAGAATCTGCATCTTCCACCGGAACATCTCACAGCCAGCCTCTGACACTGAACTGTTGTCCTTCCCAGACAACCATCTACTCTCCATGAGGGCTGTGGTCACTTCGTGCTGGCCTACTGGCCATTTTGACATGGGCATTGTAGGACCCGCGGAAAGACAGGGCCAAAGGCTTTGAGAAATGGTGATGCGCCTGGCTATCTTGCCACAGCCACACAGAGAGATGGCTGCCAGCAGAAGAGTGTGGCAACAGGGCAGCTGTAACAGGAGGTTTTGGAGCTGGATGGGTGTTTGTCTGTCTTGTGATCCATCTTTCTATAGTGAGTGCTGGGAGAAGCAGGATAAGCTGTAGGATTTGGAAGTTTGCTTGTCCTGGCATGGTTTTTTTTCTGGTCATTCACTCCTTTGGGAGACAGATCATACCACGCATTTCCTCTACAGCGTGGAGAAAAAGAGGGTTCTAGGAAGCGTATCATCTGCAGGACTCCTTTTAAGGATCTGAAGCAGATGAAAGAAGGACTGAGGGCTTTCTGTGTGGACCTGTTCTCTTTAGATACCAATATGGTGTCCCTCAGTAACTTCCATGTCTTCTGGAAATATTTCCTTTTTTTTGTCACATCTCTTAATTGATTAAAAGGCTTCTTCATTTTTATGTGGTTTTCTGTTTGATACAGTCTAGTGGATTTTTTGACCCTTGTTGCTTCCACAAGGATATTGACTCCAAGAACGTTGTGGTCGCTATGAAGTAGTAGTTTCAACTAAGAAGTTGAATTGTTTAGCACAGTATTTAGTCATAACCTTTTGTGGACTTCCTAGCTGACTATTTCACAATCACCAATTGCGTCTACTTCACACCCCAATGTGATGTTTGCCCAGCCTATATGGGGGTCATTGCAGTTTTTTTGTTACTGCTTTAGTTTCTGCACTGGCTGGTTCTCTGATCTCAATCAACATATCACAGTGTTGCAATCTAAGTTCAGAAGGTGGTGATGCAGAGCCGACACTATCCACTTCGTATTTAGGTCTGAAATGTCAATGTATTCTGACCCTGAGTTTGTTAGTTTGATCCAGGTTCTTATCAGCGTACAGTACTACTCTATCACTAGTATGGTTTACCTTATCTTTCTGCATATTTTTTATTCTGGTATTACAATTTGCCATTGATTGCCTGCCACAAACTTCTTAATGTGCCTGGTGTATCTCCTGTTAGGACAAGAGACTGGTCCTACATGTCATTTTTCATAATTCTAGTATTTGCATAGAGGTAGGTATACCACTACTTTGGTTCTTGTTTTGGTACTCTATTTAAATTGAACCATATTTGCTTTCTATGTCTAATTTGATTGTTCACAGACTCTGATCTGCCCTGCACTTGAGGATACAGAATTTCTGTCACTTTACTACCCTTCATAGCAACGACCTGAAGAAAATAACATTATACTGTGTACTTGTGATAGGGATATCAGGTTCTATAAGGTATGAGGAGTTAGGTGGCTGCGTAGAGTGTAAAACAAACAAGACTGGAAGAAACAGCACATCAAGAAATAATAAGCAAGCTATACTCAGAGAACCTCTTGCTACCAACTGAGCATATATAAATTCCCTCCCTTTCTTTCCCAGGACTGGCACTTTTGAAGGAAAAGGTCAATTCATTACTTGTCCAGCCCCTGGGGTTCTGTTCCCTAAGATGCTGCTGAGATGAAGGAGCGGGGCAGAGGTCACAAGGGTTGGCTCAGCAGGGCACTTTGGGCAGTCATTGGTACTGCCTCGCAAGTTTAAACCATTGCGATTCATGCTTCAAGGGTGGTGGTTCTTTAATATAGCTATGCCTACGTGTAGCCTACGTAGCATTTGAGCAGTTTCTCGCAGTGGTGGAACAATAAAAGGGTGGAATAAGGGTGACATGAGGTAGCTCAAGGATAGAACTGAATGGAGAGTGAAAGGTGCTAAGGGGGAGGACTACTTCTTGCAGATATTCTGACTCTCTCTTTCTGTGCGCTTGCGGTGAAGGCTGGAATAGGCCACGCTACCCGAGCCCTACGCAGAACAGGCTGCCTGTCACACTGTGCACCTGCCTAATCAAAAGGCAGTAATCTATCAGGCCTTGAAATTCTTAGTCTCCCTTATTCCACTTTTCCAGACAAAGTCTCAAGTCTGGTCTTTTATCTTTTGGTATACGGGCAATTAAAAAAAAAAAAAAAGGAACTCTTGAGGGGTCATGAGGTAAGAGTAGTAGTAGAAGAGGCTGGATTAAAGAAGAGAGAACACACAGTAGTTCATGATTTTCCAGTGTTGGCCTGAACCTTCACAGCTGCCTCAAAATTGTGAGCGGCATAAAGAAAGGACAGTCACATTCCCTTCCTTGCACCAGCTCTGATATGTCTGCCCTTAGCGTTGTGAAAGGTAAACTGATGGAAAAACATTCATGTCTTTATGTGGTTAACTGCTCAGTGTCGTGCTCTGAATGAGTTCACCATAGGTCAGGGAAGCAGCACTCAAGTAAGAAGCTGTTACACATGGCAGTTGATAGATCATCTCAGCTGCAATGTACACCCTCACACCAAGCGTTCAAACACATGTTTAGGCAAGAGGAGAACTCTACTTAGCCCTCGCTTAATCTTCCCAACAGAAAGATTTTCATGTACCTCTGGAATAAAGTTCCTACGCCATGCTGGCTGTTTCTTCTGTCACTGCTATGTTGCACCGCTGCGATGTGTTTGCATTTGCCTGGAAAGCTTAGGTGAGCCAGCAGTGTACCCAGGTGGCCAAGAAGGCCAACAGCATCCTGGCTTGTATCAGAAATAGCGTGGCCAGCAGGAGCAGGGAGGTGATCGTGCCCCTGTACTCGGCGCTGGTGAGGCCGTACCTCAAATGCTGTGTTCAGTTTTGGGTCCCTCACTACAAGAAGGACGTTGAGGTGCTGGAGCGTGTCCAGAGAAGGGCGACGAAGCTGGTGAGGGGTCTGGAGCACAAGTCTTATGAGGAGCAGCTGAGGGAACTGAGGTTGTTCAGTCTGGAGAAGAGGAGGCTGAGGGGAGACCTCATCGCTCTCTACAATTACCTGAAAGGGGGTTGTGGTGAGGTGGGTGTTGGTCTCTTCTCCCAAGTGACAAGTGATAGGACAAGAGGAAATGGCCTCAAGTTGCGTCAGGAGAGGTTTAGACTAGATACTAGGAAAAATTTCTTTCCTGAGAGAGTGGTGAAGCACTGGAAGAGGCTGCCCAGGGAGGTGGTGGAGTCACCATCACTGGAGGTGTTCAAGGAACATGTAGACGTAGCACTGCAGGACATGGTTTAGTGGGCATGGTGGGGTTGGGTTGATGGTTGGACTTGATGATCTTACAGGTCTTTTCCAACTTTAATGGTTCTGTGATTCTTTTACCCTATGGGACTGGAGCATTATGGACTTCCAATTAATGGAAATGAGATTTCTAACATGCCCTATTTCCACATGGAAATGGAACTAAAAGCCACGTACACTCAGTGTATTGTCCTCTGCCGCTGATAATAAACTTGATGCCAAGCAGTGTAATATCAAATACCTCTCTGGTCTGGAAAAGGGCTCACAGTTTGTTGGTAAGTTATTCAGAGGAGTAAAAACAAAGGCTGACTGAAGAATTGTATAAGGACCTTAACAAGATGACTAAGTGATAAAATGACAGATGAAACAGTCACAATAAATGTAAAGTGATGACGGGGAGGAGGAATAGATGTTTTAGCTTTGCATACACAAGAATCACTCAACTGTTATGATTTAGCTGACTTTTACTATTTAAGAATAGGTCTTTGGGTTAAACAAAATGGTCATAATAATGACTCCCTCAGTATATTTTTAGAACCATGAGTTAAGAAGCAGGAAAATAAGACTAGATAAAATGCAATGTGCACCTACATCTTGAGTAATATTTGCATTTCTGCTTCCTCAAATCTCAGAACAAATATAGTAGAACTGGAAGAGTTTCAGAGGATGGTCAAAATTATGCAATAGCTTCTGTATGGGGAACAGCTAAGCAGACTTAAACCTCCCAGGCTGGAAAGGGCAACGAGGGCTGAGCATGAATAAAAGCATGAGTGATACGGAGAAAGTGAACTGAGAAGGTTTGTTTTGCTGTATCTCGGGAGGTAGGCAGTGGGTTCAGAACCAAAAAAAATTGTTGATCAGACAACATGCATCTTATTCTATTAAAGTCACTTCTTGGAATTTAGATGCAGTCAAACAGTTCTAATTTGCTTTTCCATAATAGAAGTAAATGCCAGTTTTTTGTGAGTCCTTTAAAAATAAGTGTAGATAAGAGAGTTCATTACAGATGAGGAATTAAAAATACGTTCTGTGTCATATTTAGAAGACAACAATCTTGTTGATTAGGTAACTTGCACTGCTGTTCCTCTGAGTACTTCAGTTAACTACAGAATCACAGAATATTTGAGTTTTGGATGGGACACCTGCTCAAGCAGTGTCAACTGGAGCAGGTTGCTTTGGACAGCTTTTGAATATCTCTCCAATGGTGCAAATTCTACAGCCTCTCCAGGCAACCTGTGCCAGTGCTCAGGCACAGCAAAAAACCTCTTTCCTTATGTTCAGACAGAATTTCCTGTGTTTCAGTTGTGCCCATTCTATCTTGTCCTGTCACTGGGCACCACTGAAAAGAGTCTGGCTTCATCATCTTCAGTCTCCCAACAGATGACAAGATCCCCCCTGAGCCTTCTCTTCTCCAGGCTAAACAGTCCCAGCTCTCTCAGCTTTTCCTCATACGAGAGATGCTCCAGTCCCTTCATCATCTTTGTGGCCCTTTGCAGAACTCTCTCCAGTAGCTGCATATGTCTTTTGACCGGGGGAGCTCAGAACTGGACGCAGGACTCCAGCCGTGGCCTCGCTGCAGCTAGGTGGAGGGGAAGGATCACCTCCCACAACCTACTGGCAACGGTCCTCCTAATGCAGCCCAGGGTACCATTAGCCTTCTTTGCAGCAAAGGCACACTGCTGATTCATGTTCGACTTGGTGTCCACCAGGACCCCCAGGCCTTTCTCTGCCAAGCTGCTTTCCAGCCAGTTAGTCCCCAGCATGTACTGGTGCATTGGCTTATTCCTCTCCAGGTGTAGAACTCTACATTTCCCTTTGCTGAACTTCATGAGGTTCTTCTCTGCCCATTCCTCCAGCCTGTCAAGGTCCCTCTGAAAGGCAGTGCAACCCTCTGGTGCACGAACTACTCATCCCAGTTTTGTATTATCTGCAGATTTGCTGAAAGTTTACTCAGCTCCATCATCTAGATAATTAACAAAGAAGTTAAACAGCATTGGATCCAGTATTGACCCGTGGGGTACACCGCTAATGACTGGCCTCCAGCTGGCCTTTGGGCTACTGATCACAACTTTTTGACCCCTGCAGTTCAGCCAGTTTTCAATCCACTTCGAGACCCCATTTGTACCTTAATCAGCCTGTACTTAATCAGTTTGCTATGAGGATGTTGTGGGAGACAGTGTCAAAAGCCTTGCTAAAGTAAACAAAATCCACTGCTCTCCCTTCATCCACCAAGCTGTTGTCTGATCGCAGAAGGCTATCAGGTTGGTTAGGTGTGATTTTTCCCTTCATAAATCCATGCTGGCTACTCCCAATCACCTTCCTGTCCTTCATGTGTCTGGAAATGGTTCCCAAGACGAGTTGCTCCATCACCTTTCTGGGGATTGAGGTGGGGTGGACCAGCCTGTAGTTTGCTGGACTTCTTCCCCTTTTTGAAGATAGGAGTGACATCTGTTTTCTTCCAGTCCTCAGTAACCGCTCCCGACCCCCACGATCTTTGAGAGATACCTGAGAGTGGCCTTGCAATGAAATTCACAAACTCCCTCAGTACTTGTGGGTGCATCCCATCAGGTTCCATGGTCTTGTGTATATCTACTCTGTTCATATGTTCCCTGACCTCATCTTCTTGCAATGAGGGTCCTTGCTCTTTGTCACCCAGTCCCCTGCCCCTTTAGCAGAGGGCCCACATTTTCCATCACCTTCATTTTGCTGCTGATATACCTGTAGAACCATTCTTGTCGCCCTTCATGTCCCTCATCACATTAAACTCCAGATGAGCTTTGGCTTTCTTAACCTCATCCTTGCACGCTTGGCCGGTGTTGCTGTATTCCTCACAGGTCACACGACCCTGCTTACACCTTTTTATGTCTGAGCTTAGCCAGGAGCTCCTTGTGCATTCATGCAGACCTCCTGCTGCCTTTGCTTGATTTGCTGCTCATCAGGATGGATCATTCCTGAGCTTGGAGGAGACGATTCCTGTACATCAGCCAGCTCTCTTGGACTCCTCTCCAGGGCCACTTCCCATGGGATTCTTCCAAGCCGATCCCTGAAGAGCCAAAGACTGCTCTCCTGAACTCAAGGATTGTGATCTTGTTTTTAGCCCTTCTCCCTCCTCAGATCCTAAGGCTGTCCTGGATCTTCACCCCCCCAACCAGTCCTTCCTTGTTTGTAAGTATTGGGTCCAGCAGAGCACCTCCCCTTGCTGTCTCCTTGATTATCTGTGTTAAGGAGTTGTTGTCGATGCATTCCAGAAACTTCCTGGATTGCTTGTGCCCAGCTGTGTTGTTGCTCCAGCAGCTTGCTTCCAGGGACTGTGAACATGAGGCCCTTTCAGTCGTCTGAAGAAAGCCTCATCTAAATTCTTAAGTCTCTTTGGAGGACTGTGGTCTGTACGTAGGCTGACTACACACTCAAAAATGGATAGTTATTTTTCTGCAGCTGTTAAAAGCAGTAATTTCTTTTTAACAGTGAAACATTTTTTCAGCTTCTGCGAGTGACCTTCAGGCAAACTTGGTTCTCTTCAGTGTCCCAGTAGAGCTTTGGGTAGCTCTGAGCCTCAGGTTATACACATCCGTAGTCACTATTACACAGGATCAAAGAATGCATATACTAGACTATGCACAGTTAAGACTAATTGGCCTAACTTAAATTTGAAACAAACTTGAGCGTCCACAAGGTAATGTACTTAAACACTGTGTTTCCTCACATCATCAAATCAGAAGAGAACATACTGCATGTAATTTGTCAGAGTTTTTAGAGCTGCAGGTAATGGCTTTTTTTGAAAATGTGTAGGTGCCACTCACACTTGCATTAGCACTGTGCAGTAAGTACGGTGAAGTTGCTTTGTATTCTTATGTACTTTTAGAATCTACCCTCAGTGCCAATAGCTGACAGGCAAACATTCCTGATCCATGACCTTTTATAAATACTTTGTGGAAATGGATGACTGTCAATCCCAACAGTCACTTGGTTCCTTTAAGGACACATAAGAAACAATTACTTCACCAGGAGGCAGGAATTTGTCATAGAGATATATGGCTCAGCTTTAACAATGTGAGCAAATCCTTTAACCCTCCCTATATCCTTAGCAATGCCCAGAGACTGAAGTGTCTGTTGCAGTAACAACTTGTGGAGGATCTCTTTGCTACTCCCATGTTCAGCGCGGAGACTTGTACCGTTATCAAATACAAAAGCATAGAATGCCTTCACATGCAGATAACCAGCAATGAAATCTGGTTCCTCAAGTAGCTCTAAGTCACTTAATAGTAAACGAAAACGCTTTAAATAAGCGGGTTCTGATAAGGTAGTCTCCAACATGAGTAGCCTACGTCTGTCCTCCCTCCGAGTTAACACGGTGAGTTAACAGAGTTACCATTGTATCACACGGGTACGTGGAAGCTGTTCCAGCAACACGAACAGCAGCAACTTCAGCAGCGACTTCCTGCTACTGCACTAGGGCAAGCATCGGCAAAATAACTTATTTTTGTGTAGCGTTTACCTTCTCTCCAGCACGCCCCCGTTCTTTGCTGTGGTTTTGTGGAGATTCCAACAGTAGCCGAGTTTCCCTTCGGGATTCGCGTTTGCTGTACGGTTCGGTATTGACGCATTACCCTGCACATCCTGCCCTTCGCGTGCCACCTGCCACACAGCTCGGGCACTAACCCCTGTGTTCCACTCGCCCCTCTACCACCCTTGTTTGAAATTTTGCTAGCAACAGGTCTAACTTTTTGAAATACCAGGAATGGTCTTTCCTTCCCCCCCGCCCCAAACTTGTCTGAAATAATTTAATCATCTGCTATACTGCCAAATCAGCATGCAAGTATCAGCTGTCAAAACAGTGGTGTACTTTCTTTGTTCACATAAAAAAGCTTATAGCATGCAGCTACCCTATTAGGTTTCAAACAAACATGGGATGCCCCCTTACGCCGTTTACACACAAGCAGGTTATTTCACTTTTTACAGCACAAGATCAATGGCAAGGGTCAGATTGATCAGCATGCTGCCAGCCCTGGCATTTATTTGCTTGGACGGGAGGTCTGTACAATTCGTGGAAAAGCTTAAATTTTATAGCATTATAAGTAAGGGACATGTAGCTGGGCTATCTCACTGAAGTATCAAGACGTTCTTATTGCTACTGGGCTAAAGTTGTGACAGCTTTCTCAGGAACAGACAACTGCAGTGCTGAGAGACAACACCGCTGCTGGTCAGCTAGCTCCCGGTGTGCAAGATCTCCACGTTGTACCTGGGCACCTCGGATTGTTTGGAAATAATGCATTAAAACATCCAATTCCAGACACCTTCATGACAGAACCCAGTACCTGAATGACACTAGAAATGGGTGAAAAAAAAGTTTTTCTGCAAGTAGCAGAAAAAGCCCCTTGCACCTTGCTAAGACCATGCCATCTAGGGTAAGGTGCCTGCAGGCAACCTGCACCCATGGGGCTGCAACCGCTCCGGCAGTTCGGTACAAGGAGAACATGGGCAACAGCCAGGCAAGGTAGTGCTAAGTGGGAGGCAAAGTCTTTAGAGCCATTTGTGCTGCAGGTGTTACTATTAAATCAAACTTTCTCCATGGGAAAAGCTTTCAGGTCAGTAATAAACAGCACTGGTATGCAGCTGTGGGTGTCACCTTGGGAAGTCCTGCCCGAGTCGTTGACTGGAGAGGCTGAACGCGGTGGGTTTATTCACCCTGGAGGAGAGGAGGCTGAGGGGGGTCTATTTGCTGTGTGCCACTACCTAGAGAGAGGGTATAGACAAGATGGAGCCAGGCTCTTCTCAAAGAGGCACAGGGAAAGCGCAAGAGGCAATAGACATCACGTGCAACAAGGGAAAGTAATGCCTAAGCATTACTGGGTTGGACTGGATACTGCCAGATGTCCCTTCCCATCTAAATTTTTCTGTGATGCTCTTTTTTTCTCTTTGAAAGAGACAAAACCAAAACACTGGCAGACAATCTTAGATTACTAATAGAACTATGAAGAGCAGGTCTGCTAGCAATACAAACTGAAAATGAGAAAATTTCTTCAAGAAGCTGCTAGGTCTCACAGTGGAGCTTATGGCCACCACAAAATATATGAGAATTTCCTATCCCCATGTTTTAAAGAGGCAGGGCAGCTCTGAACATCTCTCCCACGCAGTGATGGGCAGAGCACTACTTTGCTGTTTGGGGAAGAGGTTCTTACATAAATTATTTGCAAACAGAGTAGATAGGACAGCTATGAACTCATGATTTGTCTCTAGGGCCTGGCACACTGGAGAAGTAAATCTATACTCAAACCACCCTTTAACCTGCTCCTAATCAATGAATGCCATGTATATTCCACCTTACTAAAATCTTAAAAATAAAATCCATGTTACTTTAAGAAAAAGCTAGTTGTTAGTAGGCCTGTTCTCATTTTTCTTTTCCTCCGCCTTCCTCCTGGCATGCCGGGTGGCACTGGAAACATGCTGTTACTCACCAGGATTCTGAAACTGGCCCGTCCCTCAGCTAGGAAAGGTCCAGGCACAAGCCCACAGCACAAAAGCAGGAGGTCTGTTTGCCCAGTGACTGGCTGACGGTTACAGAAGAGGAGCACTACTATGTGTAGATCGCAGGGGAATGCCTTTCGGCTCCCCAGGCATTTGTATCATGCAGCCAGGACAAGACCCTATTACTGATTTCTGCAGCGAATTTCTGACAAGGCAAGGCATTAGTTCTGTGATCCCACTAATGGGAAGTGGGGAGGGAAATGAATGCAGATCTTCAAATATGCCTACAGAGCTGAGTCAGTATATGCCAAAGCAAGGGGAAGTAGACGGCAAGGTGGATTTGGTGGGTAAGTGAATAGGAAGCCGTTAGCTTCAGTCGATATTAAATTCCGGTCTGACTGATGGGAAGATGGGCAATGGACCTCTTCTTTTCGCCTCTGATAGTTTCAGCAGAGGCCGGCCTGTGAGCCAACAAATACTGCCAGTATACAAGAGGTGACTCTCTCCCCCCAAAGACTAAATATGATAAGCTAAAAATTGTTCCCCAACAGCAGTAGGTGATGCTCCTAAATGCCTGCACTTCTAATCAGACAGCAAGAAGCTGAAGAATTCCTTGCTTTCTTTTCTATTGTCATTGTTGGCAAGCCGACATCTTGCCCTGTAGAGCCTGGCCCTGTATTCATCCGCATCTTTTGTCCTCTCCAGCTTTGTTGGAATTAGCAGTAGAAATCTCCACAAGTGATCTTTCTCATGACCTCAGTTCTCCAGGTCTCTCCTGCCTTCTAACATTACTTTCTGTATGATTGACAACATCTTCAAAGAGAAAAAGAGGAGAGGGGGGCTGTGGAGAATCCCCCCACTGTCTTGGGACAGCACAGGGAAAGGGTCACATGGGATATTTTTAGAACAGAATCCAATGCCAGTGATGTGAGGAAGGCACAGAGAAAAACACAGCTGTGAAACCTAACACTTGGCTTCGTATATACTGAGAGCAGGAACAGCAGAGAAACAAACTGAGGAGACGCAGCAGACGACAAGAGTGAGAAAAAGGTATGTGAGGATAACAAGAGAATGGTGAAAGAGTAAGTGACAAAGAGGCAATGAACAACTGGGAAAGAAATGGCTAAAAGAGAATATGGGAGAGAAATGGCAAAAGACTGAGCCAGGAGGAGAAAAACTTAACAAAGTGGCCATGAAATATAAATAAGCAGAGATACTTTAATCACAGAAGGGATCGAAGGACAAGAAATGGCCAGCTGACTCATCAGCACTCTCATGTAGATGATTTGTGACCTTGAAGGCTGACCAGCAACTACAGAGTCTACCATCTCTCCTCATCCCAAGGTATAAGGGCTTCATAAGTGACTTAGGTTTTGGATTGTGACACTGCAATAGATTTTCTAAATCAGAGGAAAATAGCAGGCATTCCCACAGTCTTTGAAGCCAGGTGATGACCCACCGTCTCTCTTTTACTACAGACCAGCATGCCCAGAGAGCAGTGACTGCTTTATGTATGAAAACCGGTGTATGTAGCATTAGTTTTGAAGTGCTCTCTTCTGCTGTTCACCCACTAAAGAAGAAAGAACTAACATGATTGACTATATGGAGTGGATAGCGGTAATGACAATACTTGATAAGAGTGTTCTCGTAAAGATCGCATTTTAAGGTGTAACTTGCTAAGACACTCCAGTCCCAAAAGCATCTGGGATTCACTTGAGGCACCTACGTCCAGAATTATAGCCCCTCGTTCACTTGCTACCTAATCCTTATAACTGTTCTTAATTTTTCATGCTTTGAGGAATAATTCATCCTTCATCAAGATTAGTGATTCAGCACCTACTTAGCACTGATGCCCGGATTAGATCCAGCAACTAGCTGCTCTCAGTAACTAGCTGCTACTCTGCCTGTGATCCCTAAGCACTCAAGTATATGGTCATCCTAGAAGAATGCCTAAATTTATAGCCACCTCTTTAATGAAATAGGTTGTAGCATAGTTGCCTCCTTATCATAAAGCTTATCTGGCATGTGGGTGACTTGAATTCATTTAAAGAACTAAGTGGTTTGGGTTTAACCATGCAGATATTTGAGGGATCAAACAGCTACCATTTATTACACAATCCTGTCCTGTCCAGAAGCCAAAAAAGCTCTCAGTGGCAAATATTTGGGATAAATTTATGAATAAATGAAGATCATGCAGTAAATTGTCTTGCTTTCTCTCCTGAATAGCCATTTAGTAATGTACAAATGTTTTGTCAAAGATGTTCCTTAGCTCATGTTATACAGATTATGCTCTTTGAACTCAAGAAATCTAATACCAGTTCCCACAAGCATTCAAGAAAAATATCATTAGTCTAAATACTCTGACTAGTCTAGTTCTAAAGAATCTAAACCTGAAAATTGTAGAGATTCGTGAGTTTGTCACAGTTACAGAAGAAATACAGCCGTTTTCCCCAAGTAGCATAGTCACTATTTCCGCATCTTTTGCTGTCTCATGCTCTCTTCTTTACCACTGCTTTTGCTCAGTTTTGTAGTATTTCCTTACAGTTCAGTACCTCACGCAATTTAATCAACTCAGAAACCAACTCAGTTTGAATTTTTGATCTCAGAACCCAATTCTTGTTCTCCCTCCACAAACCCTACGTGTTCGTACACTGTGCAAATAGGCCACTGCAATCCATTATGTCGTATATTAGCCCCGGTCTCAATGCTCTAGTGTTGGCGCTACTCGATCCTGACGCTGAGGATGCTACTTTTTTGTATTGGACTGCAGAAAGCCAGGGCAACAGAGATGAAATATTTCATAATCCAGCCTTTCCACTGTAATGATTGGCTCCTTCAGCAATGTTAATACTTGACAAGTGATAAATAGCGTTCTTAGTAAAACACTGTTGAGTTGAGGATGCGTGCTTGTGATGTGCCTATGTGGAGCACTAAGAAATTTACATTCGTCACATAAGTCTTAATTTGAAATCCAGCTTTCAGTCATAAAGGGCTATATGGTCACACTAAAGATCATACAATTCTTCATTCATCTGTAAGGCACGACATCATACACAAGAGCAGGGCTTAGCAGCAGAAAATGTTGGACTGAAAGCTACTCTCCTGGTCTTCACCTCAGCCTTCTGTTCCCAAAGGCAACCATACCCTTAGTAAACCAAGTGTTCTCTTTCTATAAAGAGTCTCTCCATCTTTCTTTACAGTAGCTCAAAGAAGATGAGATCTCGTGTTTTCCTCATCCCCAACACAGCCTTATTTGTCTCCAAATGCTGCTACCAAGACTTTGCATGCTCAGGTACAAACAGGCCACCCTTCACTTTTAGAGGCTGAGATTCCATTCACGCTGTTCCTTAGGCAATCTGGAGCGTACGATGCCAATTCTCACTTCAACTACCAAAAGAAGTGTCTTTTTAGATACAGTACAAACTGCTACCTCAGCTTGTCCAGAGAAGTGTGAGGAGTCATGAGATGGAATAAATCTTAGTTCTCCTAGTTGGCAGTAATCTCTTAAAGTACTTAAAGCAGAAAGTGGGGCAACGGCCCGCATCCAAATACCTATAAAATAAAGCAGTGCAAGACCCCACTGGGGTGTGCCCAAAAGATGCCATAGAGCAACACTCTCTGCACTCTCACAGCACCCATTAACACCCAGCATGGCAGAATCCTAACCACCTCTTCTGGGAGCTGTAGCAAAGGGCAGGGAAAGGTTTCAGTGCCTTATCTGTGGTTGTCTGGAAAAAGGAAATCCATTCACAACCAGGAGTTGCATTTCTATACAGCTCTGCAGACTGGGTGTCCCTACAGACTCAGCCCTGAGTCCCTCCAGCATTTTTTTCCTTGTCTGGTGAATTCAGTGATGTAAATTTTTCACCCACGGGGATTAGGAACGATTCCCATTTTCATACTGAGAAAAGGAGAATATGGCCTCATTCCCTCTTGGAGGAAGACACTACTGGGGCATGTGCTCAGGCAGAACTCTGACAGGTTCTTCCGAATACAAACGGGGAAGAATATTTGTAGGCAAAGAAAACGTTTAGCTCCTTAAGCAGCAAAGGGAACAGCTATCGTGTGGGAAACATTCTGTCCTCCTGTAGGTATTGTACTCACCAGAGTTTGTTGGTATCGGAAGGCTTTTGTTGGAGAGGCATCCCCAGTCATATCCCCAGAGGCAACGTCCTGTGGAGTAGGGGTTGTTCAGGGCAATGTCTTCCCGTCTCCTCCCACGGCAAAACCATGGAGTGAGACAGACGCAAGGCTTCAGCTAAAATCCCACAGAGCACCCTGGGAGAGAAGGTTACTGGTGAGGGAAAGACAGAGAGGGAGAGTGTAACCAGAGACTCCCTGCCCCCTCCTGTTCACTCTGTGCTTGGGCACAGCAGCCACTTCCCTGCTTTAATATCTCTCTGCTGCCCTGGCACCAGGACAGCCCAGTAAATTAACAGGAGGTAAGGTTTCCCTCTGCTCTCTCGGGCAGTATCATTCTTCACTGCATTTGGAAGGGGTCAACAGCGGGACTGTAGAAAGAACGGGGGCTGATGACAGAAAGATACTAGGGAAAAAGAGGATGGAAATAAAAAATTAGCAAAATTGGAGACAAGAGGACCATCCTACAACTTGAGCAGGATTATTCCTACAACCTGTTTCAGGGACAACTTTGTGAAGTGTCAGCATCTGAGAGGGCAAGTTCTCCTAGCAGGCCTTGCAAGACTATTCTTTATATAAATTACAGTGTCCTCACATTTAACATAATTTTTCTTAAAGCATACCTATTATCGCTGATTCCCTGGCCACAATACCTCGCCACAAATAAACAGCCTTCCTCACAGTCTTTGTACCTTCACGAACCTTCATCCACTGGCATAACCAACGCTCGGTATCTTTTGCATACAGGATCAGGTTGAGGTTGGAAGGGAGCTCTGGAGGTCATCTGGTCCAACCCCCCTGCTCAAGAAGGGCCACCCAGAACCAGTTGCCTAGGAACATGTCCAAACAGCTTTTGAGTATCTCCAAGAATGGAGACTCCGCAACCTCTCTGGGCAACCTCCTCCAGTGCTTGGTCACTCTCACGGTAAAAAAAGTGTTTCCTGATGTTCAGAGGGAGGCTCCATGTTCCAGTTTGTGCCCATTGCCCTGGTCCTGTCACTGGGCACCGCTGAGAAGAGCCTGGCTCTGTCCTCTTGGCAGCCTCTCTTCAGGTGTTTATGTACACTGATAAGATCCCCCTGAGCCTTCTCTTCTCCAGGCTGAACAGTTCCAGCTCTCTCAGCCTTTCCTCATGTGTGAGGTGCTCCAGTCCTTTCATCATCTTTGTGGCCCGCTGTCGGGCCATCTCCAGCATGTCCTTATCTCCCGCGTACAGAGGAGCCCAGAACTGGACACAGGACTCCAGGTGCAGCCTTGCCAGAGCTGAGTAGAGGGGAAGGATCGTCTCCCTTGATCTGACCTGCTGGCAACACCCCTCCTAATGCAGCCCAGGATACCATTAGCCTTGTTTGTGGCAAGGGCACGTTGCTGGCTCATGCTCAACTTGGTGTCCGCCAGGTTCCCCAGGACCTTTTCTGCCAAGCTGGTGGCCCCCAGCATGTACTGGTGCAGGGGGTTGCTCCTCCCCAGGTGCAGGACTCCAAACTTCATGAGGTTGACTTCATGAGGCTTCAACTCTTAATGATCCTTTTTTCCATTTTCTTTCTGTTATTTTTCCCCATCATTCTCAGAAGTGAACTTCAAGTTTTGAAACATTTTGTGATAGACAGACCAAAAGAATGCATATTCTAACATCTAAATACATGTCATTTCATTCCTGAGAACTACCCTGAAGAGACCTAATATTTTCCTCTTGTGTTATTGTTGGGGTTTTTTTCTTAATGTCTGACTAGAAATGACATAAGAACATAGAAGACAACAGAAAAGCTATGCGTAACCCAATTTGTTACATCTAAAACCAGTCAAAGCTGCTCAACAGCACAGTCAGGAAGGATTCGTGGGATGTTCAGGATCCTGGAACATCAGCAGGGGTGCAAATTTCGGAGGTCCTGCCTCCTGCCCTTCTGTGCATTCTGAGCCTTCGCCACAAGAAAAGCAAGGAGGAACTAATAGGGTAGAAAGGGCAAAATCAGGGTGCTGCTCTGCACTACTGCCTTGAGAATCAGAGCACTAAGCAGCCGTGGTAACTGCATCGTCCTCCTCTGAGTCATAGCTACTGCATGCTGTATCCCGAGGCCACAGCAAGCCCAGAGGTCTGTGGGGAATGGAGCAGATAATACAGGCTACAGCTTTTTTGGCAGACACCTGCTGGTTTTTCCCTCTGTTATCTGTAAAGCTTTTCAATCAGGGCAATTGATAAATTAAATATATATTGAGGCAAAGCAGACAGTTACTTAGGGCAACTTCATGACTTCCTAAGCTGTTTCTCCCACTAAATAAAAACGGGTTATTTAAGGGTATGTGAAAGGTGAAAGCATCTCCTTTATTGAAAGTTATCCAGTCAAGGACCTTTTCAATGCAGAAGGTGATGATAAATAAAGGGGGAAGCCACAAACAAAACCACGCAGAGACTCATACCTGAGAGACAAGGGATAACAGATGATGGAAAAGACCAAATGTCTCCAGTCACTATTTGATGGGCCATTAAGAAACTACAGGCACAACTTTGGAGAGGGCCAGCCCAGACTTTGTAACTAATAAGGGAGAAACAAGAGGAGCGTAAGAATTTGAGGTATTTGAACTGGGTCTGTGGGACTATGCAAAACTTGTTAAGGAAAAGGGTTGGGGAGGAATAAAGTACAGAATAGACCAAAAGGGGCCAGTTTTGTGAAAAACCAAGGCTGGTCAGCATGTTAGTCTGACTGAGCGCTGGTCCTGATCACCAGAGTCTGTCCTATCTTCTTATTAAATCTTTTCTTAACCATCTTCCCGTGTAATCTCACTATCCCACGTATGTAAGGGCTGTAAGGCTGAGGTGCCAGCAACTGGTGAGACTGGTGCGAGTGAATTTGGGGGCAGCAACTACAGCCAGACCAGGGGTCTTGGGGCTCTGGGACTGCAGTGCCAGCAACCGGAGCAAGTGGGGCCTCGGCATCGGTAGCTGGAGCAGCCATAGCTCTCCAGATCATCTCACAGGGTGGCCGGAGTGCTAGCTACAGGTGAGGCCCATGTGAGGGGACTTGGTGCCAGCAACTGGAGTCAGCCCAGGGGTGTAGGCACCCCAGGCCTGTGGCGTCAGCAACAGCAGTGGGTGAGTGTCCGCTGCAGCCTCCGGGATGGGACCAGCGTGTGTCCTGGGCGCAGCTGCTGAGAGGACCAGCACGAGCGAGGCGCGGCAGGGGCTCAGCACCAGCAGCTGGAGCAGGACTGCGGGTCACAGCCCCTGCGCCACGTACCAGCAGCTGCGGGGAGCGTCTGCGCCTTCCCCAACCTGGGACCTGTGCGTGTTATTTGGTGGCAAACTTCAGTCTGAACTAACCAGCAAGTAGGAGGCCATGGGTCTGGGTCAGGGCTATTGGGCAGGCAGAGGGGTCACGTTGATATTCAGTGGGACCCACGAGCGTGAGGTGCCTGTGGGATGAGCATGTGAGTGCACCTGTTCGTTAGCAAGCATCAAGCTGGACTAGCCAGCATGTAGGAAGACCTGTGGAGCAGGTAAGAAGGCCCAAGATTTCGGCAGGGGTATGGGAGAGACAGAAGGGCCGTACTCTCTGGGTACTCTGGGTCCATGAATGTGTTTGTGAATCTAGAGAGTGGGGGTGCGAGTGCTTTCACTACTGAACTTCAATCCTTACCAGCTGAAGAAAGGAAAGGGGAGGTGGCCGTCTATCTTTATGCTTCAGTCCTGGTAGCACTAAGCTAGGTGCTGTTGAAGGCAGCGCCTTACCTGTTGCGGTCCGTGTAGCTGGCCACGTCAGCGTCCTCCGTACGTCTGTCTGTTTCCAAGATGCACTCAGCCTTGCTGTTGTTTGAACCTGCAAATGGAAAATCAGCCTGGGATGGAAAGCCCGGTGTTTCTGGGCTGGGCAGGAGGAATATCCAGGCCACAGAGCTGCTAGAGGCAGTGGCAGCTTATAACATCCCTTAACTGTTTATTTCTATGTAAAATAAATTTAGAAAAGTTAAGCCTATGCTCAGTGTGACCTCTTCCCCTCACCCTTTAAACCACTTTACAAGTGACTGAACACCAACACCTAGTTTGTATTTTTCTTTACAACCTGAACATAACAGATCCAAATCTAAGTATTCTCAATGCAGCATGATGCTCACCCTTGTCAAAGCATGGTTTCTATGAGAGCTGTTACTGTTTCTCCTTATTTTGCAGCTGAAAATCAGAACATTTAGGAGTGACAAAGGAAAAAAAAAGTTAAAAAAAAAAATCAACAGCCTAAAACACAGCAATTCCAGCTATTTTTCTTAAGTTCGAGAAGTCTGAATACAACTCTGAGCTCTTTGAAAGATGTAGTGAATTACACGCAAGATGTCTTCTTAAGAATTTATGCGCGCAGGCATAACAGTTTATACAAAACTACAGTCCGGAGACTAAGTTATACATAACAGTGACCATAAACAAGGTACCAAGTGCAGATGAATAGAAACAAAAGAATACCAAACCTTCACAAGAGAGGATTCTGCAAGTAGAATTGGCAAAAGCAGCAACGCTAGACCAAACTGCGTTGAG
This sequence comes from Gavia stellata, assembly GCF_030936135.1. Classification (NCBI taxonomy): domain Eukaryota; kingdom Metazoa; phylum Chordata; class Aves; order Gaviiformes; family Gaviidae; genus Gavia; species Gavia stellata. The sequence continues at coordinate 132,822,087 of NC_082594.1, forward strand.
TAGGACTTAGTACTCGTGCCTAGTGAAACAGCCTCACCAAGGCTGCTGACCCTGTGACTATGGTTGATTATAACTTCTCTGGAGATTGTTTCATTCCTTTCCTTTAAAATAAACTGTTTTCTGTATGCATACGCTAATGACATCATCACTGTGTAATGAAGATGATCTATTACTTAACAATATCTTCTTTTCTTGCATTTCCTTCTCCTAACTTAATTTTCAGTGTCGTGATGTAGAGAAGCATTTACAGAATCACAGAATTCTGTAATTCTCATACCCTGAAGACAAGGGTAAGAACACATTGCACAACACAGGTACAGTGTATGTTAGGAATCTCAGCTTGGCACAAATTTTATTTTACAAGATGTTTTATAGATGTTTTGCAAAATCTTTTGATGTTTTGGAAGGCATGCTCTCTTTCAATACCATTCTGTACATCCTAATTTTTAAGGACATCAGTGACTATTTCTACAAAGTCAAATCCTCCGAGTACCTTACTTTTCATAATGGCAAATAGGGAGACAAAACCAGTTTAGAATTACAATTTTATTAACTTACTGAACTGTTCTACTAATAAATACAATGATTTTCATACAACTCAAGATTTGTTAAATACCTTGTCTACATCCTCTTCGCTGTTTTCACTCCCTGTCCCACAAAACAGAACTTTTGACCTTACCATTCTTCTAGTTTTGAGCCAAAATGTGAACCAGTTACCACTTTCCTGCTAACCCAGCTGTTAAATTCCTTAAAATATGATAGTAGCTCAAAACTTATTTCTCTGAAAATACAAACATGTCGTTTACCTCATCTTCTGTACCACTGGAAACACTTTCCTCACAGGTAGATGTTGGTAATTCCACCGCTAATGTTACTACTAGATTTCCTGTACTAGAATTTGGTATTATTGAAAAAGCAACGTACTCTTTCCATAAAAAAAAAAAAAAAAAAAAAAAAAAGAGAGAACTCAGAGGACAGGAAACACTCTTCTAGGTGTCACGGATGAGACAGAGTAAATGGCAACCTCTAGTGGAACTGGATACTAGGGTTTATTTTAGAACTAATTAGACTAGAGCTTTTACCTTCTTATTTCACACTCCCTCACTGGCTCTCTCCCACGTGCATTACCGAGGTCTCAGCTTCCCTTCCCAGCAGTGAGATCACTGCCGGTCTGTGAAGGTGGAGCAAGAAGTTGTACTGGTCTGTGCTGTGCAGCTGCTCAGTTACCAGTCTTGGCCATTACAGGTCAAGGCCTCCGGGCATCCCCTGGCACTCATTTCCATGCAGCTCTCTGATCCCCTGAATCTGCCCCCACTTCCAGGATCTTTCCTCCAGCTGGTATCTTCACCTTCTTTCTGGACCCCTCCTCCTTTCAAGACTCCTCCTTTTTTTTTTTTTCCAGGAAACCCTTTTTTTTGGCACCAACTCTTCTTTCAAGAATACCAAGCCCACAATTTTCCCAGTCTAAATATTTTATGTGCTGAAACACAACATTGGCCTCCTAATCGGTGGTTCTGCCTCCTATTTCTTTATTAAAAATGTATTAACTTTAGTTTAGTCCAGGTGTTATCAAAATTCACAAGCAGCCCATACTGGTTGTGGCTAGCAAGTAAGCAGGCTTCTGCCTGAGAGTTCATAAGCACCTCTGGGAGGTACTATCTCAAGAAATTATGCAAAATTCTCTTTATATAGAAGCTCCATTTCTGCACAGAGGTATAACTCTCCAAAAGGAAGATACTGCACAGATTAATCAAACAAGAATTCTTTATTTTGACACCTCAAGGCAGTAAAATACAAAAAGTATATACGAAAGTGGCAGTGATAATGCAACTTGATGCAATCCTACAGAAATCTAATCCATCAGAGTGGACTGCTTCATGAATATACGTATTGCACCATTTCAAAGAGGGAGCACTCGGGAAGAAAGTGTTTATACTCCAGGGAGGTACAACAGCCCCTAAACTGGTATCTTAAACTTCAGGTAAGGCACCAATTGGCAATTATGATCCTTGTTCTGTTTATCACATGTTGTGTGCAAGATAAGTGCAAGATCCATGTTAATGCTGCACCTTTGTCAGCTGGAGGAAACACAGCCTTCATTTTCTTAGGCAGAACAATAAAAAAAGCACATGCCTAATTTTCCAGCCTCCCTCCATATCCCTTTGGGCTTCCTATTCATAATTCTATCCTGAAAAAATATTTAAAAAGCCACACTTACATAAAAAGAGTAAGCCAGGAACTATGCCAACTTACTGCTACAAAATGGAGAAAATCGAGACTCAAGTGAACAGACTGTAGCCCATATGTAACCCAGTATATCAGGATTTAGGCTTTAGCTCAAAAAGAGAACAATGCCCACCTCCCACGTCACATCAAATGGGAGTAACTGCAACTGGACACAAGCAAGAGACAAATTACAGCATGAAGAGACTGTGTAGGAAATTTCCAAAGAAGTGATGGATTATGCCCTAACCTTTCTTATTGACCAGTTGAAATGACACTTTGCAAACAATATTAGCTAAATAAACAGCTTTAAATGATCACGGCTGAAGAAAAAACCTCACATAACAGGGTAATAATGTGAAACTCTTCCCTTTCATTTAAAAGGGAAACAAACTGCAGTAATAAATAATCCAAGCAACACACTTAGACTGTAAAGAGCTGCCTTGAATATTTTTGTTAATTAAACAAAAGACAAAAGACCCTTTTGTACAAGGCTGTAGGGTTTCAGGGATTCAGTTGTACAGTGCAATTTATAGACTCCTGAGAAGTTGGTGGATTGAGTGCCATGCCTGTTGTGACACACAGGTACTATGGCAAACAAATTCCTCAAAAGTAGTATTACATGCAGTTGTTCACTCTTGAGACTAAGGGAAGCGAATCTAGAATTTCTAGATTCAAAACTATTTTGTGGGCAGTTTATGGAGGCTTATTCATCTGTATGAGAAATCCCAGATCTCTATTTGTTTTGCAGATAACCTGGGATGTCTGGTAGTTCTCTTGATAACTTGGCTACAGAAGGAATGTTCAAAAATAGACTTTTAAATGCTCAAGATGGATAGGAAAGTGTCAAGTACTGGAAACAATAACCCTCCATTTTAGAGGGGCAGGATTCTCCTTCACAAGGGAGCCCTTTTCTAACGTGCACAGGAGCTGACTGTCCTGCACGAAGAACCAGGCAGAACGTATTTAAAAATTTTAAAATACAAGCATAAGATAAGTAGCATTTTATGAATAATTTTCCTTTCACAAAGGCTTAACTTTTAAAAAAATTGTACCAACGGTCTGTTTCCCTTTTCACTTTCACTTTGCTTACAATGTCCTTATGTGTCCTTCCAAAGGATGCTGCCACTTCTTCCCAGTTCCAGTGCTGATCCTCTTTCCATACATTTCTATACATATGGAGTAAGTCAGGGTATTAGAATTTTAAACCCTGAACTGAATCAAACTGCAAAGAGAGTTGCCAGATTATTTTAGAAAGACATCAAGAATTGGACTGGCCAGATATAAACAAGCATTCCTTGCTTGCACACCTAATGTCACAGCCTGTAAGAATGAAAATGTAGACATCCATCCTCAAAATTCAGCTTTGGCAGTATCTCTCTTCCAACAGAGCTGGCAGGGTTATTTTCCTGGCAGATAGCCAGGAAACAGGTAAAGGTCCCGACAAAGCGTGCTACAATATTCTGACATTTCCTTGCAGCGGTGAAATTCTGTGCCTGGGGCATAACCTTCTCGTTGCTTGATTTGCCTATTCACCTACATATGAGATTGAAAAAAAAAAAAATGACTGGAAGGATTAAGAAGACAGAAGTAAGAAAAATGTCATTGCTTTCTGTACTCATAGATTATTCTGTTTAACTTATTAAATAGTCCCCTACGTATTGTCTTTCTAAATTATAAGAAGGATAAACAACCAGGGTGCAGTTCCACAGCAGCTCAAGTCGCCATGGGTCACGCTGCTGTCTTCACTCCCTCTTACCCCATTTTCTTCACCTTTCCCTTATGTAAGTGCAAGCACTTGTGCAGCTAAGTGGTGAGCCCATTCAGGGAATGAGTCCACCTGAAAAAAAGCTATTTCTATAGAAGAAACATAATTCTTGGCAAGCTGCATTAATTATTCTCATAAGTTCATCATGTGACTGCAGAAATGAAATGGAAGGAGTCAAAGAAACAGCATTTTTACTGTCGTTAAACTGCTGTGGAACTGTGCGTGTGTGTGTGTATATATAAAAGTTAAAAAAAACGGGGAAAGACGTAATAATTTTGCTCCAAACAAGGCAGGAACAAGTGCTAAACCTAGCAATTTGAAGCACTGGAAGGCTCTTCAGAAACCAGGTACGTGTGGGAGAGTAAAGACACTCCAGCTCACCTTCACCAACATGTCAGCCACATGAGTGTCTCGGGAGTCCTCTGCAAACACAGAGGTGACAGCCTCGATATACCAGGATCCACGCTTGGTGTTTCGCATGGCTGCTGTGCCTAAGAAAGAGTGTACGATGAAGTTTCTGCGGAACTCGGACACAGAAAACCTCCCTATGCCCTAACAATTAGGGCCTCTCCCCAGTACCTTTCAGACAAGCATATCCACAGATCATATCAGAGCATGTAGGCAGACGCAGCTTGAGATTTTCTTCCTTGTTTGCATCACTTTCCTCACAGCCTGGGGAACCTGACCATTCTTTCCCATCTCTCTGATCCACTCCCCGGTCCGTCTCATCTGGGGGGGCAACAAACAAGGAGGGGGAGGCAGGGAGAAGAAAGAAAAAAAAAAAAAAGAAATTATCCTGAATTACTGGATGTAATTTTCCCGTACTTCCTTAGTTTGGGGCTCTGGTCAGCAATGCCACAACTGCTGTCAAGCAGAAAGCTTTTGCATGAACTTTAAGCTTTTTCAGCTGTTTTTAAAATTAATCTGAAAGTTCTTCTGCATGAACTGACGCAGATACCAACACGTGCTGAACCTACTCAACCTAACGTGACTGTTAGTCCGCATGCCGATTGATTGGGTTTTTTTTTTTCCTTCTCCTTTCCTATGTAGATCATGGGATAACCGGAAAGCAAAGAAGTTTCTGATAGTTCTTCACCATGCATGGAAGGATTTGATGCCTAGCCCTAAGAGTTCCTATTTTCCACTTTTACCTACCTTAGAATGTCCAAAAATGTCTAGTCTAGTTTGCAATGCTAACTACCTACTTATTAGAGAACTCAAATGAGAGCTCTAATTTTAGTTGCTAAGGTCTACCTCCAAGACATCAAGAAAACATGGACCAAATCTCTCACCTAGTTCTAAATCCTGCTTATAATATCACTTGTCTCAATCAAAAGCATAAATTGTGCGATAATAAAATGCAAAATAATTTGACCCCAAACACAAGAGAGAACTCCAATACATGGAGATCAGTTTAAAACCTGGAGAACATTTAATGTCCTTTCCAGAATTCAATAGTATGTATTATAACAAGTGTTGATATTTGAAATTTGCTGTTTACATGATGCAGAGTTTCCATTGTAATCTAGACTAATGGCTTAATGGCAATAACTTTAATAGACCAGCTCTGTTGTAAGAAAAATAAAACTACATTTTACAGGTTTTCTATATAATTTTGCCCTTCCGTTCTTTTGTTGTAAGATGAGAATCTACTATTCTACTTACTTCCTAGCAGCATGGGTCAGATTATACTCTTAGGAGGCGTTAAGTGTCCACTTCAGAGGCCTTCCTGTTATGATGGCTCTAGGTTTTTGTTGCCAGGTCATGCCTAAGAAATGCATTTGGATTTCTAGCCCTTTTACAGGCAGTGGCACTGGTGGCATCTCATAATTATGCACAGGAAATGGTCAGTTTGTAAGTCAACAACGTTGTTCTTTTCCTTCAAAACGAAAGCAGCAGGGGGAGGGGTGTGATTGTCTGGCAGGCTAGAGATACAGCCTATAATTAAGGCTCCAAAGCTCAAAATTTCATGATTACTTCCATCAGGTTCCTTCATCATCTCTTTAAGGTAGCAATGCAAATTCTTCCACTTTTAACCACACTTTTTTCATGTCTTTTATCACACTTCTCCAAATCCTTTTAGCTCTGTATCTTCTTAAAATTTAGTGTACTGTTCATGGTGTATGTTATTTCAGACAAGACTCAGGTAATTTTACAGTCAAGCTATATTATTCATGCTGTCATCATCCCATAACGTACAAAGTCAAAACCTTTTTGATTAAAGCTTCAGAATTAGATGTCTTCCTATGCATTTGTCTTCAAACACCATTCCAGTCAACTTACCAACGTAACCAAAAAATGTAAAGCACTAACCCTGTCTGGATATTCCTCTGCATACTTAACCTCTAATTTATATCACCAATAACTGCCACCCAGATTGATCCAATCTGTTTAAGTTTTACTGAAGCTCCCAGATCACTGTTTTCCCAAATGATTTAAATAACTGCTAACTACCTATTTGTCTTTATTTACCACAGTTCTTCCCTTTTCTGGATCAACTGCTATATTAAACACAGATGTTAAGCAGCTTCAAAGTCTCATTTTACATCACAGTGAAATCTGACTATTTGTCTTTTCCCACTGCTTTCTGTTGCCACCGGTTTTTGACCCATGACTATAGGTGGACTACTTCAATTCTTTAGCAGACTCCTGCCAAAGGCCCTTTGGAAATCAAGTAGACTGTACCGACTATTCTTTATCTACATTTTTAATGTGTCATTAATAGAAGATAGATAAGGTGTGTTAGATAAACTTAGGGAAAAAGAATAACCTATGCATTTCTCATTTTGTTCCAACTAGTTCCAGCTAACTTGCATGGCATAGAGAGACTGACTACTAATCTAAAGTTGTCCACACTATTTATACAGTCTTTTAAATGCTGCTTTTTAAAAAAAAATAATTATATTGGCTAGCCTAACTTTTAAATGCCAACATGAAAAGGTACACATTTTTGTTGACAGCTCAATTACTTTGTAACTGGCTTTCCCCTCCAACTATTAATCAAGGTTTAAAAGAGGTTAAAAAAGGTAGTTTTGTGGTTTTTTTTTAATTAAAAAAAGATTTTTCCCTTTCAGTTGCTCAAGTCTCAAAATCCTTCGTCTATTGCAGTATCCCAGTTCTGCAGCATTTTGCATAGCTTTCTTAACTGAAACCTTTTTGGGAATAGGAAGGCCAAGCCTGATATGTTGATGTGCACAGACCCATTATGGTAACATTAGAGTCAAATAAACCTAATTAGGACAGCTGCCACTCTGGCTTACTACACTTATCTCCACACTGTTATGAGTCTGCATATTCACATTTGGTCAAGAGTATCTAAAGGTTCAATGACACATGGAAAGCAATCACATTCAATTCATATTGTAAACATGCATGTTACAATATCTCCAAATGTTTAAAGGATCGAATATTTTTGATATCCAAAATAGTTCACGTAGACTAGGTTTTTCTCTGCATTGGGATTAAACATGAGTAGGTAACAGGTGAAGGAAACATTCTCTTGACTAGAGGACAAACTATAAAGCTCAGCTAAAAATAAAAAGAAGGTAGACAATTGCAAGGAACAAGGGAAAAGAAGGGCAAAAAGCATACATGCTACAAAAGCTTCTCTATCACAAGGGAAAAAAACAAAGATTTTTAAGACAGAACTTCTCTCTGGAGTAACTGCAGTTTCGGAGCGATCTCAGAAAGTCCAAACACTTTAGTGAAAAATTTGGCCATTAGCAGTTCTGAAAGGTAGTTAGCTGCAGACATGCGTTTAGTTACAAAAGGAGGGAAAACAAATAGCAGAATTAAAAAAAAAACAGGAACAGAAAGAGTGGAAAAGGAACAAGTCTATGAGAATCAAGAAAATAATTCTGTGACTACAATAGCATGTGGAAAAGGGTGTAAGGAAAGGTCTTTTGGAGGTTGAAAGCAGGATAAGGTAAAGGGGGGGAAAAAAAAAAGACGACTTGGAGCCTGAGAGCTCGAGAGAAACACCACCAGAGACATAACACATCCTGGACCCATAGGAAGAGAGGACCTCAGGCAAGACTCCAGTGCTAGTGTACCACTCCATGCTGTGCTGCAGTTTGATGCACCATGTGCCCCACTCCCCCTACTGCAGGCATAGCAACAGAAAGCCTCAATATATGAGTGGGATATGATATTTTTTTTATCACTAAGGTGCTCTGGGGTCTGCAAGTCAATGCACACACCTCATGCAGAGCAAAAGACACTTACAGAGCAACAGATGCAGTGGCAGCAGCAGGGCAGAGGGAGGTGAATATGGGTCCCACTTACACCTGAGAGAAGCAAAGAGGAGAGTTGACAGCAAGTTGAATGTGAGGGTGTATATGTGTGTAAGATGAGCCTTAATGGCATGCCAAATACATGGCTTTTAGTATTTGGGAACTCACCTCCCCGGCAGGCCTGAATAAAGAACATTTTGGGCTTATTCTGGAGATCTGGACAGTTTGCATTGTCAAAGAGCCGGAAAGCCTCCTGCAACTGAGAGAAGAAAGAACATGAATATTCTTCACTGCAGCCTTCTGTGAGCCAAACCCAGTCTCACCTTGCTTCCCTGTATTTTGGTTATTACCTCACCAGTCTTGATATTTTCTCCTTTATCTCCGAACTCACTGTGTGACAAACACATCCCTTCCCCCCCCAGCTCCTACTAGTTTGAGTTCATGCACTCTACCTAGTACTTGTACAGAAAGAGAGAATGAAACAACTTCTCCTACCTGCCCCATTTCTATGCCATTTTTTTATCTTGTAGACCTCTCATAGATAGAACCCTGCCCTTTTCTTCCCACAAGCCCTTATTTTTTTAAAAAACATAAATCCTCAGTCTCCCATCACTTCACCTTCTCTCTCACTTTCTTTTTTTATTTTACTTTTTTCCTCTTTCCATTGTTACTTTCCAAGATATAACCTACAACACCACCTCACATCAGGACACAGGAACATACCTGTAGTAGTTTGCCATCACTGCCGTAAATCCCACCCTCCACACCGTGGGAAAGTAAAGCTACAATACAGGAATCCACATCCCGATGATCTGGCAGCTTAGAGAATCTCTCCAATGCATTCTGCATCTCCTGAAAGAGAGAAGAAAAAAAAAAATGCTTTCCAGACTTGCACAGGGAAAGTGGGTCAATGTACTGGGAAAAACACAGATGTACAGGAAAAACACAAATGGTCCTCCTGTTATGAAATAAACCCTACGTACATCAAATTTACAGGACAAAAGACACGTGTTCCATAAAATAACCAGCAAAACGTTCTTGTTCTCCTAAGTATAACATTATGAAGCAGGAATCACTTAGGACATCTACATTTCTACATAGCCAACAGGGGGATGCAGCAAGTATCTGAGTTGGTACACACGGATTTAACGTAAGAGAAATCAACTGATATATTATAGAGGTTTTACATTGACACTTGAGTCTGGCTGGGATATTGGAGCAACTTAACAGATACATACTCTGGTACTTCAGGCATCGAAACACTAGTGATTAAAACACAACAATTTAAAGTGGAAAATTTTAGGAACTCTGACAACATGCAAGTGCAGAAGTCTTATTATAATGTTGCAAAAGCTGCCTTCTTGAATAAAGCACTCTTTAACAAGTTCTGTACCACCTGGTTTCATAGGGATCTAAAAGGAATAAAAACAAATGAGGCTGGAGAAGGCAGCAATTGCATTCCTAGGGAAAGAGAGTGGCTTGATTCAGTCAGTCATGGAACATTGCCAATTTTCCTATGTGAAGCACAGCCACTCCTCTAGCACGCAAAAGGTGAAAGAGTGAAACTTAACTTCATAGTTACTGGAAGACTGATAAATAGGATGGCAATTAACTCCATCAGTGAAAGGATATGAAAACATCACTTATACTTGCAAAGACTAGGTCAAATATTTGCAACACTTAACTTTTAGGATAGCAGATCACTGGAAAAGTCTAGATAGAGTAAACTGGAGACTTTATTCATTTGTGGTTTTAACACACATGCCAGATGTGGTCTAGAAATTCTTGCTCCTTGCACTACAAGGGGTCAGACTAGAGTAGTACCTCTTATGGTCCTTTGTGATCCTACTTTCCATCGTAAAGTCCTCTGCTTTCCAAGCTTCTTCATATTTGTCAGTATGCTAGCAGACATCATCCCATTTAGCCTTATCTTCTATTCCTAAGCAACCATTCACATCTTCCTGTTCAAGCTTAGTTATACCAAAGGGAAGCTCTTGAGATGTTTATGTAACAGTTACAAACTCTCATCCATGTTGGTTGTGAAGTACTGGGATGCATCCCCCTTACCTGTGCAGTTTGATCATGAAAGACAGTCACTTGATACCCAAGATGCTTGAAAAGCAACTCCAGGGAAGTACAGTCCACATCTCCCCCTGCACGATACTCCAAGTCCTTCTCACTGCTGAAATGGACATTGCTGAGAATAAGTGCAAAGCCTCGGGGCTCTGATATCAGTTTATATGCCTGAGAAGAAGATGTAAAATTGGTAAATTTAGACTACACAAGGAAATAGAGTGTTAGAGTAGAACAGCAATCCCTACATACCAGCCTGATATGATATGCAGGGTTCCTCAACTGAGAAGGCACAAAAACAGCAGAGGTCAAATTTCTGAAGGGTTTTTTTTTCTTAATAAATAAAACAAATGTTTGTATTGCAAAGGGTCCCAAAGACAACTGTATTTGCAAGTCTCCATAACTGATGATCCTACAGCACTATTATTAAGCTGTTACACTAGCTTGCCTTATTTCTCATTTTAAAAGAAACACAGCTTACACATTTCAAACTGTGAATTAGGTCTTGCTAACTTTTTCCCCTTCCCCACCCTCACCCCAGCACAGCCCCACGTATTTCCGTCATTCCCATCACAGGCCTTAGGACGACGCTATGTAAAATTTAGCTAACATTTCTTAATTGCTGTTGGGAGCAGACAGAGATGTAAAATAGCATGTGAACGCAATTTTAACAGCAAGGGACTGTCAGTCACTGATCCTGAAAGTTATGTGGCTGGCAAAAAAGGTTAATAGGGAAAGAACTAATTTAAGAGCGGTATCTTCAAAATAAGTTCCCTCTGCCCCTGCCACTCTAACAACAACAAATCGATAGTAAATCAGTTACTAACACTCCTGCAAATTCAAGTGAAATTTAATACCAAAGGAGCGTATCAAAAAGGGTGTAACCCAGGAGCAAATGTAAAAGGAGGCAAGTCAAGCTCACACTGACACTGCCTAATTAGGTCTCCCCAATAGATAGTTAAAAAAAAATAAATCTGTTTTGCTGTACACAGAGCCTGTGACAGAAGTGTTACGGGTTAGCACATCATGTAACTCTAGTAAGTGCCCCATTACACGAAATGGTTTTTCTTCCTTAAGCCCACCTCACCAGAACCTATGCTTTACAAACAGAATAGACAAAAAGTAATTAGACTACCTACATAACTTGTAACACTGGAGAAGAACAGAAATTCAGGTTGTTCTACCCAGTACTACCCAGCACAGAATCCTGATCTGGTTCTTGAGCCTAAGGAGAGACTCTTCCAGGTACAAGTTGGCCATTGAAACAGCCAAAACTGTAACTACTAGTTGAAACACAGTTCTAATATCTTACAGTCATGTGCAGAGTGTGTCATCACACAGAAGGAGATGAGGATGCAGACAAATGAACGAGGCAGTAGCACTGATAGCTTACACAGAGCAACAGAACAGAAGGCATTTCATGAAGCTTTTCATGAACCAAAAACAGAGGCAGAGATTTGTATAGAGTTACAGAACTTCTCAGAATTTCTTGACACTTGTAAATGAGAATCAAACATGACTAGTAACACTTTTCAGTTGCACAAATAGCACAAGACTGATCTGCATCGCAATGAAGCATGCATTTCGACTCAGTTTTAAGTAGCATGTGTCCAGCTGATATATCCAAACACCTCACATGTTTCTCATCTTAAGGAGATTTTCTCTGTCAACTACTTACCAAGTGCTGATGATCCTGATAAAATTCAGGAGTGCAGTACTTCACTGGAGGAATCGGGGGACCATCTCCATTATCCAAGGAATGCTCCATTGGTTCTGTGCAAAACAAACATCAATAACAATAAAAAATTCCAACTACAAAGTCTCTGCATTAAGGTGTTAACTTGCAAAGTCTGAAGTATGCAGTCTTAGGCATATTCCTGTATTATAATATTCATACCTCTAAAAATTTTGCTTGATCAAGGACTACAGACACACAATGAAACACAGCAGAAAAAACAAAAGTACTGGAACGGTACACCTTTTTTTTTTTTTTTAATAATTTTAATTGGCAACCTTTTTTTTTTTTGTCTTGTATGTGGCTTAGCCTTATCTAAGGCCTTGTAAATTTTGTTCTACTCAGTATGAAAACAGAATTCTCATCTAAAATTAGAGCCGTACACTTTCTGTCATTTTGTACAGTATGTTATTCCTTTCACAGTTAGGCTGACAAACCATTGCTAAAAATATTCAAACAGAATAGTGGTTTTCCTTTCATAAAAGGCTTCCCGTGCTCACTGGATGCAATTACTTACTTTTTGCTGAACACATGCAAAAGTGATCAAACTAGACGTTTCTAACTTCCATAGAGTGCAATGCCCTTTTTTGTTTATCTGCCTCTGAACAACCCTTTCCTCTGGATAACAGCAGATGAAGGGAAGGATAATCAACTATTTGCCATTTGCAGACACTCACTCACTCCCCTGTCCTGAAGAAATGGAGCTGACATTCACGATCTCCTTTGAAATCCTTTTTCAGCCTTTTGAGACATGGCTCTCCTGGATGAAGGAACATATGCTCTAAAAAACCAACCCAACCCTAAAACCTTTGCACCTAAATTAAAAAAAAAACCCACCTTCAAAATCTAGACACTTGTTCTTTAACACCAGAGAGAGCTCCTAGTAACCAGCAAACAGTTAAAGCTGCGGTTAGCGAACATGAGTACTCCAGGCAATACCAGAGGCAACATGAGACCTAGCAAGGAGATTCATTCCAACAACTAGTTCCCTGATCTAAGTCACAAATGCTTGCTAAAGAAAAGCTGATTTGCTGCACTTGACAGAAGCTACAGAAATCTACGTTGGGCCCATGTAACATACATAAGGCCTTGTACTTAAACTTATTTGCTAAGAAGGAAGTCTAAGTTAAGGAATACTGCCCCAAATCAGTATCTTTTCACAGCTCCAGTTCAATAAAACTCTATTAAAAATCTTAAACAAAGAAGAAAATCTTCAAAAAAATCTAAAATTTTACTGACATGTACTGTTTAAGCAACAAAATTTGCTGTAAGAATAAATGAAGCTGACTAGAAACTGATTGGGTTTTCTCTTCCAATACAGTATTTCACTTTCATTTTCCAGCCTAATTCTGCCTCCTGCATCTGATCATAATATAGTCAGTTCACTGTCAAGTTTGTATTCCTGGGATGAGCAAAGTGATGGCAAGCTTATTTCTAGAATTGAATTAAGAGAGTATTAAGAAACTAGAAGCAACCAACCAGATAGCAAGTCAAGTATTCGTGATGTCATGTGTGACTCACCAATCCAGCGCGGCCTCTTTGAATTACATGATTCACTGGCAGGGAATGGAAGATTTGATCCATAACAGTGTTCAAGCTACAAGACAGCCAATAAATCCATCAGAAAAAATAGCATAAACCAGCTACTTTTTTTCTCTATGATACGGAACAAATGGTTCACATACAAATGAAACATCGTGACAAGATAGCAGCAACACTTTCCTGTCCATGCAAAATGTCTTCCCTTCTTTGCACATCTCTACTTCTACCCAAATCCCCACTTTGGAAACCTTACACTGAGGTCATATCCTTCCCATTTTTGCCAAAACTTGATTTGTCCAGTGATTCCTATCTTTTTGTTTGCTTTCAAGATTTCATTGTTTGTATAGTAAAGCACAATTGAAAACAAGAAAATAGAAAGGGTAGTCTAAAAAAATCCTACATTTTAATAAGGGAACGTCTGGTCTTCCTTCCTTTGTATAAAATGTTTACTGTGAGATTCCATGCTTGTCAACACACTGAGAATATTGAATCTCTATATTAAATTCTTCCTCTAGTCCAATGCTGACAACTGCAGATAGTGAAAAGGTGAAAATAAAACCAAAGAAGAGTCCCTCTCTCCTCAACAGACAAGACTAGCTTTTAGTAGCTTTCTACTCAGAGAATCATTGAACACTAAATTTAATGATTGCAGAGAAAATATTTTCTTTGCAGCTTTTGGGTTCTTGATGACACATCAATCAATTAAGAACATGCTGTATGCAAGAACATCTGGGAGCCTTGTGCAGTTCAACAAAGAGAAGTCCTGCACCTGGGGAGGAACAACCCCCTGCACCAGTATATGCTGGGTGTGGTCCTGGGCAACCTGCTCAAGGTGGCCCTTCTTGAGCAGGGGAGTTGGACCAGATGACCTCCAGAGCTCCCTTCCAATCTCTACCATCCTGTGATTCTGTGTGAAAATTCTCTTCTTCCCAAATTTCTTCCCCTCTGCTTTTACTAAGGCTACTACAAGTTTGAATTTGCAACAAAAACCTATCCTGTCCTTTTAAACAATTATTTTTTTTTCTCATTTGTAAAAGATCACTTTGTGCCCAAACCCGATCTGAAATGCAGTCCCTCCATTTTATTTTTTTTAAAACTGTTGTACCCTTGCAATCCCATGGCTCAGGTTGGATGTTGTCTTCAAGATCACTGCCTCCAGATGCTGCTGTTTGGTTTCTCGTAAAGCTTCACAGAAGGCTGAGAAAGCATTGGGGCCTCTCTTGGGCAGCAAATTGAGGAATTCCACATTTTGGCTGAAGCTCCCAGACTTGGCCTAGATCCAGAGAAAAATCAAAATCCGCACTCAAAGTAACACCCCAACACGATCCATTTTGAATGAAGCTTCAGAACAGCTCAACTTTTTTCTTCCATGTAAATGTTTCATCACTATGTTTTGCTGTGCTAGATCCATTTTTATAGCTTTTCCTAGTTGATTTCACTCCCACTCCTCTGCTCCTATTAGCTCAAGGGCGAGAGTACATGAATTGTTGGCTTGCTGTGTTGTCATACATTACCACACGCAGTAATACACCCTCTTCTCTCTAAAAACTTTTACTTCCAGCTACTGTTGGAATAGTATCTATTTCCCCTCACTGAATACACAAAGTCCAGAACATGTTTTCACTACTGCCCAGTGGTTTATAGTCTCATGCACCGGTAATGCAAACCCCTCAGAAAGCATTAAGTAAAATACTTATTTTACGCAGACAATTCTGAAAAGATACTACATACATACAGACTGTAACATTTAGACCAATGAAGCAATATATAGTAGTATATGAGAAAAAGTAACAATCAAAAATTAAATTTATCCCTCTGTGAAAGAGTCCCAGGAAGTCCTAATTGTTAGAATATTAACAGGACATTTTCTAACAAACTGTATAATTTATACAGTAATAGCCTTCACTGTGAAATCTAAAACATACCAAAATGTTACATACTAAAATATTGGGTATAAAAAGTAAATTTTATCATCAATTCCATGGAATTCATCCTGTATTTTTTGAATTACCACTTAGATCCAAGCTCTCTTCTTTTGGTGCATGGTAAGAAGTGATTGGTGAGTTAGACAGAATCAAGGCCTAACACTACCTTTGCAATCACAGGAAAACCAGAAAAAAGTCTCGAGTCACTTGTGTAAATCCTCTGCTACAGAAGATTTCACATCATCTGGTTTCTTTCATGAAATTTATCAAGCTTGGTGTTAAAAGTAGTTTGGCTTTTGTCCCATCACATTGTTTGGAAGGATATTGCAAAATCCTGTTGATCTAATGCTTATGAAACTATTCTGAAATTTCAGACCTATGTTTGTTCGTGACTGACTAATAAAATTTATTTTTGTATCGACGATGTCCCTTGACTTCAGTGTTCTCCTGTCCTTTCCCTTATTTATCAAACTTCTTTCTATAAATAGGTCTCCATTTGCTACAGTAAGCAAGCCTCTATCTTTCAGCCTGCTCATAAATGGCCTCTTCCCCTTGACAATGCGAGTACCCTTTCCTATTCCCACAGGAACCTCAACTTCCAGAGCATTCTTGACTAGAAGCGCATACAGCCATGTCACCTGTGCCTTTCCAGAAGTATGAAAACATTTGGCCCTTTCTCCTGATGACACTTCTCCATTAGTTCGTAGAAGATAACCAGCTCCATATACTTGTATCTTGCTGTAAGCCCACTGAATTTTATTTTACCTAATAACGTAAATTGACAGCTGATATTCTAAAGCACCTATTAATTGTTTCTTCCTCTCCAGTAGACCTGCAGCTGTTTATGACAAGCTTAGCATCATTAATCTTCTTCACTTTATATGTGTTCATAGTCTATGACTCTAAGCCATAAATCATAATTAAGAACACAAGCTGACCTCAAGTTTTATTGAAAAGTTAAGAAATTTCCATAATGTTCATATTCTGCCACTTTGACAAGACTTCTTCCTTAATGCTTCCTTAAACACCTGAAGTGCTGTACCGCTTCAGGTAACTTCCACATCAACACCACATTTAGGTTATACTAAAAAATGTTCAGCAAACATTCAGAAGTAAAACTCATAAGACAGACTTCTTTCATTTTACTGCCTAATACATCCTTAATTTACTGTTATACCCTCACAGATGAGTTTGATAATCTGCATAACAGGAACTGGTTGCACAATGAACTCTGAATTCCTGTCAAAATCCCATAGTATTAGTCTTCTTATGGAGCCTGAATATACATGCAGAATCTGTGGAGAGAGCATATATACTTGACAAATATCCTAATCAAATTTATGTCACGTTGTCAAAGCCAGCATTCCCTTCACTCCTGTCTAGCGATCAACACAGAGCATTTAAATCTCTATATCTGCACCATCTGATAGTCTTCGATTACAGTACAACATATTCAACTTGTTTAAAAAGCAAGAGAAAGCTCTTGCTATCATATCTGCAATTTTGAAGGTCCATCCCAGAGCTCTGGAAGAACATCTGATGCTCTGACAAGAGGGCATTAATGAAGTGGATTTTGAACTTCATCTTAAAAATGGCTGTTTTCACTGTCCCACTTTATTCCCACTATCATTTTTGCTCTGTGTTTGAAATCCCTCTCTTCTGGGCCTTCATCTAGATAATTATATTTACATCATCTTTGCTATACAGTAAACACAATTTTTTTTCTTTATTCTTTCTTAGAAGTGTATATAATTGAAAAAACTCTAATTGTTTAGTATCTTTTTGAATGACCCAATTTAAATTCATTCCTGTCAGTTCCTACTCTCTCTCCCTGTTTTGGACATAAAAGGAAGCTGCTCCTATTTATTAATTCTTCTCCAGTGAACACCTATAAACTCTTACTTACTCTTCATATTCCTTGTGAGCTCTTAATCCAGCTCAACACCATTGTCTTCAGTGGCTCTTCCTGCAATATCCTCCCCTCACACCTTTTTCTTACTTGTGGTAAAGTTTCAGTACTGGTTTAGCACCTCACACTTGAGGAAATGTCATCCCTCCTTCACCTCCCTGAGCTCCTCGGTTTATTTCACTTTCCTTAGATTACAAAAGTTTATTTAAGTGAAGTGCCCTATTTCCAGAACCAATTTGTTTATTCTTCTGTTTAGTCTAAATCAAAGTATAATTCTTGTGTTTTTAAGTCAAAATGATTTAAAACATAATTATTTATCCAGATCTTCTCGAGTTACTGACTTTTTAGGGGAGCAGGGGGATATATAGAACCAGTCAGTTACAATATCCAGGAAAATCTAAGCTGTATCATCAGACACAATGGCATGTCTCCTCTTATTTCCACTAAGGTACCTGATGATTAGCGTCACAGTACACTTTCAACAATAGGCTACCTCACAGCACAGACCTTTGTCCACATTTGAGCCAGAGAGTAGAAGACTACTACAAATTCACACACCTACTATAGAAAAATGAAAGGTAAGACAAAGCATTTTTGACTCAAGTGATGATCTGGTTTTTTATCCACATTACTTTTTGTTTATCTATAGCACTGTTATGATTAGTACTATCCTGCAACTGTTCCCTTCACTTCAGCCCTTCTAGTGCAATGCATATTTTGCAGTACTACCATCCCAGTTGTGAATGCTTTCCTCCTATCCCTCCCATATTTCTATTTTTGCTGCAATTTCCAGATTCATACCCTGCAACACTAGTTCAAGTCACTTTGTTCTATTGCTCAGGCTGCTATTGCTATTTATATACGTTTAAGCTCTTATGTATGTGTGTATGTTGTATTAGGCACAATTCTTCCACTAAGCTATTACTATTTACCCGACTTATCCATCATAACACCTTTCTCCTTACTGATAATCTGTTAGTAAGTATTGTTGCATCTCCTTTTACCCAGTTACACCTGGAAGAGAAGATTCCCTTAGTCTTCTTCCCTTCTGCCTCAGTTTAAAACTTAAGTACAGTAGCATTTTCCCAAAAAGATTGTTTTCTCTGGCATTATCCTACCTTTGAGAGGGCTTTTTTTAATTCCTTTTTTTCCTTCCTTTTCTTACCCTCCCCTGCCCCTTCAGTGACTAACCACAGGCCAGCAACTGAACATCCCTACTAACGACCCATACATCAGCAGTGTCATTGTTTAATCCTGGTGGGCTGCTAAGCTTCTGCTCAGTCACTTCTTACCCAGCGGGATGGCAGGGAGAACTGGAAAGGTAAAAGTGAGAAAACTCGTGGCTTGAGGTAAAGACCGTAATAAAGGTAAAGCAAAATTTGCGCATGCAGGCAAAGCAAAATAAGGAATTCATTCCCTACTTCCCATCAGCAGGCAGATGTTCAGCCATCTCCGCGATAGCAGGGCTCCATCACGCGTAATGGTTACTTGGGAAGACAAATGCCATCACTCCAAACATCCCCCCTTTCCTTCTTCTTCCCCCAGCTTTTATTTCTGAGCATGATGTTATATGGTATGGAATATCCCTTTGGTCAGTTGGGGTCAGCTGTCCCGGCTGTGTCCCCTCCCAACTTCTTGTGCACCCCCAGCCTACTCGCTGGTGGGGCGGTGTGAGAAGCAGAAAAGGCCTTGATGCTGTGAAGAACTGCTCAGCAATAACTAAAACATCCCTGTGTTATCAACACTGTTTTCATGACAAATCCAAAACATAGCCCCATACAAGCTACTGTGAAGAAATTAACACTATCCCAGCCAAAACCAGTATAATCAGTTCTTGATTTATTCTCTGATTTTCACTGTCTTCCTCTTCTTTGTCCTCTTTCACTAGGGATTGGAGCTATTTAAGGTAAGACTGCCTGCATCTCCCGCAACTTATCACAGGTATCCTTGACGGGTCCCATGAGGAATTTCATGTTATCTTTGACACACAATGAGTCAAAATTCATCAGGAAGTTATTTCCTCATTGCTTTCAAAAACCTTACCAGTCTCAGGTTTATACCTCCTGCACTGGTGCCCAGCAAATAGCTCATAATTCTATTTTCCAGCATCTGCTCTTATGACAGGACCATCAGCCTTACTAAGGGACTAAAAAGTCCCTCAATTGCTTACTTGAGTCTTGAGATGCCCTTGCATCTTCAGTCATGTCCTTTCCAGTTTGATTTCTCTTTGAAGATCTGTATCTCTGTTCTGCACAGTCTTCAGTGCATTACCATACCTCTGGGAGCAATCCCAAGCTATTTCCAATGTCTTCTCTTCACAGCACCCACTGCTCAGGATAAGTAACAAAACCCCATGAATGGCATTTGTCATCTGAGGGCGAGTCTTGAATCATGTAAGGTTCTTCACCCAATTTACAAAAACACATACGAAATACAAATTCTTCAAGTGAAAGGAGAACAAGTGCCACAACGAGCTGTTTTATAATATATTCATTTACTTACATTCACAGTGTTCTTTTGGAAATGGGTATTACTCCTACTTTCACAAATGGAGGGAAAAAAAAAAAGGAGGCACAAAACAACAACAAAGGACTGGAGATACCGCCTGACTGATGAAGCACAGCCTGCTGCAACTGCGTACCAGCATGCAAGCCAACGCTCTAGTAAGTTTCAGACAAAATCCATATTGCCAGAAGGAGCTGACAGTTCTCCTGCATGTTGCAAGCAAACCCTGTACTGCTTCGCATGCTCTCCAAACAGAAGCACATTAAAATACGCAGGTAACGCACAGATGAGTTTTACCCCGCTGCTGAGAACGACAGCGAGCTTAACCAGAACTAAGGCTCACGCTGCAGCGGAGCGTAACCCGCGTACCTGCACCATCTCCATCATCTCCGTGGTGATGATGTCCTTCTCTATCATGTGCTCCATCAGTTCTTTCAAAACCAGCTGCTTCGCCAGCATCACCCGGTTCTTCTTTAGCGCTTCCTGGTGACATCGCTGCATGCCGCACGCCACCAGCATCCTGCCGGAGGGGAGACCACAGCCACGCTCAGCGGCCGGCGCCACCCTCGCCCCGCCCGACTTCCCGCGCAGGAGGAGGGAGGCCGCCTGCGCGGGCAGCCGCCGCCCGGCAACGGGCGGAAGAGGCCTCCTCCGCGCCCGCCCCGCCGGCGATCGGCGGCCGAGGGCGCGCTCCGCGCCACCCCCGGCTCCCGCGGGGGCCAGGCGGCGGCGGGCCGCGGGCGGGTGCCGGGCGCGCTCCCGGGACCAGCTCCCGCCGCTCACCCCTCGCTCCGCCGCGCGCGCGCGCACCGCCCTTCCCGGCGGCCCCAGCGATTCAAACCTCGAGACGCGCTTCCTGCAGTCACGTGGCCGAGGCGGGGTCCCGCGCCACAGCCCCGCCCTTTGCCACAGCGACACAAAGCACGCCTGCGCCGCCAACCATTGTGCGCGTGCGCGGGGTTCGCTGCGCGGAAGCGGTTTCCCGCCTCTTCCTGCCTGGGCTCGGCCGCGGGGGGCGGGGCTGCTCTGCGGCCTGTCCGCGCGTGCTGGCCCCGCCCCGCCCCGCCCCGCCCCGCGGGGCGCGCGCCCCCGGGGCGCAGGGGCCGGAGTGGCGGCGGGGGCGGCCGTAGTCTTGCACGAGGGCGTAGTGGGGGGGCTCTGCGTGCAGGTAGAACCAACAGGTACGCAGCTTTCCCGGCAAACGCACCGCTCCTGGGACTTCCATTTTCAGGGGTGTTGTCGCGCGTGTCCAGTTGAGGCAGGTTTCAGCTGAGGTCGGCTGAAGCGAGGAAGGGGCTCCGGTGAGGTTCGGTACGGGAGAGGGGAGAAGGGGAGCACACCGGGCGTGCGGAGCGCACGTGAAGCATGACGGGGCGAGCAAGCAGGAGCAAGTTTACAGCTGCTGTCACGTAAAGCTTCGACAGTTGCTCCGTGGTGCACGGGAGTTTCACGTGCTAAAACTTAAGCCAAGTCCGAAGGCCTGAATAACCCTGAGGGATGCTGAGGACACGATCCCAGGGATCATAGCTGGTGACATTTCTCTTTGTTCTGGCTTGCTTTCATCCATGCTGGTCACCGGAATTTCTTCCTGGCTCCGGGCAGTTCGGGGCACTCAGGAAGGCCCTGAGTTGCCCAGCTCAGACCCCGAGTTTCTGTTCCTGCCTGGTACACCGGTGCTGCTTTTTGCTGTGGTTTTTTCCTTTCTGTTCGCAGCTACAGGAGGGAGATGCGAGAAATGATTGGCTTTAAAAAAAATCACACTCCCTCTCTCAGCAAATTTGTCTCTCATAATACTTTTGTGATAGAGGTATCATAGCTGCTTCATCATTAATGATATTAAAGTGATTCAGCTGTAGATTTAGAAATGGAACTCCTCTCCTTTTTCTAAGCCAAGATTATCAAATAAGCAGAATGCAAGCAAAAGCATGCCTTGCAGAGTGTTCCTTTTGGGAGGAAAAACTAATGATGCCACCAGGTATTTTTAGCGCAGTCCCATTTATTTATAAACAACATAAAAAGTCTTTTTTTTTAAACTATAAAGAATCAAACAATAAGAAATAATTTATTTGCTTCTAGCCTATGCTTTGATGTTTCCTCATATGAATTAAAAATGATGCTGTCCTAGACAAGGCTGTGATGATTGCTGCTGTCCTTCATAGGAGATTTGGACTACTATGTTCTTTTTTTTTTATTATTTGGACATTCACCAGATGTGAACATCTCTTTGCATACTGCAGATCACTTTAATGCTGCAGAGCCCGTCAGTTTAACTCACCCATTTGAAAAGACCGCACAGCATCACTGATGAGTGAGAGCTAGAACCTGGCTCCAACCTAGAGCCGTCATGATGAAGACTGCGTGTGCCTCGGGACTGCTGTTTTCAGTTGCTCTCCACTGCAGCCGTGGCCTTGGCAGACAGACCAGCCCTTTCCAGAGCCTAGAGAGAAGGCTCCGTGCACAGCATTGTTACCGGGAACTGGAGGAGCATTGACCTTTCTGTGCAAATGCTTGCCATGATGATGATAAAGTATCATCTCAAGCAATGTGTTCGGGGCAGTGAAATACACCCTCCTGTAGAGCTGCAAAGACTGGTGGTCCAGGCAGAGGATACATGTATGTGTATGTGTTTGTACTCCACTGCCTGCCTCTCTTACAGGAGAAAAACTGCTGTGATCTCCCTCTTGTCCACCACCTGGAGGCTGTGTGGGATGAGAACCTTGGGAACAACAGAAGTAGTTTCAGGGTGCCATGCTTGCTGTCAGCTTTTCAACCCCAAGTGACGGCTATCGGGTGGTGCTGGCTTCTGGATGAAGACAGCCACCCTCCCCTCAGTCACGCTCCGGTGCAGCACAGCTGAGGACATGGAGCGAGTGCAGCAGAGGAGTAGCAAACAACAGTGCAGACCATAAATTTGTCTTGCTGCAAAACAACAACCCATGGAACTGCAGCCTCAGTCCCTCAGTAGGGATTTTACGGTGGCTGATGATTGCACAGCTTTCAGCAGTACTGCTGTTTGTAAGGCACAGGCAGAACCTACTTAGTGCTGTTTCTATTCCTGCCCTTTCCAAGGCAGCTTCTCTTGGCTGCATCCTACAGTCCGTCTTCAGAGGTCCTTTGGCAACCTTGTCTTTTATCATGATTCACTCTCCTCACCCATAAAGGTGTATCTCCAGTTTGAGAATTGTTGCTGTCTGTAAGACAACTTTCCTCACAGTGGTTTTATGTATCTGCCAAGACAAAGCATTGTGATATTGCATTGATTTATATTTTGTGCAAAAAGATTACTAGTGAGATCAGAACCTGTGTCTGTAGTTCAGCTCTGGTTCAAAGAATGGTGAGACAAACTTCTACAGTTCTGGGCGTGAGAAATCTCAGCTCTTTCACCTTCGATCCAGGAGCACTCTGTATTAGGGTGAGGGTTTGGTTCTGCATTCATAGAAGGTGAGATTAATCGTATTACAGAGGGCTGGAAAGCATCTTCAAAGACCTCATCGTTGATGGCGCTCTCGTAAGCAGGTGGTGGAGTGAGTGGCTCTAGAGGCTCAAACCTGTCTTCAATGCCTTTCACTTCATGGATGTCTGAAACAAACCGCTGCAGTCTTGGTGGCAGCACCAACTGCAACTGCATCCTGGAGCCTGCGTCTGTCTCGGAGGTGTGCCTTGTGTCTGATGCCACTGACACCCTGAGAGCCTCCACCATAATCTCTTCTTGGGCAGATGATTCAATAACTACGTCGTAAGGAGGAGGCTCATTCAGCGGTGAGGGCACTAAGCCTGGATTGGATGCAATCGTCCATATTGCTGGAACTGACATGGTCATCACCTCCTCATAGGTGGGTGCTTCATAGGCAGCGTTCACCCTATGCACAAAGAGAGGAACGGCAGTTACACTCGTTATTTTACTGCTCAGTTTATGGAGAGGCAGGTAGTCTGGATAATGTAGTATAGGGACCGTGCTGCAATCAATAGATGGGACTGAGACAGGGTATCTCATGTGGTATTATTGTATGTGATATTGTGCCACTGTATCAGCTCACTTGTCCAGCCAACTTAATGTCTTGCTTCCTGGTCTAGAGAATGGCTCACGTGACCATTTTCCCACACTTGCCAGAATAAGTAAAAAAGACCACACTGGGTTTCAGTGTCCTAGGCTTAGCTTGATCATAGAATCATAGAATATCTCAAGCTGGAACAGACCCATAAGGATGATGTCCCTCATTTAAAATCTCCTACCAGTTAAAGTGTATTGCTAAGAATTACTAACCACTAATTATTTCTCAGAATAAAACAGGACCTTGCTTTTTTAATACATTAGCTCAATGTTCACCTATTTTTAAGAAGTGGAGAAAATTAAGTATTTTCATCTAGTGTAAACAAGGACTAACTATTCTTTGTTAAAAAGAAGGTCTGCAGAGAAAAGTGTTACTTTAGAAACATTTTCCTTTTTAGGTCATATTTTTAAATAAATAGATACTAATTTTCTTCTAGTATGCCCCCAAGCTAGCAAAGCCCAATACAGGCTTCTTTTTATGTATTCTTTCTAAAAATAAGCACGTAATAACATTTTTACCTTCCTAGAACACCCTGTATTTAGGAATGTCCAGTCATTTATGGATGTGGATAATGATTATCTAGATTATACAGACAAGGAAGCAAAGATACAAATAAAGTTAAACTCTTCAACCACAGCAGGCAGATTGGGGTTAAATTAGGTGATGCTGAGAACCTGCAAAGATACATGAAGTCAAAAAGATGTGGGAGTATTCAGAGCCTTTCAAAATCAGAGCTTATTATTATCAAGTTGGATTTTTAAAACTGGAAACACACCCAGTTACGGGTTCCTTTTTAAAAGTTTGCCGAGGAACAGTTGCTCTGGAGATAAGGTTTATAGAGCTAAAGCCAGGTAAGATTCAGTATTGCTTCAGCATTTTTTCTTTTTCCTTGTCTGACTCATTGTTTGGCAAGACTCGATTACTCAAAGCAAAATAAAACGGGGCCTGGATCTGTTTAACCTTGAAAACTGTTAGTGGATCAGTTCCCGGGGGAAGAAAATATACATTGGACAAGATACAGGACATGTGTGGCATAGACATTTGCAACCTCCGTCTGAAGAAGGAAGGAAAACAACCCAAAAAACCCCTTTTGTCTTCTAGAATGGAGTCTGTGTTTGGTGCCCTAGGGGAAGGGCAGCAAAACTCTATCTAAAATGGCCATATCTGAGGAGAGAGAGTTGAAGTAGAGGAATAACCAGGCTGCTGCTTACCCTGTTTGGCTTTGTCTGTTTGGAGGTATCTCATTTGCATCATGTCGGTGCTGATTCCTCAGGTAACACTCGACAAACACACTCAGCAAATAGCCGACCAGGCACACTCCCCCTACGCCTAGGAAGAAATAGCCTACTGGATTGATATTAGATGAAATGGCCAGCATGGTGACCCCGATGAGAAGAGCAGCAGTGAAAAGAAGCAACAAGGCTTGGCGGATGTTCTTCCAGTGTGTCTCTAACCACATGGTAGTATAGATGGTGGTAGCAGACAGTTGAGAACAGATGAGCAGTTAAGGGGACAGACATCTGTGGAAGACGGAATAGTTTTTTTCAATATGAAACACTAGCATACAAACACATTATCAGTATCATGACCAAAATAAGAACATGCATACTTGAGTACATGCCACCATGAGAACACGCAGGTGTGCACATATGTAATAAGCCTGGGAAATCTGTGCATAAATGCATGCCAATGTAAAAGTACTATAATTTCCTATGTGAATGCATATTGAATAATGGGACTGCTTGGACATGCAGTTGCAAGACATAAAATGCATAAATAGACCATTAGCTCTTATTGCAAGGCTTATCTAAAAAGTTCTAACTTCTTAATAAAACTTAGAGCAGTCTAGGATGCAGATTTCACGTTACCACAAAAGGGAAACGAAGAATAACTTTAAAGGTTAATTCTAGGACATTTGTACATTGCATAATGAAGGTTCAGATACTAGTTTAGATCCTGGAAGAAAAGTAGCTTTATTAATGGGGCTGTAAATTGAGTGTCTAACTTCAGTGTAGCGTTATAGCAATAGCATTACTGGGCTATGTCCGTTTTTGCAAAATGTAGGCATGCGTTGGAATATTTGCCTATATGCTCAGTCCTTTTTCAGTTGATGTGCTTTTTTGCACCATTCTCAAACACAAGAGCCCTTTCTGTCCCCCATTCCAAACCCCATCTCTGTGAAAGAGACAGCAGTTGTCACTGTGTGCCGTCAATATGGAATGAATACCAGGGATCTGTGGTATTCAAGAACACCATAATTAAGGAGTCATCTTGCATGTGTTATACTAACCTACATATATCCCACTGTTTTGATGAAGACTCCTTTGGCGGAAAAGAGCATGACATATTTTTTATGGGTATATTTTTTATGAATATGCATCTCCAAACAAATACACAGTTTTATATAGTTCCATGTTACATTGTATGCTTTTGCACACTAAATGCGTTCCCTTGTTACAGCAAAAATAGATAAATGTATACATACAAATGCCAGAAAAAGAAACACGTTCTTTCTGTACAGATTACCTTCTTGTTACCTTTTTTACTGTCAGCTTTCAGCACACACTTACCAGAGAGAGGTTTCGGTAGGTAGGAACAGTCATGCTTTAACTTCTCTCTTCATCACAAGGAAAAATGTGCAGGCTCTTTTGTTCCTGTTCCTTCCCCTTCTGACCTGAGGATGGGACACCAGTGAAAACTCTCCCTTCTTCCTTTTGAGTTTTCTTCTAGGGAGACAACGAAGGTCTCTTTTGAAACTAAAAGCCGGTAACTAGTGAATATGGGAAGGTACCGAACGATGGGAAGATCCTGTTGTACGAGTTTTGCGTGGGAAACTACAGCCTCATTTTTCCAGGTTCTGAATCCAAAGCAATTTCTAGACGATCACATACCTTCTGCTCTTTTGCAGCTCTTCTAGCTCTGTCCCACAAAAGCAGGAAACTCATTAGGAAAGAGGGCGGAGTGAGCAGTGGGGGAGTGCATACCTGTGTCGGAGCTGTTTGGTCTGCTTTACTTTAATGAGAGAAACTCTGCCCTGAAAATTATGTTCTCCCCACTGCGTAGCAGAGGAATCTTGATCTCTGCCTCACAAAGCAGGAAGGACTGCCGGCCCAGCCCACATCACATGGCCCACACATAAATCTATTAATGAGTTCTGCAAAATGTAAATCCATACATTTTCCTATCCTGATTGGGTACTGTCAGACGTTGGTTTATGCCCTCTTTGATTTTACAAACAAAAGGAAAAAAGGAGGCAATGGGTTATTATTTCACAGAGGGCTGGGTTGAAAGCCTTCTTACTCACTGATGTATCTGGGAATGAGGAGTACTGATAAGCAACAGAACAGGTACTGAATTACTTCTTGAAGTCTGTTATCATCTGAACCTTTAGCGTGTGTCTGAAAATCATTGGAAATTCTCAAATACTATAGTTTGAATTACATCAAGGAGCTGGCTGCAGCTCACGTTTGTCTGTAAGAGGAAGATGTCCTGCTGCTAAATGTTTTTTTAATAGTAGTCAGGTTGGAAGATGGGGCCAACCAGAATTGCGTGAGGTTTAACAAAGATAAAGTCATGCATGGACAGAATAATCCCAAGCAGCAGTAGAGGCTGGGGTCCGACTGACTAGGATGCAGCTCTGCTGAAACAGACCTGGTGGTCATGATGAAGGCCAAGCTCAGCAGGAGTCAGCAGTGTGCCCTTGAAGCAATGAAGGCAAACTGTGTCCTGGGCTGCATCAGTGAGAGTGTAGGCAACAGATCAAGGGGTGTGATTATTCCACTCTGCTCAGCACTTGTTAGGAGACACTTGGAATACTGTGTACATTTTTGGTCCCCCCCAGTTCAAGAGAGAAATTGAAAAATTGGATATGGTCTGGTGCATTGCTGCCAAGATGATTTGAGAGTTGGAAAACTTTGACAACTTAAGGAACTGTGTTTGTACAGCCTAGAGAAGGCTGGGGCAGGTGGTGAGTGTCTAGTCACAGTTTTCCAATGTCTAGTAGGTAGTTACAGAGAGGATGGTGGTACTCTTCATGAGGGTACATGGTGACAGGAGAAGAGGCAATAGTAAAGAGGGTAAGTGACTCTGGATATAAGAAAAAAGGTCTTCAATGTGAAAACAGCAAAACATTGCAATTACTTGCCCAGAGAAGTGGAGGAATCATCTTGGCTGGAAATATTCAAGACTCGGCTGAGTCTAAAGCCCTGATTTCAGTAGGAGGTTGGACCAGATGAACTCCCCTTCCAGCCTAGACTTGTCAATGTTTCTGTGTTTCTAATATTTTTCCCTTATACCTGCCTTTTTGGCTGCTGACAGGTAAAGGACTTTCAGCTCCGATTGTTATCCATTCTTTGCTTTCAAGAGAATTCTTTGAAGATGGCAGACTTATCATCCATATAAAGAGGAGGAAGTCAGGCTTCTGATGTGTACCGTGTAATTTTGCAAGACTATCATTTAAATAGGAAAACTGATTTGTTTCTTACAGCTTTTTCCATTTTGGGGTTGCCTGGTGTTGAGAACACTTTAAATGCTAAGGAAGATTTCATAAAACTGTTTTCACAGCCTCTCTGCACGGAAGGC
Organism: Gavia stellata; assembly: GCF_030936135.1. Taxonomy (NCBI): domain Eukaryota; kingdom Metazoa; phylum Chordata; class Aves; order Gaviiformes; family Gaviidae; genus Gavia; species Gavia stellata. Next base: position 132,850,632 of record NC_082594.1, read on the forward strand.
ATGACTGACTCATGGTGGAATCTGGATGCCTCGATTCTTCCTTCTAACCAGGGTAGCTGGTAGTTGTTAGAACAGTTCCTTGAAGATAAAAGATTTATATCCTACTGGGTCGAGGAGGGAATTAAAATATACTACAGACCCTGGCTAAGTGTTCTGTTCACTGAGCTATTGTAATAAAAGAGCATCACTACTACAAGAATTGTTTTCAAATAAGATGGATCTATTTTTTTAAGTAGTAAGTGAAAGTGTGGTTTGACAAGGCAACTAAACAAACCTAATAGATAATTCCTGTGGAATATGGTAGTCCTTCCTCCTTCCTGCCTCTTCTCCATCTCCCAGCTGTCAAAGCCTGTCCTCCTTGCAGTGATTCTAGTGCTCAGCTGATCTCTTGCTGGGCCACCTCAGCTGTCTCAGCTAGTGGGAAGTATTTACATTTTTCCTGAGTGAATTTAGTGGGCTGAGTCTAGTCACCAAAGTATCATCTAACCACTAGATCCCCATTTGAGGGAAGCAATGGGAATGCATCGCTAGAGTGGTAGAGGGGAAGGGAGGAAGAGTGGGAATAACTTCCAGGGCTGCAGTGAGTGCCATTTGATCGGCTCAGCACAAACCACTGGAGTGGAAGGAAGTTCTTCCTTGTTGGACTAAGTAAGCCCTGCAGAAAGGTGTAGCATCTAAGACCCATCTTGTCCTCAGCAAATCCTATTAATTATATCAGGGATTTCCAGCTGAGCCTGATGACTTTGGGCAACTCCCAGCTCTGGTAAATACACTAACTATTGTCAAATCCCCCCAACAATCTGACTATTGTTGAATCCTCCTTGTAAGAACCTACAGAAGGTACTTACCCCTCTGTAGGCTGTGTAAAGGAAGCTGAGGCACTTCGCTTGTCTGCATCTTCTGCATCTTCTGCTGTGAGGAGTAGACACGTAAAAACTACTTTGGGGCTAGACCTTTTTGCTAAGTTAGGAGCAAGTCAGAAAGGTGAAAAAAATTTTCATATGATTTGGTTGAAAACTACCTCTGTGATTGGAAAGGCTGTATTTGATTTGTGGAAAGATAGAAAGACACAGGTTTTGCTGAAAATAGTAGTCTTGGTTGGTGCACCATTTTTTAAAATATTTATAAACATAGTTATGAAATATCAGGATGAAAAAGGCTAAAAATGGTAGATATCTTTGCTGCATTAGTTGTTGCTTGAATTACTTCAGTTTATTTCAGCTGAAGTTCAGAGTTCAGTAACTCCTGTATATTTTACCCATGGAGTTGCATGGATGACTGGGCCGAATCTTTAGGAATTATTTTTATGCATCTACAAGAGTGATACTTTGCCATGCAGCTGTGAATGCATTAGTTGAACATGTTTATGAATGCGATACTGACTGCTTTGTGGATCTAAGGATACAAAGCAGGATGAACTTCTATGAACTAACTTTTGCAATATCATTTCTAGTAATACAGTGCTTCTATTTGAAGCCTTTTGGCATTTCTGATGGACTTCTGAAATTTTTATCTGTCTGCCATTTTGACTGTCTCCATAGTCTGGTTCAGACTGTCATTGGTTACAGTGTGCGGGGGTCCATAACAAAGAAAAATTGATCACGTACCTGCATCAAGAAGTTTTTGGTGATGACAAGATTCGGAAAATGCAGCGGGGCTTGGGAAAGGCCTGAGAAGCATCACCATGCAGTGTTTGTGAAACAAGGGGTAGAAGTCAGGGAGAGTAAAGAAGGACATTTATACTGCCATCCTAAACTGTCTCCCTTTCCTGTGCAGTAGAGATGTTTTTTATAGAAAGCTTTCTGTTCTCTGTTGTTCAATCGTGCTGTGGGTACCAGACTTCATTTAACAGCAGATTTCTTTACGTAAGACCACAGATTTCCTTTTTTCATTCTTTCTTCCCGTATCTCATTGTTGACCTTCGTTCTTCATTCAGTCTCTAGGAAGCATTTCACCTTTCCCCTGTTTCATCTCACTATCTACTCTACCTCCTGCCCAGACTGCTACTAATTAACTTGGTACCTACCGTAAGCTCGCTTATCAGCTCGGTATGCAGAGAAGCTTGCTTTATTCCCAAGGGCTTGTGACGTACATACCATGGCACGATTAATCTCTCTGTAATCAGTAAGACTATTCTTCCCTATAACCTTGTCCTGAAGCAGTTTCTGAGAGCCTGAGCAAGTACTGGGGACAAAGTGCTGCTGGGCCACCTTTTCCTGTCTTGTCTGCCTCTCCTTTCGCCTCCCAGGTTCTGCTTGGTCATCTTTGTTAAATATGACTTCGATTTTTCTGTTCAGGAGCACAATTATTTTGTATCTACAGAGGGCAGCCATGACCTATGGTTGATACATTTCTGGTCAGTATAATGTCTTGAGCAGGAGAAAGCAAAACCCCAAGGAAGTTTTGCCTATGCTCGGATGTTCAAAGAATATGTGCAACTTTGAGAAATCCAGCTGTGCTTGGCCTGCCATAGCTGAATGTTAATACATGTCTTGGGAGCTGGCAATCTCTTTTTGTCTTCCAGCTTATTCCAGAAAGTTATCCTATGTGTAGTCGCTGTATAGTCACAGAAGGACTGATATTGCAAGGAGAGCTTCTACTGCTGCTACTAGTTCCTCACCTGTCTCAGGGATACCTGAAAAGCATAAATCTACAGAGACTGAGTCAGAGACACTTGTTATGTTGTGCAGAACTAATGGATTTCTATTTTCTGGCAGTGGGGAGTCGCATTTAAGGTGAGAAGTGTTTCCAAGGCTGCCTGCACACCTCAGGTTCCTAAGTATTTAAAATTAACAAGGCAGTGCCTCCTTTTCTGCCCTGAGAGTGACAGAAAAGTAAAAAGCGGCTAGCAAGACTATGCTATATGGAGGGTTTTATCTCCTTTTACAGCCTTTCAAATTCATTTATGGCGCATGTTTCGTTTTTTCTCTGCAAAAAAGAAAGTGAAGGCTAGAAACTTCCTCATCTTTTTATTCTGAATTCTCCTTAGGGCAGGAGCCTTAAAACTGTGAGATTTCATTCACATTGGTAAAACTTTCTTCAGCTGGTTTAAGTTTAAGGACAAAGCCCAATTATTTATTGGGCTGTATTATTTACTTTTTGTTGGAGGGCTTTCTATACTTGTGTAGAATCTCTGCACATTGCAGTACTTCTACTGATGAAAAAACAGACATTGCTGTATATAGGATGTACATTGGCAGTGTGCACTCTTCTGAAGGAATTCACCCTGGTGACTGTAATGCTGCTAAATGGAGTGACTTCTCCTTTTGTGCTCATTGAGAGCTCCTAACGTGGATCCGGCAGAGGAGGAGAGAACTTGACTGTGACTAAAGGTGAAGAAGGAGGAGGGCAGTTAAGATCCTACTGCTAGAATATGGTGAAAGAATCAAGTGGAATACCTAGTATGGAAAGAGCAAGTGAGCAGAAAGAAATAGTTTCAAGATAAAATTAAGGAATCAGTCGAGAATAGTTAACACAGGAAGATTGTTTGCTGTCAGTCTAGACTATACTAGATGTCTCTGGAAATAAGAGAAAAAAAGACCTGTATACACTGGGCTGCTTTACTATAGAACAGTGTTTGCATTCCTTTTCTCCAGACACAATTTCACCATTCCAAAACAGGACAGTTTTCAGCCAAAGGACGTGAGATGCAGTGAGAAAAGTAAATGTGTAATTGCCACAGAGTTCCTGTTCCCTATCTTCCTCCCTGGTCCTAGCCGCATATTATTGCTGCTGATGTTGCCAAACCTGTTATACACTGGAGCCCTCCCTGACATATTCTGAATTGCTAACAAGGCATCAAACCAACCAAGTGAAAAGGAAAAAAGTGCTATTTTCTGTTGGGTTAGTAAACTAACAGTCACGAAAACATGCAAGAAGCGCCAATATGGAGAGAAGAAAGGACCTCATGGCCTATTTCTGTGTTGAAGAATCGGGAATGCCCTTTTCTTTTCAACAGCATTAGATGGTTCTGCTAGGGAACCACACCTGAAATATTTGGGAATTACCACCCAGCATTAAAATATAGCCTCCTTGGGTTGGAACTCAGTGACTGTGCAACTCACTGTAATACTAAATAACTGTGGACTGAAAAGCAATAGGTGTGAGAGGAGTAGAAAGAAGTTGAAATAACTGTGGCAGAATGTAGCTTCTTGAGGAGGAATTTGGCATTGTTCGCTGTCACTGGTGTGCCCGACAGTGTCTCTCCTTGAGGCGCTCTTACGTTCCTATTGTATAATGTTGCTCTTTCTTCAAATTCTTTCAGTAGTGGGGTGGGAGAATGGGGGAGGTGTTGCCAGACAAAGAGCTCACTGAACTATTTTATTGATGAGCTGTGCTTTGGAGAAAAGAGTACACTGCTGTTATTGCTACTGGTCACTCCTTGAGCGTTGTGCTTACAGCAAATGCCGCGCAGAATCCCACGCGCTCCTCGGCACCTCTTCCCAGCCAAAGGTGCTCATAGTCTAAAGCAAGCGTGACAAAGCCACAGAGCAACAATTCAAGTATGGAAGGCCAAAGAGAGATAATTTGGTAAGAAAAGAAATAAGAAAGAAAAAAAAAATAGTAAAATGTATTTTAATAAAGGCCATTTTTGCTTGAAAACTAGGTCTACAACTGTGATCCTTTTTTTGCTTCATTAGATATCCTCTACTTGAAGGCAACACAGTTTGTTTCAGCACTAGTTTTAGCACTGGTTTTCACTGCGTTTTGCTCCAGCCATGTGCCATAAAGGCAGCACACCTCAGAGAGAGGAAGCTCGATGTGGTTCCTTTTTCTTCCTCAGGAAAAAATGGGTGTTAGATTTCAGTTACAAATCCGTGCAAATAGGCGTTCACAGAGGTCAGTGAAAGAGCATTTTCTTTGTTACTTTATGAAAGCAAATAGACTTTACATGAGCTGAAAAGAACGTAGCTTTTATCTTGGCATGGTTCCTCAATGTGCAAGCTGTCAGTTTATGTAGTGATACGAACAGGTTTTATCCAGTTCTGACATGGATTTGCATTTCTAATGGACACTGCCAAATTAGCAAGAGCACATCATAATGCATTTCTGGTATGTGCCATGATCATGCCCTGTAGTATTGCAGTTTGTATGGCATCTGAATTGTTATCCTGGTACATTCTAGCATGGCATTGTGAAGATGTTTTGGATGTTTTTTTCTGTGGTGTGAACTACTGTTTCCAAGGTCAGCCATCAGCTGCAGGAACAGTCTCATAAAGAGCACCGTGCCACATCACTGCCAGGCCAGGCTGCTGTTTGTAAATCAGTGCTGTGAAAACAATACACCACTTTTGCTTTCTCCTGAGGCAGCAGCAGTAGTGATACTGCAGTTCCTATTGTTTGTAAAGGGGAACTCTGTTTTATCAAGGCTTCTGTTGCTGAGAGATAGCTTTCTTGTTCACTTGTAGGCGGCAAAAAAACCCGGGCACGCGATACGTGGAATTAAGTGTGTATCTGGTTGAACTGATGGCTTTGGCAGAATTTATTAATGGTGATAACTGTCTGCTTGTTCGACATCATGTCTGTACTCATGAGAAGAGTGATGACTGGTTGCGAAGGGTCTTTCCGTGGATATGAGAAGATTGCCCATAAAGGGAGACCTGCAGGACAGAGTGGTCATAGTTCGTGGACATCTGTGTTGGACTGAAGTCATATTTGATGCTAAAGATGATCCATATGATGGTGCCACTGTTTCTTGAGAAGAGTTGTCAAATCTACTGGCTACAGGCAACCTCTGATTTGTAAGACTGTTCTGTGAAATCCTTTGCAGATGAAAGATGTCAGAGTGATTCAGGAGACTGTTAACTATTTCAAAAGCTCTCATTGACACTTGGTGCATGGGAGATCGAAGTTTTGGCTGAAGAGACTTCTTTGAATATATTGGAACTACTGATGAGGTACATATTCTTGTCCACTGCCTCCTCTGCTCCTCCCTGCTTCCTCCAAATTTTGTCTCGCTTGATTTAAAAAAAGGGATAATAGTCTTTTGTCAGAATCACCATTATATGACCCTTTTCTTCTCACACTTGAAAGTGTGGCAGTGTGTGACACCCAGATCTCTCACAAGTTTCCAGTCTACACCTGCTTGTGGATCACTGATGTTGACAAAGTCTCCATGTCTCCATTGGTATTAAAGAACTTTCCAAGTCTTTGATATATGGTGGTGCTACTTTTAGCCTGATTCTCGTGCTCATCAAGCTATTCAGCAACAACTTTGACCATCATCAAGACTTCCTAAATTTCTGCTTCAGCCACTGCTATGGGATGTACATTTGGCCATCTGAAGAGAAGATGAAGGGCCTTCACAATGAGAGCTGACTCTTCTGCTTCCTTGGCAATATCACGTTCACCTGCTGTTCTTGAAATGATATTTGCAAAGTAGGGGATGGGGCAGAATGGGGAATGTGTGGAGGTGAAGAAGAATTGTAGCCTTTAGGTGATTTGTTCAATTTCCTATGAGCCCTGTAAAGGCCAAATGATGCACTTATCTTTATTTATGCAAAATCCCTGAAAAGTGTTTGCTTACATTGAGTGCTGCAGCTTTCTGCATCTCTTGCTTGCTGCTTTCCCCTTGCAACCCTACTCTGAAGTGTCCTTGCCTGGCAGCCCAGCTACAGCAAACTTTGTTAAGCCTGTCTCACAATTTCTGAAATTCCAAACCTCAAGTACGTGACTCTGACAACATGAGTTTCTACCAGATCACCACACTTCATCATGGGGCTGGAGAAGGCAGAAATATGTTCATTTCCATGCAAACTATGTATGGCTTATTTAATGTCATTAAGACCAAAATATGAGTCATTAAAACACTTCTAGAGATCTCTTCAGAGGTGATTTTTTTATGTTCCTATTTTATATTTTGTTAATTTGCGGGCTGAATGGTTTTCTTACAGGTTGTGTTGAAACCGGTATGTCAAACAAGAAGTGTAGAATCTGACTGTAAACATGTTTCCAAACAAAACAAAGACAAAAGCAAGGCTTCTTGTGAATTGTGGCTCTCTAAGTGGAGAAGTTTTGGCTAGAAATTGCCACAGTAAGAGGTTTTTGTGGTAGGTCGGTAAGAGACAACTGAAGTGGAACAGCTTGAAGAACATACAGAAAAAGGTGAAAAATAAAACATTATATTCTCCAAATCAACACTGGATGTATGCCTTTGGATGAGTGAAGGGAAAAAATACTACTGTTTTGGGGTGACAGATGAAATACTGGTATTATAAACAAAGAGGCTGTGGTTAGCTGATTCCCCACGTTTGACATGCCTATGCAAAACTCTTTGGGATGAGAGTAATTGGTTGTCGTCGCTGTTCCTAAAGTCCCTGGTTTAGCTGTTGGCCCTTCCGAGTTCTCTCCATAGCATTCACACTGAGCCAGCTGGTGTCAGAGCCCTGGCACAGTATAAATATTTACTGCCTAACAAATCCAACTTCCTCATTTTGGTATAGTCCCACTATTGATTATAGTCCTGCCTTTCATTCCACGAATATGTCTACATCAGTTATATCCATATATTTATCAATTCTTAATATTCTTTGAGAAGGAATTAAACATCTTGCCCTCCTTTCATTATATTTTAGTTTGTGCAGCTCTACTTGCTGTTACAAGATTGCTGGTTTTCCCCTGTTTTCGGTTTTATGTGTCACCAAAGCATTGCTGGTGTTCTATATTTCAGGTCTACAGTTTATAGCAGTTTAGAAATTGCTGGATGTTTCCTATTCCAGCCAAGTGGTCACTTGCTGTTTAAGAACCGCTGGATGCTTTTTATCCCATGCCAATTTCACTGCAATCTACTAGGATTTTTTTATTGTAGCAGTTCAGCTCCCTGGATTCTTACTCTTTGTAGGGCTCTATGCAGGCTGATTTTCTCGCGGTGCTCAGTTGTTTCTCCTCTTAGTGCTACCCAGGTGAGTGAGGTGCTTAACAAAATGGTCCACAGAATCATTTTTTCTTAGTTGTTCTGTTGGTTAAGTTTAATGTGGCAACACTATTTTGTGAGACATGTTGTGTGACAGTACTCCAAAAGGTTTAGGGAGGACTTCCCTGTAATAAGTAAACTGTAAGGCAGAAATTCAGTTTTTACGGCAGGGCTGATAGAATATACTACGTATTTTATAAATATATGTGCACCTGTAGTGTACAGCCCACACATGCCAATTGGAACTGTGTCCTATTGTGGTATGTACTGTACAAACACAGTAGGATACGCATTTGGCCGTTCACACAAGCAAAATGTCCCCACATTCTTCAGGAATAGATTTTCTGGGTATTTAGAGTTCGTGTACTGTTCCCAAGTGGTCGACATTTTCTTACTGAGTATCATGAAGTGATTCTTTTTAGGACGTTATATATGCTGTTTGTCAAAGCAAGTATCAGCTGTTCTCTGCTGTCATACATACTTAAACCACTAGACCCTCGTTATTCTTTATTGGTTAACAAATAAATGAGCCATTATTTTGTCTCCTAATGCTCTGCATAAACCATCTTTGCCGCTTTCCTGGTGGGCTATATTGTGGAGTAATTGGGAGGTGCTTTTTGATTACATCCTGTTGAGGAAGTAATTGTGAATGGTCTGCATGTTGCTTGTTTACGGTCCTGATGCAGGTAAGTAACAATGTCCGCCCCGTAATTAGAGAAAGACGTTGTATTTCATGCTTTTCTTCTCTTGAGGAGTAATCGCAAGGACAGGGGAAGCGAGGGGACTGCTCTTGCACCCGAGGAGCTGCTCTCCGGCTCAGTCATCCCCGCTCCAGTTTCCAGTCGCTACAAGCCTTCGGGCTGCGACTTCAGGCAAATCCTCGGATGACGGCAGGTCTCTTGGAGGACGAATTTGCTCACAGTGGGGACTCACTCTGACTTCGTGCCTTGCAAACGGGGCCGAGATCTTACCGAGCTGTCTTGCAGCCCCCCTCCGCCAGGAAAAAAAGAGAACAAAAACGCTTCACTGAAATACATCATTCCGCAGCACTTCAGGCGTCGATGAAGTCTAAGGAATCAGCAGCGCCAACGCCCCCCCCCGCCGCCGAGTGCTCGTACGTGAACGCTCGTACCTCGGGGTCTGTGTCCGCTCCAGGCCCCCCACACTTCCAGGCCCCCCACACTTCCAGGCTCCCCCAGCAATTCCAGGCCTCAGCCGTTGGCGGACGCTCCCGCTCCCGCCCCCGCCCGCGCGCGCGCCGCAGTGGATCGTGCCCGCCACACTAATCAGCAGCGGCTCCCGCTCTTAAAGGGGCCGCGGCACCGTTCTCATTTCCCGGGACCCCACCAAAAGAGGGGACCCCTGCCAGAGGAGGGGGCTCTGGGCGCGTGGTGTCCTACCGGCAGGGACTCCCCAGCTGGAGGTGGCCTGGCAGGGGCCGCTCCCTGCCGCCCCTTGCACTGCAGGCCCCTTCAACCACTTCTGCTCCCTTCAGAGTTTCAGGCCAACAGGAGAAGATTGTGGGGAATAATCCCAGCTGGTTCAGAGATATTAAAAGCAGCTTTATCCCTGATTCTGAAAAAGGAACTTAGGCATCCGACTGCCTTTCCACCCAGGCACCCCCCTGTTGTCCTCACCCACGCCGCACCCCTCCAGGTCCGACCTCCCTTCCTCCCCTCCCGCGTACCTTCCGGCAGTCCCAGTGCCAGTCTGGAAACTTGTTGGTACATACACGGCACAACAGCTCTGCACGTGCACCGTCCTTCTGTCTGGATTAGACCGCTGTTACTCCCCTTGCTTGAACACCGCTTCATTGCTGCAAACCGTTAGCCTCGTCGGCCCGGCCCAGGCAAGGCCCGTATCTTCCCCTGTGTGCTCTTCAGCCTCTGCTCGCTCTAATGACTTGCCTCTCTGCTGTCAAAAACATCGGTCCATCCTTCTGTTTTAACGTGACCCTGGAAATCCTTTCACTTCTCTGCCTTGATTTCACATGTCATTCATGGACATGAACCTGCTTTGTATATCCGTGTGTTACTGCTTTTGAGGGACCGAGCTGACTGAGAGTATAAAGAAAGCTTTTCTTTGTTAAAATTATTAGTTAAAGCCAGTTACGAAGTTAATTGTGCAGTAAAGCCCAGGAACTAAGTCCTTCCTCTTAGGCAAGATTATTATATAGACAATCACAGAATCATTTCGGTTAGAAAAGACCTTTAAGATCATCAAGTCCAATCGTAAACCTAACCCTGCCAAGTCCACCGCTAAATCACGTCCCTAAGAGCCTCATCCACACATCTTTTAAATACCGCCAGGGATGGTGACTACTGTTCCCAAAATACGGGCTTATTAGAGTGCCTTCCTCTACTAGAGCTGTCCTCACGTCTCATGTTTTCCATCTGCCTGAGTTATCCTCTTGACGAGCACCTGAGATATACTTTCAGGGCAAGACTTGCTGGATGCTACAAACTCTCTCTTATTTTCAGAGTGCTCTCACATATGCCGAGAAAATATTTACCTACTGAGTTATTAGAAAACTTGGTGACTTCTGGGGGGAAACTGATGGTGAAGAATTTCAACTTGGCTATGATCTGATACACTGCAGAACTTGAAGCTCTTACCCTTTGTACTGAAATAATGAACTTTGAGCTTCTGAACATTTCACGCCACAGGTGTTCTAACAGGCAGTGATTAAAATCATGGAATAAGTCAGGACAGAAAGGTCTCGTTTAGGTCAACTACCCAGCACAAAATGGACAACTTCAAAGCTCGAACCGGTTGCTCAGGGCCTTGTCCATACATCTTCTGAAGAGCTCCAAGAATGGAGATTACTCAGCCTCTCTTGGCACTTCTTACCAGTACTGAACCACCCTCATAGGAAAAACCAATTTTTCCCTACATAGAGCTGAAATTTTCCTTGGTGCAACCTGAATGTTACCTCTCGTCCTTCTGCTTTACACATATGTGAGAACCTAGAAGTCACTTCTGTGGAGGAGCTGCTTCCTCTTTCTGAATTGTGGCCATTCCAGTCATCTCTGAAATTAGCAAGTAATTCCATAATTAATTTCCGTCCATATGAATTTTCCCTGTTGACAAATATTCAGAGTTATACTGCCAAAATCTTCCCCAGTTCATTCAGTACTGACAGTCAGATAAATTAATAAATATTTTATCATTAAGTTCTACTAGCGGGCAACTTTGCTCAAAGCTTGAGAATAAACTGAGTTGTTACCTAGGGGCTCTGCCGGGAGATTGACGATGCGGTTTCATGGGCCCGTTTAAAATAAAGTTGCTCACAAAAAAGAGTGTCCTGCCACATCCCATTTCCATCCCTGGACCCGTATTCCAGTCCCCCTCATTGCACCAGCACTAGCAGTCAGGATGTTGCCCGGATCAGCTGGCTGCTCCGAGCGGGACTGTCCTGGTGCCAGTGCAGTACACAGGCATCCCGAGCTGTTTATGCCACTGCACTGACAGACTGCGAGCTCTGATTCCTTTTCCTGGCCCTGGGTGACAGTGAGGGTTAGTCTCTCTGTGCCAGTTTATCTGTTTATCTGTAAAAAGAGTTGCTGGTTTTCAGGAGTCTTACAACTGAGGTTGCAATACCAACAATTTTTTATTAGGCACTTTATTTTGAATCTAATTTCAGGAAACTCTTTATTACTTCTGGTAAAATTCCCACAGATATTTTTTCAAAATATGGGAAAAGCTAAATAGGGCAGAAAAGCCAATTATGACCTACTGTTTGAGCATCCTAGTATGCTCTTTTTTTTGTCTCTGTGGTGCCTCTGCCATGGCTATGGTCATGGGAAGAATTAACAGAAGAAATTACTGTGATGTTCGAGATGACCTAGTAGGAGGACCCCCAGACGACTGATGGGACCAGAATGAGTCTGGCTGAGTTACTGCAGTGCAAAATGGAGTGCTTAATTTGGCCTAGGAATTAAACCTAATTTTGCTCTGAGCCAGATCTAAAGCACCCACGCAGTTGTAGGTAGTAGCCCTCTACAAAGGCAAAATGCATTAAACGCCTTCACCTGGGTCTGCCAGAACTCATTTTACCATTGCTTAAGACTGGTACCACACAGGAGATTCTTTCATTATCTACAAAAATTGCAACTGAACAATCATTCCAATCCACAGGTCAGTCTCATGGCTCATGGTTAGCAAAAGCATTTCCAGAAATTACCACGTCATCCTGGTCCCTCAGATTATCCTCGTTCAGTGCCTTTGCTATGGGACTAAATCAGGACTAAGTAAGCACCAAGTAAGCATTTTTCAGATTTTTCCAGTCTGCTACTTTCCCTTCCTACTCTGATCTATACACATGAATCTGCGTGACCCAGTTCTCTGACACCAAAGAGCTGTCCTTATACTTGAGAGGACTAAAAAAACGCGCTTTTCTGTGGAAAAAGCCCCTCTCATTTTTAAAGGTCATCCCTGCAGGTCCGGGATTAGAAGTGCAGGGAGCAGGATGTGGGTGTGCAGAGCTGCCCGTGCCCCACCTATGGAGCTGCCTGTCTGGCCCCTTCCCCTAGGACCAAGCTTCTCTGCTGAAGAGCCCAGCTGCTCCACGGGCTGGCTGTGCAATCGACAATGATCTCCAGTTTCAAGTGTGACAGCACCGACCTGCTCGCTCTCCATTCATCTGCAGGTGGGGGCAGCGGAAGAGAAAGGGAGGGAGGGAGAGGGAGGACACTGCAACCTACGTGAATAATTGATAGTGCAAGGAAAGGAGAGCAGCTGGGTTCCCTGTCTCCATCCGCTCACCAGCTGGGGATGAGAGATCTTTGCTCAGGTAGGGGATGAACAGCTTAGCTGCTTTTATTCTCGTCTTGCCTGCAACACCAATTAAATATATTTTGCATCTGGAAGGAAGGGGAGCAAAGACAGCTGGGGGAGGGTTGATCCACATCATCTCTGCTGCTTGCTTGGCGTTGTGTAACGGATGGACCTTGGGGCAGTTTCAGCCTCAGCAGGGAAAGTGGCAGAATGCTTTTTTTAAAAGACATTGTGCTGTACTGCATTGTGTAGAGAATCAGCTGGGGAGAGAGACAGAGCGAGACAGAGAGCGTGTGGAGGTGGGGAGAGTGGATGTCTGTGTAGGAAATGAGACAAACTGAAGAGATGGGGGGGGGCATGAAAGAGGGTCTCTCCAGACTCAGAGAAATCCCACCGTGATTCTGTCAGCGTTTGGCATAACTTGATGAGTCCAAGGGGGCAGGGGGAGGTGCTGGTTGTGCACACTCAGTACTTTATTTAGAAGCTGTGTGCATAGATCTGTGGAAACAGTGGATGTGAAAACATGTATGTTTCTGTCTGGGGGTGCATCTATGAGTTTGTGATGACCAAGTGTAATATTGCAGTAAAGCATAAAAAAATACAGTTTCTGCCCTGAAGAGTTTACCATTGAAGGATATGCTGCTGTGTTTATGTGGTACTGCGCAGCTTCCGTGGAGCTTCTGATGTTCTTACAATGACTCAAATAATTAATAAAACTGCAGAGACCAGTTTCTGTGTTACAGCTAATACAGACTTTTCCTATGTGAGCAAGATAAAATGCTAATGCAGTTACAAGAATGAAAAAAAACCCGTTAACAAAAACTGGGAGAATACATAGCAAAAGGTATAGATACCAATTACTGTAATTGATACATTAAGATACCTACAAGGATACCTGAAAGAACAGAAACTTGTGTGCCAGTACCTAAAATACACAATAACTATAAAATGCATAATAAGCTATGCAAGTATAGACAAATACATGGATTACAATGTGAGACTATAAATACACTGAATTAGTCATATTAGAATGCAAGTATCAATAGGAACTGAATCTACTTAGTACAACTAAAGGCATATATTAGGTGATACTGCTGCATCAGCTGTGTAAATAGTAACAATTGTTAGCTTGATTATAAGATGAGGAACAGTAAGGGGAAAGGGGGCCTGTGATTTGCTTACATGTGGAAGTGATTTATTTGTATGAGTATTGCTAAAGGAGGCTAATTAGAACAGTAATTAGGGTATTTAATAATTGTTTGCTGGTTTGCCTGTGGGTCTTGAGGGCTTTGTACACAATGGGAGTTGCACAGGAGGTTAGGTGAAGCTGTGAGACAGTTAAATGAACGCTGAGCCCAGTGTGGTTTTCTATGTGAACAGAGCTGGCTCTTGTCCGTAGTGGCAAGCTGCCGAAGAATGGCAGAAGGACCTGGGCCTCTCTGCATATTTTGCTTTCACCATGGCCAGGCTTGCTATGGCTGCTGATAATGACCCTGGGATGGGGGAGGGCAGTAGTTACTGCTGGCAGCCCTCTCCAGCAGCAGAAAATAATGTCTCTTCCTCCTTCCTGGATGCAGCAGAAGTGGCAAGCTTGGCTCTTTGCCTTGGCCCAGTCACATCTCTGCTCAGAGATTCAGGTGAATGAGCAAGAGCTGCTTGTGCAGAGAGCAGCTGCTGTCTTCAGTGCCTTGGACTGGTCTGGGAGGCATTCGGGTTGGAGCGAGGAGGTGGGCTGTATCAGTTAGCCCATACTCCAGCATCAGATCTGCTGGGGGAAAAAAAAAAGGTAGACAAGAGGAAATGGAAACACCTGCCCTCCGTCCAAGTTCCTAAAGCCAGCGAGTGGATATTTTCTCCATCCATTCAAGTTGTCACCTACCTTGATTGATTCCTTACTCCTTACAGTCTCTTTTCCCACCCACAGACTCTTGAAGCCCCCATAATAATTTCTATCCAGGTCTTTAATGAGTAGAACTTACAGGAGTCATTAGGATGAAATTGCTGCACTCTTATCCCTAAAACTTTGATGTAGCTGCTTGCTTTCTCTATTTTTCTTTTTGCCCATCTATATCAGCTGTCTCATATGTTCTGTCTGATCTCTCTGCATTCTGCTTTCACGCTTCCTTTGCATCTTTTCCTAGCTCTCTGGCTCCTCTCTCAAATTCTCTTGTTCTGTGTTTCTTACTGTCCCCTTTATGAGTTAGAACAAATCCACTGTGAGGCCGACACTTGGCATAAGCTTGTAGCTGCTGCCTTTATAGATCTTGATAGAAAGAGGAAACATTACATCATCCTGTGGAATGAAATTGGGAGTCACAGAAAAAAACGTGTCCAGAAGAGCTCTGTGTTCTCATTTAAACACAACTATATGCATACTCTTGTAATGGAAGACTATGTTCTTATCCTCAGTTTTGATCAGGAGTGACCATCTATTGATGAGTGCAAATGCAGGTGGTTAAGGGGTTTCTGACCCCTCAGAATTTGAGCTTCCCTAGAGAATAGCTTACATGTTCGATCCGCGAGCTATTTCATAAGGGGGATGTAGAGCTAAATGTCTGTAGTACTTGATGTACATCAGCTCCAAGTACCAAAGGCAAGTGGGTTTGCTATCTTCTCAGTCTTCCCTTGAAGGGAATGGGAGGTTGTTGCCTTGACGCTCATTTTCCCGCTGGATACTGAGAGCTTGGGGAGAGACCCTGCTCAACAGCAGAGTTGAATAAGGGGCCCTTCTGCTGTCCTTGTCCGGTAGTGCTTGTCTTACCGTCACTGATCACCCGGAGTACAGCCTCCTGTCGCAGCAGAGCTCCCGCGGGCTGTGCACCACCCATGGATCCCCTGGAAAGGGCGCATCTGGGGGAGCTGATCTTCCCCAGCGGAGGGGGGGCTGTGACCCCATCCCGTGGGGTCTCATCTTTCTCCATCTCCTCTCCTCCTCGTCCCCGTCTTCCCCCGTGCCGCCGCCCGCCCGCCCGGCGCGGCTGGGGCCCGGTCCCAGCTGTGAGGTGCCCTTTGCGGTCGCTGCTTTGAAGCCCGGCCTGGGAGGAAGGGGGGGGCGGGAGCGGGAGGGGGCCCGCGCCCTTCTCCATGGCGAGGCAGGGGGAGAGGAGGCTCCCGAGGAGGGAAGCCGGGAGCGGGCTCAGCGGAGCAGTCCAGCATGTTTTCCCGGGAGCACGGCTTCCCTGCCGGAGCCTGCGGAGGGTGTGTACTGGGGCTGGGACCGGGACCGGGACCGGGACCGGGACCGCGCGGTCCCGCCGCGCCGCGGGCGCCTCGCCTTTCCCCCGGCAGCCCGGGGACGGGGCAGGGGAGCGGCTGCAGGCGGTTGGGGTGAAGCGCTGGAGCGGGTCCCGCCCGCGGCGGCTGCCGTGCTGGGGAGCGGGAGGAAGAGCTCTCGCGGGCCGTCTGACCGGGCGGGGAGGCGAGGAGGGGGAAGGCGACGGCCGCGGCCCACCGGGCGGCTCCGGCTCCGGCTCCGGCTCCGGCTCCGGGGCCGGCCGCGCTGCCGGTGCGGCAGAGCGGCCGCGGGCCCTCCCTCGCTGGGCCCCGCTCTGGCGGGGAGGAGGCGGGCGGGGGAGGCTGGCGGGGGCTCCCCTCGCTGAAGGGAAAGAGCGAGGCTCGCTTGCTTCCCTCCCCGGGCGCCGCCGAGTCCTCCCGTTTGGGCTTCAGGGGAGGCGGGAGCGCGGATGCGCGGCGAGATTCATTTAATTTCCCTCGGGAGTTCTCCCTTCTCCTGTCCTGCGGGGTAGCACCCGGCGGGGAGCGAGAGCTATAGCGGCGTTCTCCTTTCGGTACCCTGCCCGCCTTCTCCGTCGGCGGCGGCCCTGGGCGGAGAGCGGGGCTCGCCCGCTGTCGGGGCAGGGCCCCCACGGGAGGGCAGGACCCCCGCGGCCGGGAAGGGGAGTGCGGCGGGAAGTGAGGGGCCTGACTGGAAGTCAGAGTCTGTGGGCAGAAGGGTTTGTGACCCGCTGAGAGCAAACCCCGTCCCATCTGTAGCAGTCGCTTCCTTTTCCTAGTTCCCTCTCGGTAATTCCTTCTCTTGGATTTTAGGAACCTGTGTGTGAGCAAAATTGAACGCTGTACAGGTGTTAGTAGAGTAAGGCTATTTGTGTCATGTTTTCAGCAGTCTTCACTGAATACCTAAAAATTGCGTTTGGTAGAGCAAATACGTCTCTGTAAGGGAGTGGAAGAGCAGAAGCTGTTGCTCAAGGGGAGGTCATTGCCCAGAATTCTCCTTGTGAGCATTTCAGGCCTGTTCTTGTTTCACCTTACCTTCGGTTCTTCTGAATTGCCTGTCCCTTCTAGTGAGGGATTTAAAAGACATATCAGCATCTTATTGCAAGAATCACTCGTCAGGCTGGGACACCAGTTATTATACTGACTGTTGTTGCATAATTAGCTGCAAATCATGCCCTATTGTTTCTCCTCCTGGGAGACTTCCAGATTAGCAAAGGTTTTTACATTAGCTATACACCTGCTTCCCTGTGAACTTTCAGGAAAATAGCTGGGGATTTGGGGCATTTGTCTCTTCATAGTGCAACAAATCCCCTTTACCTCTGGAGTATTTATGAAAGACGGGTGAAAGGATGTATGAAATCTGTCAAGGCCAATTTGTATTTTCTCAGAAGAAATATTTGCATTGACTTGGTTATTGAACTGGCTCAGCTATGGCAGATGGGAATGATTTTGAGAGAGCTGTATAGACCGATCCCAGGACTGAAATAGCAGAGGATGCTGCAAGACAGGAATACAGAGCATGAGCAGAGTGGTGTGTGTGGAGATGGTGGCTTAGCGCTCTGCAAAGCTGCTTCTCGCACCGTTTCAGAATTGAGAGTGGAGTCTTGAGCAGTGGATCAGCAGTGCCCACTTTTAGTTTGGCTACCTGCTTGAAGTTAATGCGCTGGTTACTGTCACTAGTAAAATCCTAGTGTAGTCTTCAGCATTTTTCAGGCCATCTGCTTCCCCTTGTTGCCATTGCCTAATAAAGCTTCAGCAAGTATACCTTTGCACATACATATTCCTCTCCCCATCTGCAGAATCGCTTTTCTTTTTCAGAAGGATGACATTCTGCTTTTCTGGGCTTTGTTCCCAGCACCACCTATGTGACCTTCACTGTGACTTAAACCCCAGTTGTGACTGCTGGTAAAAACTGTGAATCGCATGGGAAGTTTATTAACTAACTGTAGGAGAGCTGCAGCTGGCAGTGAGGCTGTCCGTACTGCAATGGGCAATGCAATACATGTCTTTTAAACTACAGTATATTGTTTGTGTTATTTTTTGTTTTCTCTTCTATGAAATCAAGTAAGTGTTACTGCTGTTTGTATACACTGCTGCTCCAGCAGAGGCCAAAATAATAATAATAATATATTTTCAATAGAAGATGTGCAGCCAAAAGCCCCACTAATGTGCACAGTGGCTTTAGCAGCAGTGGTAACACAGAATCGTGCCTACATCTCCCCTGCAGTGTGTATCGGTTCTGTTCTGGCACCATCTCTGTTATGTTCCTCTCTTAGAGACTAATACCCAGGCTGTGGCGACTGGGGCTGTCCTTTAGGTGCTGATTTCAGCGATATTTCAGAACTTTCAGCTCTTTTAATATGGTTCAGTCTTGACATCTGATCCCAAAGCTTCCTGTGAGACCTGTCTTTATTCTGCTGCAAATCTATGATAGAGGAGGAACTTGGTGAAAAAGATCATTCAGCACTTACGTGACATTTGTGAGGAAAATAGTACGTGTGAACAGAGGCAGAGCAGTCAGGGCCAGAAGAATTTTTGCTGTTATATCCAGGATGTTTGCAAGTGGCAAGTGGTAAGTTAAGACATCCCAGGGAATCTCACAGGGAATGACAGCTTCCTCATCGGCAAGAAATGGACTGGGGAAAGGAAGACTAAGCAGAAGACAGCAGAAGGCAAAGGAGGCATGGCAAGCAAGCACTGGCATCTTGAGTTCTCCAAGAGTTAGAAGTTTTACTTTTTCCTTTTTTTGTGTGTGGGGGTTTTTTTTCCCCCCCTTCTGTCTCTGTCTCTTGCAGGAGGTCTGAGGAGGGTGTGTGCTGCTTCAGTGATGTTATAGACTCTCCTACCCAAGGCTTTCCATGTGCTCTCGCTCCTGCTGTCCCCAACAAGGTAAAGGCAGTCCATGTTCCTCTGGCTTGGGGTTGGAATGTGCCTAGAACCACTGAGCAGAAGAAATGCCTGAAAGCAAGCTTGTGTGCATGCATGTGTTGTAGCTATAGTTGCCTGCTTCTGTGAGAATCCTACACTTGTTCGTTTAATTGTTTCTTATGCTATACTGTATCAAGTCAGTAGTCTGACCCATTGAAAGAGAGAAATCCCTGATACCGGTCTGATCAGGTTCTAGGTCAACCTTTTGCGACACAAGCTGAAGACAATTTGGCCAGTTGTATTGTCCATGCTGTCAGTTAAGGACGAACGATTCCATCTTGTCTTCAGCAAGCAAGTGGTTCCTGTGCCAAAAAATGGAAGGAGCCGTTGGCTCCTTCAATATCTGGGTCACCACAGAAGATAATGTTAGCTTCTGCAAATGTTGAATTCTTTTCCCTGTTGTCTTTTCCTTTTTGCAGGCTGTGGACTTGTTTGAGATGATTGAGAAAATGCAGGTAAGGAGAGGTTATTCTGTCAGACTTTGGGATCTCTTGATTTTTTCATAGCCAAACAAATAATCAGCTGCTATTTGTCTTGTCACTTCACTCCCAATACCCTTTTATTTGGGCTTGCAGAATATTTAGCTCTTCTAGGCCCAGACTCTTATACCTACTCTTAACTGGGGTTTGAAAAGCATTTTCCCATGTTCGTTTTTCCAACTAGCATGATGGAAGGAGTAGACACAAATTAATATCATTCTGTCTGTTCTTTGCAGAAGTGTCATTCTGAGAGAAAATCAAAGTTGCATTAAGGTTTCTCTGGCATCTTCTTCAAGAAACTATGTTTCTGCTGGGTAGCAGCTGCTAATGACAGGTCATTAATGGGTGTTAACAGCGTTTAGCAAGGTCAAAGAGTTTAATAAATAACTACTGTAGGCCCTGTCTTTAACTTGCACAGGAAAGAATGACTCTGGCTTAACTCTCGTAAAGAAATATGTGCATTTAGTTGCATATGTTACATTACAAAATTGAAATAAAAGGGGAAAAAACCAACCCTGCCCTACCAAATAAAGATATAGTAATATAATAATATGTTATATATATTATATATCTAACAACAAAATCTTCTCAAACTACATTTTTCAGATGATCTGTTCTTGGAGCATCCTTACAGAGTACCAATATTTTCTCTGAGTGGTACACCTTCTTTAAAATGCTGTGGTTAACTTTGACCTAACATAACATGTACCATGGCAGATAACGCCTGCCTTTTATTATGTGCAGGAATTAAACTAATAGGAAACAATTAACTTCTTTTCTGGAATTTGGGTGATTAAATTATGGATATGAGGAAAATGCACGACTTTGGTGGGACTATAAAGGTGAGGAGGTGGAAGGCAGCAGCAAAATGCTGAGTATAGAGTTAGGAGACTGAAGTACTGTTTGGCAGACTAGAAAGGACAAGTGGGAGAAGGAGGGGCTGAAGGTACATCTTTATATATACTCATGTGTATGAGATTGAAACCACTGTACTGACACCCAAACTGTGTTTGGGATGTATTCTCAGTGCTTTAGAATAACAAGCTCTGTAAGTGTGCCTGGCTTACTTTGCTCAGTGCTAGAAAGTAAGCTCGAGCGTGAAGAGCTGCTTGTTGAGTTCAAGCACATGTTAAAAGGTATGGCAGTCCTTTCCAGGCCTTTTGAAATCTGTATAAGGAAGAATCGCTAGCAGAAGTCCCTTACTGGAAGACTGTGTTGCTTAAGATTCTCAGTGTTTCTCAGCTCCCAGTTTACTGTATGAAAACTGTCTCTCACTGGATTTGAACCTCTTTAGTTAGAGATAGAACAGAGGGAGCTGATGAGAATTTCCAACATATGCAGGTCACCTAATTTTACATCTACATTGGTTTCTTAACTGCCCATTGTTAAAACTGTATAGCGTATTTTTTTTTTTTAATTTAGCTTGTTTTGTCACTTGTCTTGCACTCGGAGAATTAATAACTGCTACTTAAGTATGACAGCAATTTTTTGAAAGAAGGGAAGAGAGGTGTTTTCCAAAAGAAAAAGGGTCCCCTCCCCCCAGTATTTCTTTTTATTATTTGTTGTGGTCTTTCTTTACTAATCCTTTATTTATTCTTTTTTGTTTGTTTTTTCTTTCCCTTTTTCCATTTGACTCTGGCTCTCCTTTATATTTGTTGAAACATTCTTGAAAATGAAATCTGGGATTTTTATTAGCAATCAAGTGAGTAAAAGGTAAAGAAGGAGACTTGGACATTTCTCCTGTAAAATAACAACAACAAAGCCACAGGATAGAATTAGTTTTCGAGTATTTTAACAATCGGATTGGAGTATAATTGTTTGACTGAAATTTAACGTAGCCATTTCACATTATGTGTGATGAATTAACAGGTAAAGTTGTGCCCTCTTTTTAAACTGAAACCTGTCCCCGAGATCTGGGAATGAAGTTTGCCTTTTTATTTCTTTCTTTTTTTTCTAAATCTTAATAATCATTACTTGAAGTAAATGGGCTACTGGCTACATTGTTCTATGCATACAGATGTAGTGAAGTCATAGTAAATACTTTGATAAGGACACTTATGAATACATTGTTCTTGGATTGCTCTGCAGTGCAAGCAGTTGAAAAGCAAGCAAATCTTATTTCAGCCAATGAACCCAGATGTTTTAGGTCTTCACATACTTGCATAACCAATCCCTCTTCACTTACCTGCTTTTGTCTGTTATGGTATGATGTTCACTACCTCTGTTCTGCATTCGTACAGTTTCAACACATCCTTCAGTCTTATTTTCTCACAACTACCTTCATGGTTTGTTTCCTATGTCCCCTTTTATATCTAAGTTGTCCGTTTTGAACTAGTCCCCTGAAGGCACCGCTCTTTCCCCATAAAAAAAACATGTGTTATCATAGCATTGTTATGCCATGTTGGACCCGAGTGTGAGTCTGGACAGCTTTTTCCTTTGCTGTCCGTTTTTTCATCCGGCTCAGGCCAGGTGTTTCCCCTGTACAAGACCCTGGGATTCCCAGACCGATACTGTCTCCAGTAAGCTACGCAGGGAGACACTGAGGGAAAGCCTTTCCTTAAAGGCAATTCCGCAAGCCAGACTGGACCAAACCAGAAGGGTGTCTCAACAGGTGGCTGAGACTGCCATAGTTTATGCCTCTCCCTTTTGAGGAATGACGGTGATCATCAACCAGTTGTTCTGCCCATTCTTTGACACTTCAACAACTTACGCTGTAAGTCCTGGTTACCCTCTAAAATAAAGCTATGGACTATATGGCTGGGACTGCATTAGATCTTTGCCAGTATCTTAAGCTTCACTCTAGAGAAGAGGTTAGTAGATTTAGGCCTATGTCTTCTGCTTGCAGGCTACCAGGAGCTCCTTGAACAGTGCAGACTCATGGAACGTGCTGGCACATTCCTCCACTCTCTGTCGAGGCTCCAATACAAACTGCAGCTCCTTTACAGCAGCCCAGAAGTTTTCCCTCAGGCCTTTCTGAGATACTGGTCTCCTACCAGGACCTCCTTTGAAACTGGGAAGTTTTTGCAGTTATCAGATCTGTCAAAAATGCCAAGGAAGGGGAGAGACATCTTACAAAATTGCAGTTTCGCAACCTCCATTTCCATGTGCAGAAATCCCCTGGTGCATAGCAAGTTTGTCCTGGTTCTTTCCACAGTTTGTTCTGGAAGGCTGGGGCTGCTTTGTACCTACGTGTCCCTCCTGTCTCAGTCTGAATTTGATAGAGCATAGGAGGTTCTTGCCCCAAAGAACTGTTCCTGAGACCCCTGCTTCAGAACCTAGCCTTCCTCATGAGCCCCAACACACCAGGCTGACAGGTGAAGCTGCAGATCACATCAACAAAACATCCATTTGCACTTACATTTCATGCACTCCATTTTCTCAGCTTTACGACTTGCCCAAATGCAAAATGATTACTACTACCTCCACAGAAGGTAAAGATCACTTGTCAGCCTCTCTCTGTTCCATCTTAATTTCACAACCCACCATGTCCTGGTAATTTGCTGTTCATTTTGTCAGTGCTGTCCACTGACATTGCAATTTGAAACAGATCTTCTGATATTTCCCCATGAAGAATAGTTCGAAGCTGGTATTTGTTGAGGCTCCTCTGTTGAAAATACAACTGGAAAAAAAAATTTTTTTGGGGGGGTTGCCTTCTCTAAGCTCAGCTTTTATAGTTTGATCCTGTAGACATTTTGGCAAGCTTCTTTTTTCTAATATATATAGGAAAATAAATTTTTTGCTGTTATTATCTGCAGATTGTTCCTTACTTGCTTTACTGTATTTCTGTATTTAAACAACTAAAATTTGTTGTTACTTCTATTTTGTGTATTTGAACTCAACTTCAGGCTTATGAAGAATGCCCTCATGTATCTACTGCTAGTCTCCCTTACTGTGGCGTCTAGCCATACTGGTTTTCCTCTGGTGTTTCAAAGAGTTTTTTGAAGGTGTTATGCATTTGTTGTGAGCTCAGGGTCTGGCTCCTCATCATTTCATAACGATTTACCTTTTTTATGGCTCATTTTCAGGTTCTTTTAATAAACTTTCTCATTTTTCTATAACCTTGTTTTTATGTGTAATGGATGTCTTGTCTTCCCCCCCCCCCCCCCTTTTTGTTGCTTCTGCAAGGAGCATCCTGGTCATTATTAATCCTTGATGTAATGTTGCTATTGCTTAATGTTAATATTTTTGCTATACTAGCAGGTTTTTTCACCCTATATGGCTGGAGCATTGACCCCAAATTTTGCTCTTGAGTGCCTTGCATCTCCACTTTAGAACTCCACTCAGATTTACATGTTTCTACCAGATACTAGTTTACAAGCTAGTTCCACTGTGGAATACTTGCATAGACATAGCTGTTATAAATCAGATCCTGCTTATTTTCAGAACAAAGTCAAGAGCTGCTTGTCCTATCTGGAATCCCTGATTAGCCACTCCATTAAGCAGCCACTGATGGTGTATAAAAAATGGAGTTGCAGCATCATGTTCCGGTATGAGAGTACAAGACTTAGGTGGCAGCAGTTGAATGCTCATGTATTGTGTATAAGAGAAAGCTACAACTCAATTCCTGGTCTTTAGCTTCCTATCTGACAATGCGAATTTTGCCTCTTACTCTTCCGTTTGTATTGATGCCCACTTGGACTATGGCCAGCATTTTATGCAGCCTGTTGGCCCCTATATCTTTTCAGCTTCTTTTGTTCCGGACCTCTGCTCAGTCCATGTTAAAATTTTCCTAGTCCTGTGTGCTTCTGCTGCAGAGGTGTGGTGGAAGTGAGCTAGTCTTGCCGTGGTGAGAAGGCAGAAGATGGAATAGCCTTAAGAAATATAACCAAGTCTGGGTGCCAGCTGCTGATTCAGGAAGAAACAAGGCACCTGGTAGTCTTTTGCCCTGCCATTCCAACCTACCTCACAGTAATGGTGCCTAGGAGAGCAGATGTGCAGGGCTTGGCTATGTGGCGCCTTGCTGCCTGCAGGAGTCTGTTGCAGTAGTCAGATGTATAGATGGAGAGCAGCTTTGATTTTCTGTCTTGCCTCCAGGAGACAGATTTGTTCCCTTATGTGGATGGAAGCAAGCCACATAAGCTGCTTAAAGTCTTCTTGCCTAGCCCTAATCCTCAAAACAAGTGTTGTTACTTCTCTTAACTCTACTCTGAGGTTCTCTATGCTCTGCCTGACAGTATCTTCAAGGGAGAGCGAAGAGTGGAACAGGAATGAATGGTCTGAAATACTGTTCTTTCGCATTCTCTCTTTACCTTTTCCTTTTTTTATTGCTTGGGATAGCAAGTAAAGTAGCCAGAAGAGATTAGAGAATTAAATAAGAATATCAGTTTGGGAGGGAGATTGCTTTTGATTTCTGCCAGCTTTCTGCTTTTTAAGAGATGTAAGGAGGGGGGGTTTTTCAGTTTTTATGCCCAGCTAGGGGACTGCCAAGTTCTAGGTTTATTCCAAACTTGCATAAAATAGAAGATTACAGAGAGAGACAAAATATGCATTTTGGGGATATGGAGGAGGACACAGAGGGTAAGTGAAACAGACATGCTAAAACATAGGATTCACTGTCTGTGATTTTTCTGTTTCCAGGGGAGTCGTCTGGACGAACAAAGATGTTCCCTTCCAGCTCCTCTCAAGGTCAGGCCAAGTTGTTGTTGCCTCCTAAGTTGCAGAGAATGGTATATAATAACGGATCTGGCTTGCAGTGTATTTTCATCTTGGAGTGAACAGGAAGCCTACAAACAGCCCAAGAACACAAATATGCTTGCCTTTTTAATTTATTTATTTTTTTTAAAGTTGTGGCACAACAGGGTGAAACTATGTAGCTGAAACAGAATCAATACTTCCCTTTTTCAAATTTAAGTCGTTCCAAGAAGTGTTTAATATTATTAACAATCTTAGTTTTGACTAAATAATTTCTTAAATTTTATTCAATTTAAGAGCTATAGTAATATTTATGAAACCACATTGCATATTTCAGTAGTCTGCCTGAGGAGCCATAGATGCTACTAGAAAGCTGGTCTGTTTCCCTCAATATTAGGCCAATAAGAAGAGATTCCCGTCTTTAAATTCTCAACTCTTCCTCTCCCTTCTTTCAGTCTCAGCTCAGGCACAGTAACCTTAAAATACCTTGACCTTGAATTCAATCTTGGAATGACCTTAGGAAGAAAAAAAAAGCCACACAGAGAATTGATATAGCTCAATTCTGACAGAAATGGTCAGTGCTCTTTGTGGTGATGAAAGGGGCATGCAACTGGCATAAAGTGGCTCAGATACTCTTCTTCTTGCAGTCTTGCCTCAGCACTGCTCAGTTGTGTACCACAGGTCTAGCTATGGAGATGACACAACCTTGATCTCGCTGTAAATACAGTACTATTTCTACCATCCCTACTGTCATCTCTGTCTGCAGAACAGCAGCAGCTGTCTAACAGTGTGTGGAAGGAAAGGAGAGAGGCTCTCACTCCTAACCTCATCCAATTTGCCTATAGTTTGACTACAACCTCGTTTTGCATGCCTGTATTCTGTGTAGTTTCAAGGAGGAAGGTGGGTGAAAACTGACTCCTAAATTTATTCTTCTCAAAGTTCTGTATTATAACGCTGAGATTTGGGAAACAAGAGTCTAACCTTAAATCCTAAAGTAAAGCTCTAAATATGGACTAGGGCAGAGTAGAAGCTGAGGGTCCAGCTTGTGCCATCATGAGAGCATAACACTTTAAATGATGCCACGCATTTTTGCTAATGGTCTCTTCCAATTTCAGACAGAAGAGGAGTATATTCCTTACCCCAGCATCCATGAGGTGAGTTAGTACTCCTATCCTCTGTTTTAACTTGGACTTTATTTTTTATTGGCCTTCCAGCTTATTTGCCTTCCAGCTTATTGGCCTTTCAGCTTTCATGTTCTCTGTCCTCCTGAATAGGTATTACAGAAAGGGTGGCCATATCCTCTCATTATCTTACCCCAGTTTGGGGGCTACTGGATTGAAGGGACCAGCCACAACCTCTCCAGCTTGAGTCCAACTCTGTCTGACGTACCCTTTCCCTGGAGTGGTAAAGTGAAACTGGAGAGTGACCCTACAGCCAAGCTGTACCGCAAACATTTTCTGGGGAAGGTAAGGGTGTTCTTCAGAGCTTTCTCTGCCCACCCAGCCTCAAGGCTGAAATGTATCTCAGGCTTTTCCTGATGGGCTTAGAAATAACTGCACAGCCACTCCATTTCAATTCCTCGTGACGCCTTGAACTAATGTAAACAAGGTACATACTACCATATGGCTAGCAGTGTGTTAGGTTGGTCCTGTCCCCTTGCGATATGTGCATCATCCTGTGCATTAACAGAAGAGAAAGGTTTGCACAGGAAATACTTATATTTGGTTAAGAAGCTCTTCTGAGGCTCCTGGACAGATACCAACCTTGGGATGACAAAGGGCAAAAAAGTGTACTAATACTGGAAATGGGGATGGTATTATTTTTAGAGGAGACTTCAGCACTGACAGTGCAGGGCCCTCAGTAGTAAGAAAAATGGTCCATTTTCCTCCATGTAGATAAGTAGCAAGTATGGTCACCACAGAATGTGAATGAAGAAACTGGACAATGTGTTTTATGGTTGTTTGATTTAAGTAAGTTTGGTGCTAAGTGTTGCCTAACTTTAAAAATTTCAGGACAGGGGGACAGAGCTTGGCCTCATTAAGTGGATGTTTGTTGGCTGGCCATTAAGGTTCATTTGGGTTGGTCTGTTTAGGGAATTGGTTGATTCCCAGACTGGATCTCAGGATGATATTAACCATCAAGAACAAGTGAGAGCCTGACAGGTATACTCATGCTGCATCTTATTCAGTGGTCTCCCTCCACGACTGCTTAATAACTTAAAAACCAGGAAGAGGTGGAGCTTTGGGCGGTGCTGGGGACCTGTTCTGCTGTAGCTGGACTTGTCTGAATGATCTTGTGTAGCATGCAACGCTAGAAACCGATATTAATATAATTTATACGTAAAGTACCTTTCCTGGAGGCTTCCTCTCTAGACTGACAGATCTGCTGTACGATCTGTTAATGGACATTTATCCTGTAACATTCCAGAAGCCTTCAGTATGCCAACTGTAATTATTTTTCCTGTCGTGGTAAATTTAGGGTTGTGCTTGAAGATTTCCAGAGCCAGCTAGGATGAGAAGCAAACTGGGATATGATTTTTTCTCACTCCGATTGTACGATTCACTGCTGACCTGATATCACAGCATCACAGAATGGTTGAAGTTGGAAGCGACCTCTGGAGCTCGTCTTGTCCATACCCCTGCTCAAGCAGAGCCATATCATCATTGTTCCTTCCAAGAGAGATCCAGGAATTCCCATACCTTCCGACTGTACACATTTGTGAAGTGCCCAACCATCAGTGCTTCAGTACTACAGAAAAACTCCTCTCACCTATTATTCTCCCTTTTCTACAGCGTGTCCAGTGTTTTATTCTTTTTCTTAATTGGAATGAATCTGTGTCCATGTTCAATTAAACAGGCAAGTTTTTGAGCAAGCCAGTGTCAGAAAATAACAAGGTGAACAGGACTCTTGTCACAGAAAACACTACCCATGGGTAGAAAACTTTACCCATGTCTTAAAGGCTTAGGTAAGGAGAGAGCTCGGAGCTTTTCCACAAGCCTTAGTGGTTCTGTGTTCTGCAGCTGCCAACAATGGCAGTAGCTTCTAGGTCCTTGTTGTCATCTGACTGGCAAAAAACACCTTACACTTTTCCAACAAGAAGGCTTGCTGGAGTAATGATGCTGTCTACTCAGTGCTGTAAGTTTATTAGTTATCTATCACTGTTGATAGGTTTGGATGTTCAGGTATCATTGTCTTCCTGTAGGTCATCACATAATCATTTGGCCACCAAAACTCCTTTTTTTCCTTCTTCAGGGATGAAATCATCCCAGTATTTTACCAGGTGACCAGAGGTTGCCAAGTTAATTCAAAGTTTTATTTTCAGTTGTCTTGAAGAGAATGGGCTAATGAACCCATTTTGAATCCTGTAAAGATCTTTTAGTGTTCTCTGGCTTCCTATGCTCCTGTTACTAAAAGAACTGATGAAACATACCAGGTCCCACAGGCAAGACGTCTTTTACTTTTGTCTGATTTGTTCCTCTTTGGTGCAATTGCTGCTACTGAATAGTGAAAATAATTCTATTTCATCTAAAGGAACCCAAGCGGCTAAAAACATGGCCAATGTCTTAATAGCTTTATAACTTCTCAGGCAAACTGTCAGCACTCCTTGTGTATTCTTAGTCTTTCCCCTTAGCCGCATGGAAGATATTTAATTGCTTTTACAGAGATCTGTTTGAAATCCAGAACTTCCTTTCAGACTGCCTTAAATGTTACAGAAACTGCTTCTATGCCTGAACAAATTTGTATCTATACATAGGTCATCTCAGCTCCAGGGTTTCTTGTCACTGCTGAGTTGCAATCTTCAGTATTAACCATAAAGCCTTTTGATGGTTCATCTCTAACTTCAGGACAGCCAATGATAAATGCTGTTGTACGTTGAAGGACTCTTGAGTCTGCCTTCTGTTACCTATGTGTTTTTACAGAGAAAGAAAATCACAGAGTGGAAAAAAAAAAAGTCATAACGAGGAAATTATACTTTTGTTCATACATACAATTACTCAGATCTCAGTTTAAAACCCAGGCTTACATTCAGGATCAAGCTAGGCAGCCAGAGTAGCTTTGACAAAAATTCAATTATTTTAAGACCTCCACTAATTCTGGTGCCTGTTTGCCTGTGAAGCTTGCACCCCTTTGTGCAGCTCTGCCCGGTTATGCCGGCTGCAGAGCTGATAGCGGTCTCCAAAGCAACTGATATCCCAATGTGTCAGACCTGCTGGGGTCTGGCTCAGAAGCCTCATTAAAAGGCATCCTGTTTTCTGGTCTTTGCAGCTCAGCGTTGCTTTTGGCTGCAGCTAACCTCAGGCTTTGGCTCCTATTCCTTTGTTCTGCCTTCTAGTCCTTACTTTTGTTGGCATCGTGCTGTCTTTTTCCTTAACAGCCTGTCTTGGGCATCCGCCCTAGCATATGACTTCTTTGGTTTATGGACTTTGATTCTAGACTTCAGCTGGCCATTGAGCATGCTCTTGTTTTGCTCCTTGAATATGTTTATTCCTCAGCTGCTCTGTCTTTCTGCCCTTGGTCACAATGACTACTGCACCTGATTCTTGTTCACATCCCAAAAAATCTATTAGTATCCTGAAAGTCGTGGTCAGGAGAAATGAACTGTCCTCTCAGCCTTTGTGACTTCCTTTGATCTCAGCTCTGCTTCCCATGTACAGGTAAGTTCAGTCACTACCACTGACTTGTGTGACAGATCATGCTGGACTTCTGTGATTGGAACACTGCAGCTAGAGGCCACGTTATTCTGTTCGCCTATTTGCTCCTCTTTACTTATACCTCATCTTTTTCAGGACCCACTTGTTCGGTCTGCTTCAGCAGAAGGTAGACTATGGTAGCACCAGAAGCCGTGAAACTTTTTCCCCATAGGTCAGTAGCAGGGCAGTTCTGGGTGTTGTTTTTTTTCTATCTCAAAGAGGAAGTGAGGACACTGATATCTCTAATACTTAAAGAAGTTCAATAGCTTCATCTTCACATCCAGGTTCAGGGTAGTGACTGTAGTCTTAGTTATTCTTTTTTTTTTTTTTTTTTTTCCAAAGAGGGGACTGGTTTATGTCTGTTGACTTCAAGACGCCTACGTCCACATATAGATATCAGAGATTTTCACTAGATGTATCTTTGTTTCACAGTGAATCAGAACTATTACTAACATAAAAAAATGTTTAGATTTTTTTCCACAGCAAAAGACAATCTCACCACTGTGTTTGGAGAGGTTGCAATCCACCAGAGACAGAACAGACCTGTATTTTCTAGGCAAAAGGCTGAGGAAGGAACCGCCAGACTAGCAACTCTTTTTGATGAAATTACACACTTTGCTGCCATTGAGTCATTATTAATTAATTAATTGAGTATTCCTTTCACAGAACACATTCCAGATCATGCAAGTTCTGACTGTACAACTGGACACTTAACTTACTGTCCCAGTGCATAACACTTTTGTGTCATGCACAAGGACGCATTTATACAGTGCTTCCTGTGATGCTTCCTCTGAGTCTTGCAATCCTGGTTACTGACTTCATGCTCCCTGGCCATCTTCTCAGGTTGCAAGTGACCCTGTCTTTGAATTGAGATGACTGCTATTCTGG
The DNA here is from genome assembly GCF_030936135.1 of Gavia stellata. Taxonomy (NCBI): domain Eukaryota; kingdom Metazoa; phylum Chordata; class Aves; order Gaviiformes; family Gaviidae; genus Gavia; species Gavia stellata. The sequence goes on from NC_082594.1 coordinate 132,881,171, forward strand.
TGGTAGAACAGTCCATTCATTATTTGCAGGGGAATGGTGTTTTATCTCTCTCCTCTATTTAATTTGACCATGACAAACGCTTTGCGTTTAGGCTGAGGAGATCACTTCTACAACCAAATAGTGTAAAACTGGTGTACATCAGAACAGAATCTGTACACACTAAAATGTATGCAGAGTATGCTGATTATATCTTACAAGTAAGCTGGTGATGGGCAACCCTATCATTAGAAAATACATCAACAAACAAGATAGCAGTTGGTACTTCTTCTCTGTGAAACAATTGACAAGTGGAATTTGGGAATCAAGCTCCCCATTAAACTGTGTGCATTTCATCTCCTGGGAGCGTTTGACTCTCAGTGAGTGGCCAGAGCTGCTTCTTCCTACAGAACCACAAGTGGGATATCCAGCTGGATGTCTTGAGGTACCCAAGATTTGTCTATGAAACATACCAAAAGAAAGCCTTGATTTTTAATTTTTTTAATTTTCTTTTTCTGTTGCCTAAACTGTTCTGCACTTAAGATCTCTGTGGATACATTGCTGATTCCACAGCAGATTGCTGTAGGACTTTGTCCTGATTTTCATGGTCCCAAGGCATAAGGAGGCACTGATAATTCTGCCTGCTGTAGGGTAGCTGGGATGATTTTGGTTTTTGGGATTCTTTGTTTTGTTTTATTTATTATTATTTTGCTTTGCTGAGAGAGTCTTATCCCAATTTCCATCACTGCTAGCTCAGAAGTACCATACCAATCTCACTATATTCTCCTGTGTTGGAGGCTAAATACTGGAATGTACTACTGCCCCTTTCAACAGAAACTCTCATTAGCAACAAGAGATTAAGATATTAATCTAATCAAATCTAATCCAAAGAGAATTGGATCCCCTGCATGACATTCTCATTGATCTCTCTGTCCTGCTTATACCTCAAACCCAATAATTTTGGACTGTTTGCTGAAAGCATGAGTTCAGTCTCAGCTCTTTGTTTGGTCAGAGATTATGTAGCAGCCAGCTCTAAAAACTGGCCATAAAGTGGTTTTCTACTGGGAAGATGGGAGCGATCTAAGCATTTCTGGGTGATTCCACCTCTATAGTATTCTCATTGTGCCAGAGGTTTCTGTTCACATCCGTTGTCAAAAAGCTTTAATCTTTTGAGGTTAGAGGTTATATATATTGATATGTATCTTATATTTGTATATATATTTTATATATATATGAAATATATATTTATATACCCAGGCCATTGGAACATGGCTGTATACCCAGGAGAAATGTGTGGTCATAGCCACTTCTATATAGAGCCTGAGAAAATGTTCATCGTTATGAACGTTACGGTTCATTGTTTGACTGAATGACTCTCTCTGTTCGAGGCACACTCCACTAAAGCTCAAGGAGTGTTAGTGGCACTGCTGAGAACGGTGTTCATCTGCAGAGTAGTTACCTGGAGCTCTGACTGCATCCTCCCTGAGATGTGAGTGCTCTCAGAGATCAACCATTTGGTATAATGATCCTGCCATTACTGTTTGTATCAAAAATTCCCATGACCACATCCAGTTGAATGTGCTGGAGACCACTACTTAGTCATACAGAGTCTGAATGGATACAGGGAGAGTCCATGGAAGATACGCATTTATTTACAAGAAACTGCATTTCTTCAAAATGTGTTGCTGAGTGTTCTCATCCTATTCCTCTTCAGGAGCCCTTCTGATCATGGACAGCTGAGGAGGAACTGAACTGGCAGTGCATGACTGATCACCAAGGGGGCTGGGAGACAGCATATGCGTGTCTCAAGCATGCCGTTGCTAGTTAAAGAAAAAATTATCTAATCTTGAGTGACAGGCTGTATGCAAAAAGTCTGGTAAACTTCTCTGGGAATGTTGGGAATAATGCATTTTGGCTTCCTGTTTTCAGGAGCACCAGAACTTTTACTCCAGTGACATGTCCTTGGGCTACCTGGTACTTTCTGTGAAGTATGAACAGATCGAGAAACAGGAAAATCTGCGCCTGTTGTTGAGGTAACAGCACCTGTTGTTGAAGTGTATGTTACTGTGCTGTCTCTCTCATCTTACCTTGGTCTTCCTCTGCATAGATATGGGTATGAATCTCATGTCTTTCTCCTGGAGATGAATGCAAAGGAACCTTTGAGCCTTCTTTTCTTGCCTTCCCCTCTGAGTTTCTCTCAGCAGTTTCCTTCAGGAAGCTGAAGTGATGTTTGCAGGTGCATCTTTATAGTTCCTGTGTGAAAAACATCTGTTCTTCCCTCAAAAAGAAAGTTTTTCTGTTTATTCTGTTTACTTAGAGACATGTGAGTACTCTCTAGGAGAATATGGATTCCCTGATGGAGGGCAGCCTAGCCCAGGCCTGTCTTTGGACTTTGTACTTGAGACTAAGGCTCCCTTGAAGGTGAGCTAGAACATTCCTTAGCTTCCCAGGACAGCCTATGAAGTGCCATAACCTTTAGGGCTTCCACTGAGAGCCATCACCCAGAGAGAGCTGCTGAATGAACTAGAGGAAGAACAGAGATGGATCTTGCATAGGTGAGAGGCACGCTGCAGAAAAGCTTTTACCACACTATGGCCTGGGTGCACTTCCAGCAGGCAATATGCTACTGGAACCAGCTGCCATACGGTTGCTGCTGACAAGGACTCATCCAGGACTGAGGGAAAGTGCTGGTTGCATAGGAGTCAGCTACAAGAGAATCACTGGTGGTTTTCCTCCATTGTATACAGAGAACACTTCAGAGTGCCAGGCAGAGTGATAATCTGGGGGCGGGGGGGGGCGGAGAGAAAGAGCCTATTTGTGAGCTGTGCCAGGGAATGTTTGTCTGTGCCCAGAAACCTTCCTACATGGAAGAGACCAGTGAAGAACAAAAGGGTAGTAATTCCTCTATTAAGATATTGTATTGTATGCAGCACCTTTTGCTCAATAGCTTGTTTATAATGGTTTGAAGAGAACTCTGACAGCCCAGTATTTCTTCTGCCCTAAAAAGACATCTCTCCTTTAATATATGTACTTAGAGAAAGGAAGCTTTTCCCCATCAGCTTTCTGGAACAATGCTACAGCAATTTCTGCCTCCTATACTTTGCACAGATCTGCTTTCCTAGGCTGTCTCTAACAGACCTTTTAACTGTCTTTCAAACCCTCATTGTATGATCTTATGAATCCATTATAATACTGTGTCCATGAATTGTGTTTCAACATTTAGATTTCTGTGAAAGAAAATGGAGGGGGATGGGGGTGGGGGGGAAGCAAAATACTTCTTCAAGCAAGAAAAGAATGGAAAGGAGCAAGAGACTAAGCATCCCTGTTTTGTCTTCCTCTGCTCCCCACAACAAGTGATGAGCAATAGGAAGTGTAAATACCTCCCTTTTCCAGTGATTTTATGCACCAGGCTTAAAATTAATCCTCTGGAATTAACTGCTTTAAGGATAATCTGAAGGAATGGCTACTCTTTCTTTAAAGAGCCAGTGTTGCTTATGTCTCCCTTTCGCCTTTGCTCTAATGCCTTTTTTTGTTTTGTGTCAGGACTCGGACTGGCACCAAACATGACCTGATCCCCATTTCCTGTCTGAATGAGTTTCCTAATGCTGTCCAGATGGCGAAGGTGAGATTCGTGCTTGCCTGTTCGCTCTTACAGCCTCATTCTTCAAGTTATTTTCACCTCTGTCCTCCCATTTCCCTCTTTTCTACTATTCCTCAATAGTATTGTCATATACTTCCCTTTCAGGCTTCCATTTAGCTTCTCTTCTTTCTCTTCTAATTTTACCTCATAATTTTACCATAATTTTTGCCTGAAGGGACTCCTGTCAGATAGTTAGAAACAGTGCCTACACTGTCATTTCCGCAGCAAGCTAGGGCACATGATAATCACAATTCTGTCTCCCTCTCTCTCTTGCTCAACAGCTACTGTGTGAGGATGTGAATGTTGAACGCTTCTTTCCTGTCCTCTACCCCAAGGTATAATGTTCTGTTATGTCTGTATGTCCCTTTTCCATCAAGGTCTGGCTAATGATGTCCAGCTGATAATTTGTATTTTCATTACCTCAGGCTTCGCAGCTTATTGTTGCATTTGATGAACACGTCATAAGCAATAACTTCAAATTTGGGGTCATCTACCAGAAACCTGGACAGGTAAGCTCCCTTAGATACTTCAGGCAAAACACAAAGAGTCAGTTCTCTTAGCTTAAATGTAGTAACAAGGTCTGTACTGTCCTATGAAAAATGCGGATGCCGTAAAGAGAAAGGATAGAAGCTTGCCTTATGTTGATCGATTTGTTCATGCACGTCCTCAAAGCTGGCTGAACCATGTCTAGAAATTGCTGCCTGTTCTTTGTACTGCTTGTGCTCCTTATGACTTCTTCTTTCCTTTTGAAGACGACCGAAGAAGAAGTCTTCAGTAACACAGAAGAGAGTCTAGGTTTCCTGGAGTTCCTGGATTTCCTTGGTGACAAGATTCAGCTGCAGGATTTCCGTGGGTGTGTACCCAGCGCAGATGGAAAGCTAGATTGAGTTAGGGAACGCTGCGTGTACCTCTGTCAGAGCCCTGCTTTCAGAAAAGTGCTGTGTCCTCTGAATCCCAGTGCAGGTGGAGAAGCCCAGAATGCTTGTGCCAACCATCCTGTTTGGGAACCAGTTGGAGCTTAGGTCTCTGCTGGTATTTTCATTTAAAGGTCTCCTGGTATCTCGATCTGACCCACAGTATCAGTAAAGAATAATTTCATTTGGCTGTGTGAATGTAAGTTTGATTTACAATGGTAGGGGTCAGTATTGTTTTAGTCTCTCTCTGTGGGGCCGCCTGTCCTTTCTGTAGTTCTAAAATGTGGACTGTGTTTCTCAGAAGAATGCCAAAGAAAGTAGCTCCTTTGAGGATCCCTGGTTTAGCTTCATAGCTTTTAGCAAGCAGGCGTGTTCATCAGCAGAAACATTGTGCAGCTTCAGTCAGTGCATTTGTTTTGGGAAGGTTTGGTGCCCCACTATCACTGATTTCTTAAAAATCACCTTTGATAATGATGTACCAAGCTACTGTTATTGATGTCTTCTTTCTTCTCTCCACTTTCTCATCTCTGTCTTGCCTGACCTATGGCATGGTATGGATTTGCTCAGGTTCCGAGGAGGCTTGGATGTCACTAGAGGTCAAACGGGCACTGAGTCAGTCTATACAAATTTCCGGGGCAAGGAGATCATGTTTCATGTGTCTACAAAGCTGCCCTTCACAGAGGGAGATTCCCAGCAGGTATCGGAAGGAGAACTAAGGAATTCAACAGCGTGGCTAAGAGGGGAGGGGTATTTGATGAGGGGCTAGTTAGAGGGGAGAATGCCTAACCACATAATGTTGGGAATTATGGCTGGAGTAGTGGTAAAAGTAGTGGTGAGGGGTTTAGTTGAACAGAGGGGTTGGAGATGCTAGACAGACTGGTGTTTGAGGCCCCATCGTAATGTTCTACTCTTTTTCACCTGCCTTCTCGCTTTATTTTTTTTTCCTCTCCAGCTTCAGCGGAAGCGTCACATTGGGAATGACATTGTAGCCATCATCTTCCAGGACGAAAGCACACCTTTTGTCCCCGATATGATTGCTTCTAATTTCCTACATGCTTATGTGGTAGTTCAGCTCACTCATGGCACCACTGGGGACACTCTCTACAAGGTAAACAGAGCCAATAGATTCCTCTGTGCTGATTTACTGATATTGATCCTTGAAGTGGAAACCTGTTCTTGGGCCTTTGGCGGAGGTACAGGCTCAGCCAGCTGTCATCATAACAGCTTTACTTGCTCTGTTAGTAAACTTGATCAACATTTTCAGTGAAAGGCAATAATTAGATCTATTACCAGTAAACCTAGAAATCCATAGCTGCCATCAGCTCTCCTTCCTCTTCACCCACTCTTTGATCTCTGACCGGGAGTCTCCTTCCTGCTATGTTGTTCTCTATTCTATAGGTTTGCAGAGGTCCTCTCTGTTTGGTGTGATTGCTACTATTTAGCAATCTGTGTTCATGTTTGAGTATCCAGATTTGATAAAGATATTGATAAGCTGGACGGGGCTAGGAGGTGAGTATGAGAATGATTAAAATTCTGGAACACAAGCATTTTACTGAAAGGAGTCCAGGACTGCTCACTGCCTCTACCTAGCAAACAGAAGGCTAAAGAATAATTTGATCAATTTGTTAAGTATCTACACGTGAAACTAGACTGTACTTGTATGTTTTTCTAAGTAGCTGATGAACTTCTGAAGCTTAAAGCTTGGAAATTGAAGCAGGATGAATTCAGATAAAAAAATGTTTGTTTACATCAAGGAGCATGAAGAGCAATTGATGCCATTTTGGGGGATGTCTTGCTTGCATTATATAAGCCAGGTAAAACTCATTCACCTGACTGGCAGTCATGTCTGCATTGCTCATGCTGCAGAGCACAGTGCTGAGAACATGCACTGCCTGAGAATGCAGGTCAGATACAGCTGGTTGACCTAATCTGTGGAGTCCAAACCAGCTACATCTGCTTTGAGGGATCCCAGAACTGATGCCCATCTCACAGGCAAGTGCTACCTTTTAGGGCCCTGCAGTTGAAAGAAGCCCTGCTAGAACATGAATTTCCTATCTGCAGCCTTTGGACACAGCTCTTTCTCTGTCACATGACTGTGTATGGATGCCTATATAACTTTATGTTCAACTTTCAGTCATGCTGAGAGAGCAGAAAATATATAGAAGCTTGCATTCTGTGATGGATTTTCTATTGTAGAAACATTTTAATCAAAGTGCTATGTCTTGTATTATGTAGGAATTCTGATTTGGTGATGATGAGTCCTTATGCCTTGGAGGTCTACAAGAACACCAAGAATATCAAAATTAGGACAGGATCCCCATCTCCTTTCCCACCAAAGAGGGTGCTGGGGGTGGAACAACCACCTTCCATTGTTCCCTATGCTATGGGCGGCCAGGTCTGTAGTGACACGATAGCCTCATGTTGATCAGGGGCATGGGGTTCCAGTTCTCCTCTCGCTGTCTGTTTTGCAGAGCACAGAAATTCACTGGATTTTTTTAATGACAAGAGAAGGAGCTGGGGAAGCTTGCCATTTGTCTTGTCTCTTCGTACTATCGTTTTCATCTTTGCCTGTCTGCAATGCCATTGTTTTTGTCAGTGTAGTAGGGTTGCCTGTATCATTTCATGAAAAAGAAATAGTCCCACTCAGGACCCCAGAGTTTTCTGCAAAGGCTTTTCCAAAGGGGTTTTAACTCATCCTGCCTTGAGAGCATTCTAGTACCTAAGAGACTGTAGTTTGGGAAGATTTTTTTTCCATCCATTGTTCCATTTACTTAAGCTTTAGTGTCCAGTGGTTAAATTAGAATATTAATGGCATTTATTTCTTTGAATCAATTTTTGCAATCAGAAAATTAAAAATGCAAAGCAAGATTTTAACTGGTAGATCTCTACTGGGAGGGAGAGGGAGGCCTTGTAATTAGGGGAGCTGGCCTGCCATGTGAGAAATCTGAAATAAATTGAGGGCCCCTTTCCTTCTTCTTGTTACACTCATGCCTCTCATTTGCTCTGTGACATTTACACTGAAGTGTTATTTTGAGGCAGTTGCTGTTAAGTTGTTCTGACATTGGTCTCTGTTGTATGAAATGGCAAATAATGGTATTGTTCCATCTCAAACATAACAAAAAATAACTGTGAAATATTCTTAAGTGCTGTAGGTATCTGGTAAGATAGCTGCATATAATTATAGGTAAGCGGTGTGAAGAACCAAGTGACAGTGTGTAAAAACTGGACTGCATTACAGTTACTATTTTTGGCATTGGTGTGTCAGGTAGGAGCATGTTAAAAAAAAAAAAAAAGCATGGATTTCCTTAACTCTTACTGGGAAAGTGCTTTTGTATGTTTACCACATGTGACTCAGACAGGTGGTGTCACTGAGATACTCCCCTCAGCGTGCAGTGTATCTCCACTGAGGATTCTCTGTCAAAAAGAATAGGTCAGTGCAACCATATTGACAAAGGTTCTTCTAGTGGAGGTATATCTTGCAGGCTGAATAGAAGCATCTTATTTTTTTGTTCTAAATACACTGGTTGTTACTATTAAAAATACTTATTAAAAATATTTTTTTTAAAAAGCAGTCGGTTCAATTGGGTTTTGTTGCTTTTGCTGTGTGCACACCTAGCTCACTGAATTTCTGGGAGATAAATCAGCACATCCATTCACTGAGTTCAGAAACAGGTGGATGCATGGGACAGCATATTAGATCTCTTTTGGATATGTAAATGATTCAGGAGGGATCAGATGTACCATAGTAGTTTGAAAGCTTTGATAGTCTCACTTGTGTTATGGTACTTATTTTTTTCCCCTTATATTGTTTCAGGTTTCGGTTACAGCTCGAGATGATGTCCCCTTCTTTGGACCCCCTCTGCCAAATCCAGCCATATTTAGAAAGGTTTGTTTCTCTGGTCCAGTTAGATGGCAGGGGGATATGGTACACACTCTTGTGTGCTGAGTCAGTATTGACAGTCTGGCTAGATGACTTTGGAGGTCTAAAGAGTAGTAAGACAGAGCTTTTCTCGTGGTATTTTTATTACTGTTTTAATCTCCATTCTAGTCTTCATCTTGTCTTGTAGAGTGCAGAGTTCCGTGAATTCCTCCTGGTCAAGCTCATCAATGCCGAGTACAGCTGCTATCGAGCTGAGAAATTTGCTAAATTAGAGGTAGGTCTATTACCTGGTTGCTTCCATTAAAAATTATAAAACAATATAGTTTTATAATTGACAGACTAAGAAAATACAGTATAATTTTCTACTTCTAATTTTGTGTTGCTTAAAAAAGGAAGATGAAATGTTATGATACTCAACTATGTGATGCTTCCTTTGTATTTCACAGCAGGCGTGATAGAATATGAACAGGTACATTCTAATGTAAAGGAAGTAAGAATGGGAATATAGAATCATAGAATCGTTAGGTTGGAAAAAACCTTTAAGATCAAGTTTGACCGTAAACCTCACACTGCCAAGTCCACCACTAAACCATGTCCCTTTGTGCCTCATCCATATGCCTTTTAAATACCTCCAGGGATGGTGACTCAACCGCCTCCCTGGGCAGCCTGTTCCAATATCTGACAAACCTTTCAGTGAAGAATTTTTTCCTAATATCCAATCTAAACCTCCCCTGGCACAACTTGCGGCCATTTCCTCTTGTCCTATCACTTGTCACTTGGGAGAAGAGACCAGCATCCACCTCTCTACAACCTCCTTTCAGGTAGCTGCAGAGAGCGATAAGGTCTCCCCTCAGCCTCCTCTTCTCCAGACTGAACACCCCCAGTTCCCTCAGCTGCTCCTCATAAGACTTGTGCTCCAGACCCCTCACCAGCTTTGTTGCCCTTCTCTGGACATGCTCCAGCACCTCAATGTCCTTCTTGTAGTGAGGGGCCCAAAACTGAACACAGCATTCGAGGTGCAGCCTCACCAGCGCCGAGTACAGGGGGACAATCACTTCCTTAGTCCTGCTGGTCACACTATTTCTGATACAAGCCAGGATGCCGTTGGCCTTCTTGGCCGCCTTGCACACTGCCGGCTGTTGATCAACACCTCCAGGTCCTTTTCCGCTGGGCAGCTTTCCAGCCACTCGTCCCCAAGCCTGTAGCATTGCATGGGGATGTTGTGGCCCAGGTGTAGGACCCGACACTTGGCCTTGTTGAACCTCATACAATTGGCCTCGGCCCATCTATCCAGCCTGTCCACATCCCTCTGAAGCACCTTCCTACCCTCGAGCAGATCAACACTCCTGCCCAACTTGGTGTCATCTGCAAACTTACTGAGGGTGCGCTTGATCCCCTCGTCCAGATCATTCATAAAGATATTAAACAAGACTGGCCCCAGTACAGAGCCCTGGGGAGCTCCACTTGTGACCGGCCGCCAACTGGATTTAACTCCCTTCACCACAACTCTTTGGGCCTGGCCATTCAGCCAGTTTTTTTACCCATTATATGTATATGATGTATACATTTTCCTGGAGGGAAATCTGTATTAGCTGAAACTCAGCATTGCGCTACAGGATGCGTACTGATATGACTGATTTTGGTTCAAGGTACCAAAATTCTGTTCCAGACTCTGCTGCTTGCCTGATCTAGAAAAAACTGCCCTCAATCCATGCCTCTGTTTCATCACCTTGCTTTAGAAAGAGTTTAAAAGGACTGGCTATTACTGTAATATATTCCGTAACTATACAGCTAAAACCACTTCATACTGTTTAAATTAATTTTCATGGTGATTTTTTTTTTAAGGGGGGATGTGAGACATTGCAAAAATGGGGGGGGAGGGGGAGAAATCTCTCCACTCCCAATAATAGCTGTGTTTTCATTCCCGATGCAGGAAAGAACCCGGAGTGCCCTCTTGGAGAGCCTTTTTGAGGAGCTGCAGCTTCGCAGCCGCAGTATGATGGGATTACCCGTGGGGGAGGATGACAAGATAGAGAACGGCAGCGGGGGCTTCCTCGAGAATTTCAAGGTGAGCCATAGTGGATTGATTCCTTACCCAGTTGCTCACACTTTTCTCAAACTCATTGTGTGCCCTTCCAAGGAATATTGATCCTGATCGTCAGCTATGCTTGGGGTGAGACAGAAAAAAAGTCTTTCCATTCAGCAGCCTTTCTTTAGAGCATCTTCAACTGTGCTTTACCATCTGTCTCAAGAAAAGACATTTTTCCCCTTCCTGTGCTCCTTTCTACAGAGCTACAGCCTGGTCCAGGGTGGAATTCCATACTGTCCCTGAGAAGTCAAACTCTTTATGCTTTGTGCTGGTGTCCAGTGTCAGATGGGGTTTCACTCCATGACTGACAGAAAAAGGAGTGAGTGTTTGCAAGAGGAATTGTAATAGCTAGTAGCAAGCAGCTTTCAGTTCCTACAGCAGATCTCTTCCAATTCATTTTCATTATAACTGAAAGAGTTGCGAGAGCCACTGCAAGAAGAGTTTCTAACATATCTGTGAGTGTGCTGTCTAGAAAAACTGTGATGCTTTACTTACCCTCTAAAAGCCAGAGTTAATTTACCTTTGTTCAGTGTAGATGACACTTTTTTCCTTTTTTTTAATAAATCAGCATCAGGTGAGAGAACTTACTTTTAAAAGTGATCAAGATGATATGAGAAAGCAAAGTTTTTGTATGAACAGGCAAACTGAGTTCTGAGCTGATTATATAGAGAGAATCTTTTATCACTTTCCTATCTCCCACTTCCGTGGGAAGTGCCTCACCACTTCTTTTTTATAATAAGCTGTATGTCTGGACAGAGAGACATATTATAAATAGCATTTCTTCAGATGACCTCCACCTTCTTTGTATGGTGGGCTGATTAGAGTTGTTAAGGGCTGTGAAACTAATCTGTTCACGTATCGGTTTGGTAGCTATATGGGTAGCTTTGGTCAGAGCTGGGATGCTTTGGTGAGGTGTATTTTTATGTACAATCAGTCTACCCTTCCTTTGCTGCTAACCAGGAATTTCATACCCATCCGTGTCTTACACTAATTATCCCAAAATGTCATTTTCTGACTTCTAGCAGGTGCTGTGATTTGCATGTCATGTACACAGATCACCTTTGGAAAAGGCTGAGTAGACTCAGAAAATGGCTTTGTCAAATGCTGCAGATTTTGATATAGCTGCTTTCCCCTTGGAACCAGCACTCAAGTTCATGCAAGACGGAACCTTACAGTCTTGAACAGGAGTTTGATTTTGTGTTTTGTAGCCTGTACTGGGCAGGACTGCTCTAGATGATGCTGTCTTATCCAGTATGCTGGGGTACTGGTAGGGAATCTCTATTGCAACAGGATAAGGGAGGTCAAAGTAGAGAATATACTTGAGGAAGAGTTCTTCCCTGCAGTAAGCTCCATGAATCGGCTTAGGACCAATCCTAAGATGCTGCCTTCTAGGAGTTAGGATTTCTGTGGTTCTGGTGTTGGTCTGTCACAACTTTCCACCCAATCTGTGGTGCTTTTCATGCTGCCCTACTGTGTGCATGTCTATATGTGTATCTCTGTTTGTCTGTTCCCCTGCCTCCCTTCTGTTCAGCGGGTAATCAGAGGCCGCAGCCAGAGCCTGGATACCATGGGGATATCTATGAGAAAGCAGCAGCCAGCCACCCTGCCCAGCCGCACAACTACAGCTGGCCTTGCCCTCAGCCAGAGTGTCGCCGAGGGCCCTAAGGCCATTGCTGCGGTAAGGTATTCGGGTGGGCTGTAAGAAGAAACCCGGCATACCTTTGTGACCCACCCATACATTTTATTTCTCTTTCCCCATTAGTTTGTCCTCTTGTCCTTCTGTCAATCTCTTTTTGTTGTATCATCCCATTTCATCAGTGGTGACAGCATGTGTTGCAGTCTGTTTTGTCTGTGTCTATCTCTAGCCCCAGTTCATCTGTAAACTAGAGCTGAGATTGATACAGACTGGGAGAAGAAAGCCAAGCATGATTCTACATTAGACATCTATCTCTGCTATCCTGGATTAGATGCTGTACGTTGCCGTACCTTAAAAAAAAATGCACGCACTGTTGTTTGACCAGAATGGTACTATATTGTCATATGGCAGGAGCTGAGAACATAAGGACATTAGATCTGTTCCATTTTCTTCAATTTCACTAATCAGATTATTTTCTGTAATATAAACAGGTGCACAATGTTTATTCAAGGTGCTGTTTTGCTGTAAATAGAATTTGCATGTTGGGAACAAACAGCAGAATTAATAAACTCTAGGGTGAGAAAAAGAGTGAATATTTCTAGTCACTATCAAAGTCTTTCTTATTTGATAGGGATACTAAACATACGTGATCAGTGTGAGCATAATAATAAATCCATGACAAATGTTTCCAGAAAAGGATCCAGGTTTCTGATATTGGATATATGGTTACCTTGGCCAAAGTGCATCCAGCTGACTGTGGTCTCTGCACTAGTGATGTCAATACAGGCAAACTACAGAAAACCATCTCTGAGTGAGCCAAGAAGGTGCCTTTCAGTGTGGAAGTTTCTTGGTGACAGTTTACTCAGCTGTATGCATTCTTTACGTCAGCACAACAAAGTCACAGAATAGTAATGACTTGGGTTTGCTGCCTCCTTCTTTCCTTTAACTTCTAGTTTTCTCTACCTTTCTGATTCTGCCTCTCTTTCTTTCTCTCATCATATGGGGATACCTCCCTTCCTGAGCCTCTTTCTGTGTATACTGGCTGTGCATCTTGTTCTGCCTTTGTTTCTGTGTCTGTCTCTGTCTCACACCACCTTTGTAAGCCCTAGCTTCTCTTTCTCACTGACAGAAAGTACTCCTCCTTGTACCGGTGGAGCTGGGCCACGCTATTGTATTGCAGAGGGAAGGAGAGTATCTGGATCCACATCACAAACTCCCTCTCCCATGCTTCCTGTTCTCCACAGTTTTTCCCGTCTTGTTCCCCTCCCTCCTTTCTGTGACACTTTCCTTTTTTCTAGTCTTTTGCCTTGCCTGGTAGGAGCCCATCACGTACTCGAGCCAGCCGCTTCCATGGGCGACGGAGTAGTGCCATTGGCATTGAGAACATACAGGAGGAAAAGAGGTATGAGCCATGGGAAGATGAGACAGAGATCAAAAAACAGGAGGAGATGAGAAAAGGACAGAAAGGGCATCGGCAGGAATGAGACCTGAAATGGAAATGGTTGGGATGGGAAGAAAAGCCTGATTATCGGCTAATGGAGAAATGGACAAATGACAGAAACAAACAAAATAGAAATGGGGGAAGAAGGGAGGAGATGGGTGGAGGAACATAGTAAGATCGCTCTTAAACATTGTACATTATCATCCAGGACTCTTGGTTCTCCTGTTCTGTATTCACCACTCTTACTAAGTGTCAGATGAAAGGCTTTTACTTGGGACTGGGGAATTGGGAGTTTGATTTTTTGTTTATCTTCATGTTAAAAAGTTAAAATAGAAAAAACTTCTGATATATTTTAAAAAAGGATTTTTTTTAAAAAAAGCTTTCAGTCAAAACAACTAGCGTTTAAGTTAGATGGTCTGAGAAATAATTATAATTAAGGGTAACACACAGGTTCAAGGAGTGATTTGGCATATTTGACAGAATTCAAAAGTTGTCTAGTGGTCATGAGAGACAGGTTAAATGAACAAATTTTTCTCAAGTCAAGCTGAGACACCTTTCTAAGATTATACAGAGTCTCAAAAGTCACATGAGTGCTCTGCATCTAATATACAGTTTTTCCAGTTGCAAGAATTACAGGAAACAGCTTAAAGACTCAGTGTAAAAGGGGAAAAGCCATCTTTAATGTGGAAACTAGTGATTTCACAATAGGAAGAATTAGTTTTCTCTTCTTTCCAGTTACTCTCTTGGACCTTTCTTTAATGAAGTGCCTATGACCTAATCTGAATAAAAATAGTATAGAACTTTCTTTGAGAAAAATAAAATCTTCTGAGACAACTTCCCTGTAACAGTCTAAGCCAACATGGTAGCCACAGCTCCTCACTACTTTAAATAGTTTTGTACCTTATGCAGCTGTGCCCCTCTATCCATCACTTTGTGTACAACATCCTTCACCATCCCCTTAAAAGATCTGTAAAAACTTTCTACAACAAGGAAGAACCCTGGATTTATTTTTTTTTTCCTGCTCTTTGCTAGGAGGGAATTTGTAAGCTATTGGGTTTATTTAGCTTTCCTTTTGCTTATTTGTAATCTTAGCTATGAGGAACAGTAAGACTTACCTTGTGTTTTGTGAGAGACTTTTTGGGTGATTATTGAAGGTGCAGTTTCGCTAGCAACTGGTCTGCTCTAACAGTTCATTGCTACTGAAAAGCGGCTATCATACTTTCCCTCTCCCAGTGTCTCTTTCAACTACCCAATCCTGCCCCATTCCTTGTGATGGCTGAGATGCTTAGTGGACCTTTCATGGAACTGATTCAGGCCACTAATCTAACAGAAAAAGTATCAACTTTCTTTCATTGGATTAATTGTCTGCCGGGTTCTGCCACGAACTGGCTCATGGAGAAGTCTGATGGGTACCAGGACTGGTGGAAAGTACACTCAGCAAGAGTGGAGGAGGCTGGAGCAGGCTCTCTCTCTGGCAACAGTGAGCTGAACATGCCACGTGTGACTTCACCCTGAACCTATAGTTTAATGATATGCAGACTTTGATGACAGAGCTGACCCAGTCCATCCTGTTTGCTCACATGTCATAGTAGTTTCAGGGTTGTTTTATTTTCAGGACTGTTTTTTGTCAGGATAATTTCCAGTCTCACAAACAGTTGTATTAGCACAAGTGAGGGCATGAGCAAGTGTGATGTGAGGGGTATAGGTAGGATCAACTGACCAGGAGAATAGAGGAGGAACTTTGTGAACTCCATCACTGAAGCCACAAAAAAACCCCAACAAAAATGTGAGTTTTCCAATCCTTAATTAAACATACCCCACTTTTCAGTTACACAGACAGCTTTCTTCAGAGGTATCTTGACAAGTACTAATAGCAATTAAACTATTGTAACCATCCTGAAACAGGGAAATTTGCTGAATCCTTTTTCTTTATGCAATAAATATATAAGCTCTCTAATCAATCCTAAAGCTTCTTAAGACCAATGAAATGGGGAGGGTAGATGAAAAAGTTGAAGAATTAAAGGAGAATACGGAAATTAATTTAGGCTTTTGTATCAATTAAAAAGGAGCTTAAAGTTGGCCATTTCTAATAGATTTCCCTCAACAGGTCACACCTAAGGAATCTGCCCTTTTCAACACAACTGCATTTGCTTCCCTTTCATGTGTATATGAGAGATCCAGCTTTGTATTGTGGCTTGTAAGGATGTGTTAGAATAGATAGTGGTTAACTCTGGTCCTGAGGTATAGTTGGTTTCTCTTTTGTCCCAGCAGAGACACTGCAGAGAGAATACAGAAGGTGCTGGACAGTCCGGGAACTTTCTTTGACCTGAAGTCTGATGGATCATCCAGTCCCAGCTCCCCAGAGTTCCCCATCAGGAAGAGCAAGTGAGTTGAAAATAATTTTAGTATTTGAAAGATACTCACTGTGTCTGGTATTGGCTTAAGTATGGTGCATGTCTTGCTCTGTTGGAGGCTTTACTGAGATTGTCCACATCAGGCATTGCAGCATCTGAAAAGTTAGATGTCTGGCCGTGGCACAGGAATTCAGAGCATGTAAGTAAGGAACTCAGCCTTTTTAAACAGCCAGTGAAGATGGGACCACTTAAAGGTGATTTTGGCTGTATCTTTACTGTAATGTTAGCTTGCATTCAACAGGATACACAAAGCCCTAGCTGTCCAATTATCCATGCTTACTCATGTATATGTTTCCTCTATAGTTTGCTCTGGAGTGATTTTGGAGCTTCATGGAGAAGCTTGGACAAGGGTATGTTGGGCTGTACTCAAGTTCTGCCCCTTTAAGCAGGATTCATGCTGCTGCTCCCAACCAGTGTGAACTAGCCTGTTTTCACTCCTCCCAAACTGTTACAGCAGGTGTTACAGCAGGGTCTTGTGTTGCACCTATCTTTCATTGCTAAAGCACACCATACCACACCCAGTGTTCTGCAAAACGCTTCATGCAGTAGTCTGCAAAATAGTTCTCCAGTTTCTGATGGTAAAAAACTGGAAAATTGCACTTTCCTGGTAGTGCAGCTTTGCTGTTGCTAAGCTGTATTATGGTGGGATGTGATCCTATCTAGGAAACTTCAGGACTTCATGGAAACCACACATTTACATTTCCAAGACTCCAGAGCAGCCTGTCTCTAAATCCAAGACTGCAGCTGACTTTCTGGAACAGCTTGCCACACCTGATTTTTTTCATGAGAAGTTGGATGAGACCTGTGGCAAAAAGGGCACGTCTCTTTCTCAGGACTGGGACAGCTCTAAGAAAATTTCAGGAGGTGTCCTAGAGCCATGCCTCTATGGTTGTAGTTGCTCCAGGTGACAAGTCTGACAAGGAAGGGCCTTCCTTCCAACTAGACCCAATGCTCCCTAAGAATGACAGGCTGGTGACTCTGCAGTAGTTCAGCTACCCACCTGTATGCTGTAGGACTGCCCAGAATTTTGTCACAGCCAAGGTGCAGAGTTCTGGTAAGTATGTTTTTGTGATACTAGTTTTTGGGTTGTGTGGGTGTCCAAAATTTTGGTGGGGAGGAGGATGGGAGCACAGCTAGGAGATGCAGACCATTTAAGATGCTAGCTCTGGCAGCCAAGGACAAGAAGGAGTGCTGGACATGGAACAGCTGACTGGTCAGCAACCCCCATCTTCCAGCATTGCCACATCATTCCACCTCCCCTTCCTCTTCCTGCCTGGGACCTTGTTAGTCAACTAGAAGTTCCTCGCCAGGCACATGTGAGAGACTTTTGCTCTAATTAGGTAGCTGAAGTAACCTTGCATAATCAGCAAGAATTCTGCCTAGTAAGAAAACATCTCATAGCTCGGCTAGTCCTGGTTATCCTACTGTAGAATGTGTGCATGTCCTGGAAAAAAAAGATGATGCTTTTGTGACATCTGTTCCTGATTTCCACATTCGATTGCGGGCTTCCCCCACTTCCCAACCCCCATTCTCCATTCATCAGTTGAGGAGGTGAGCCACTTGCAATGGCTGTTTCAAATTGGTATCACATGCTTTCAGAAAGCAAACATAGCATGGGATTTGACTAACAATACTTGCATGAATGTTGTTTATGCACGAGGCATGACCTGTATGATTTGGCAGTCTGACTACTTCTGTCCCCAGGATTCTCTCTATGCATCTTTTTCCAGTCATGGACTCAAAACCACTTGTACGATCACCAGAAAATGTCTTTTCACAGTTGTGGTGGTTGAGCCCATTCCTGGACAGTTTGTTTACAAGGTGGGATGAAGCATGGAGTTTTGCACAATGAGTGATTAGCCAGAGTTAGTTAGAGTTGTGATTTCAGAATTAGGGACCAGCCCACATGCAGTCATACCTTCTGCATCATATCTGAGACAGGGAATCAAGGACACGTAATTCCAGCATGTAAAGCACACCATTTTCACCAAGACAGTATTAGCACAGTATTGCAGGAACAGGCTAGGAGTGTAATTCTAACAGGCTGCTTCAGAGACAGTTCTACTGAAGTCCTACTGAAATACTCTATTTATTGTTCATTAACTGTGGAACCACAAATCAGGATCATGATATAGGCATATTTCTAATGCAAAAAGAGTTCCAGCTTGTTCTAGAGTAATTACGCAGCCCATACTAAAAATGTTATCCCTGGTAGTATGTCATCAATCCACTCCTGCTTCTCTCCAGGGAGTAGCATCACAGGAAATTTCTCTATTGTAAAAATGTCCAGCATGTTGCTGCTGGTCTTAAATAATAATTTCAGATTCCAGAATTGAATGGTCAAACTCTTCATCTATGTTCTGCTAAAATCAACCTGGAAATAAATGCAAAGGGAACACATAAGTAATAGATGAATTATTTTACAGTAGAGACAAACCAGCACTTACTTTCTTTCCTCGCATGCTGATTTCCAACACACCCTTCTGCAGTATGCAGGCTGCAATCCATGAAACCACATTGTTCACTTGGGCTAACAGTGTCTTCTCTCCCACACACAGGGACAATTGTCCTTAGATTTTCTGCTCTGCTGTCCAGGTAGCCTTCCAAATAATCCTTCTTCCCAAGGGACAGACTCAAAGGAATGAACCCAGCCTAAGTAACCAGGTAGCGAAACTCCTCAGGATCAGATGGCTTTCTGGGTTGCATCTGAAAAATCAAGCACTGTACTGTGTATATCCAAATCCTAGGAAAAGTACATGGGTTTTTTGTGTGTGTGTTTTCCCTCCTCAGACACATCTGAGTGGGGACACCAAGCCAATCAGGAGTGGACCGGATGCTACTCAGTCATTGGTTACCTCACTGAAGATACTGGCAAGACTTTTGGGGTGAAATGAGAGTCCCGGCTAAGAGGAACATGAACTTACTTAGAGGACCTCAAGGACTGTGAAGAGACCAAGTGGCACCAAGTAACGCTCCACTGGCAGTTCCTGGAGCAGGAATCCTGGGAAAGGGAGATGGACAGATAGCTCCTATTGGAGCATTTTGGTTCTATGCCCTTCCCATTGCCCAGTCAGCAGCCACTGAACCAGCCTCTACTAACGATGGGGGAAGGAGGCCACCTTGAGTGCCTCCCCTTCTCTTCCCCTCCCCTCAGATGAGCGAGAAGAGAAGAGCTTGGCCTGCAGAAGGCAAGAGCAGAAGAATTTGTTTCCACCTCTGTCTCTAGTGCCTTTGGATGACATAGGTCAGGAAGTGCAGTGCAGAGAATGAGGATGGAGAAACCTGCTGAGGAAGGATGCTGAGAAGGAGATACTTTGTGGAAATCTAGGTCCCAGCTCACTTAAATTCATGTTACTGATTTGCTCTGCCAAGGGAGAAGCATGTTGGCCTTCATTTCCTCCAAAATATTTTTCCTAATCTCCTGAGGAAATATCTTTGGCCTATATTGGCCCTATCTTTACTGTTCTCCCTGTTGCATGCTGGCATGTAATATGCCTGGGACTTTAGGTTTCATTACTGCTTGTAGGTCAAGACTGGCCACATTTTGCAGTGTTTCTGAAGGAATAAATATATTTAGTATGTTAAAGGTGTCTTATCTTTCTTGCTTCTCTTAGCCTTTTTGGTTTTCTTAACATTTTTAAGCACTTCATCTCTCTCTTGCTGGCTGGTCTCTTGTGTGGGCAGTATTTCACCATAAATGTTAGGCTTACGTGCACAGTGCACCTTCCACCATGTAAGCATACCAGCCTCGTGGACCGCTCTTTCTCCTAGATGACTGCAAGCAGTGGATCCCAAATTCTGAGCTGGGAGAAGCTGACCTTAAGGGTCTTTCTTAGCAGATATGAAACATGGACTAGGCTACCTCAGTGTCCATGACATTTGAGAGAGTGGTGGTCAAGTGATCCAATACAGTTTGCTTTGAATGTTCCCTTTGTAATGACCCTGTGGGAGCTGGGTCAAGTCTAGTGGGATGGACCTACAGGAGCCAGTCTACTGGTAACTGGGCACATGCAAAATCACCAGATGGGCATCATGACCTAGGTTTGTTCCTATCTGTAAGCAGGAGGAGGGTTCTGACCTGTCCGTGCAAGAGACCTGATTGATCCTAATAGTTTGGCGCTGAGACATCCTAAAATAATGCAGATCTCAGTAATTTGTTTCTACCTCCCCGTTGCGTCCTTGAACTTTCTTAGTTAACCATTCTGTAATGCTGGTTAATGTCTATATGCTTTCCTGACTCCTCCTGTTACAGCTGTCCAGAAACACAGTGGTGACAGTTTATAAGCTCTATGACATGAAAAAATGTGCTTTTATAGTCCCCTTGTACTGTCTGGAATTTCATGTAAGACCAAACATGATAGGCTGAGAGTGGCTGTGGGAATGGGTGGCCTAGGCTGGGTCGTGCCTTCCCTTTACACTCAGTTTAACACCTCATCATGTTGTATTTAGTCTCCTAAAATCTCTAATCTCCAAAACGAAGGCATCTGATTTTAATGAATGTCTAGAGGTAAACAGTGCTTAAATGCAGGTGGTTTGACTCACTGTGCTTTAAGACACTTAGGTCTGTGACTTAAAAATTCAGTTAGTCTTGTCTGTTCAGTTACCCAGAACGGAACCAAGAAGTGGTGTTTCTACTAAATGAAGTAGCAACTAGAAATTAAGGAATGCAAGTCAGTTCACCTGAATTCTGTTCCTAGGTGGAAAAACTAGCTGTGGATTAATAATTTCTTCTTACGGTTTCTGACTGCTATAATAAAGCTATGTCACAAAAAGTGCAAGCCTATGTGTAACAATAAGCATGATGATGTTGAATGCTTGCATTTCACAGAATGCTCAGGAGTCAGACTTCAGGATACTGTGTGATGCAGCCATTCTCACGTTCTTCATCCAGTGTAAGCAGTTGTTGTAGTGGTTTGAGGGAAAATGAAACATCCGAGGAAGAGGAGAATGACAGGGTGGGTGTATGATCTCTAATAAAAGGAGGCTGCCCTCCCTGATTTTACCAAGTGCATTACTAAAACTCATCTTCTTTGCCCTCTCCAGGAGCTGACGTGCTCTCTTGAGGGCCCTCCAAAACAGGATTCAATGGTTCAGAGTATGTGGCTGGATGACAGTGACTGCACACCCAGTACTTCCAGCTCACCAGGTAAAAAAGAAAGAAGAAAAGAAAAAATCCCCTATTTAGGCTTCTAGAAGCATGGGAGAGGTTGAGCTACATTTGTTCAGCAAAATCTTTTGTATGCTATACTGAAGATTTGAGAAGCATAGGTAGATGATAGGCTCAGAGAAATGGGGAGAGAAGCTAGCATGCAAACTTTAATGGGGAGAGAATGGGAGGGGAAGTGCGTTTCAGTAGCATGAATAAATAGTGCTGTGCACACTGCAGAAGGAGTTACAGTAGATTGCAAAGAACTGTGTTTATGTGTTTCTATGGAGAGCATGTATCTCAGTGGTTGATTTTCTGAATGCAGTGCCCATACCTCTTCATAAAGTAGATAGTTTGGATATGGGAATTACATAAACGGTGCTTCACGAACAAAGCAGTATGCTGCTGAGAAGGTGGGTAATCAGGTAGCTAACCCGCACTGAGCTTTTTGGCTGCCAAGGCTGGGCTCTTAGTGTAGTAGTTGATTAAAGTTGAAGTAGTTGACTAAAGTCGGCTTGGATCCATTCACAATGCAGAGATGATTATAGTCATTATAAGTTCTTTTTAGTCCCATAGCAGGCAGAACTATTGCAGTATCTGTTGTTGAGGTTCTATAAGCTGCCCTGATCTCAGACCCCGTTCGCAGTTGTGTTTCACCTTGTTAAAAAGAACTATTTTGGATTGAAGCATTTCTTGTTGAGCATCAGCCTAAAGCTAAAATTACGGAAAACTTTTAAATCAGTTTCATTCTGTTTCTGAGAATGAGGCTGAAGGGACTGTGTAAGATTTTTGGAAAGTATGATTGAAAAAACTAAGCTTTGGAGATTGCAAAGTCATTAGGAACTGTGGAAGGCAAAACTTAACATTTGTTGCTAAAAGATTCTGGAGTAGGTGCAAGTTGAGATGGTAAGAGATAACTGGGGATTATGTGGATGGCAAGGAAGAGGGTTGGTTGGAACAGTGAAATCTTTACAGGAATTGTGTGAAAAGGGATTGTTGAAAAACATGACAAGGGTCAGAACGTGGAGCAATTTACTTGAAAGACAGAGTTAGGTCTCAAACTCTGCAGCAGCCCTGTCTGAGGTATCAAGAGTGGCCATCAGATCCCTGCTTAAAATTGCCTGTATCTTAGCAACAGCAATGGAGATGCAATACTGTGAGATGTTCTGCAGAGAGCTTTGTTCTATGAGAGGTTCTGTAAGATTTCTCCGCTTATGCAGAACAACTCACAGCATGAGTGCTTGTATACTTAGAGGCAGAAGAGAACCCAAGGGGCTGGTATTGGAACTCTGGAAGAACAGGAAAAACAAGTGGAGTTACTGGTTGTGCAGAGAAAGAAGAGAGCCATGCTGTACACTATAATTAGTGAGTGGGGTGCTATATACAGAGCCTGCCTGTCCTGAGGGAGAGACATAAAGGTGTCAAATGTGGTGATATGAAAAAGCAGCATGTCAGGAACCTTCACAGTGGAAGACAGCTAATGAGCTGCTATTAAGAGGCAGAAATTGGGAATGAGCTTCTGTAGATCCTTGTGGTGAAGGCTAGGAAGAAAGAGTTCAGTGCCATCAGTTCAGAGCAAGAGTGATAAATAAATACTTTAAGACCAAGAGGCCTCACACCATGAAATTGTCTCTTTTTGAAGGGATCTGGAAATGACACCATAAAAGCAATAGCTGTTTTGTGCCTGGTAGTGCAAGGGTTTTCACTGTATCACCACAGCGTTATTCCAGCTACCATTTCCACAGGTCTGGCATAATCCTGAGCAGGCCATATGTGTAAGCTTTATTCACTCCTTTTGCCTTTGTGGCACTGCACTGAGACCAAGCAGGTGTGAAAGATGGTTCCCTGTCAAAAGTAAACAGCTTGTGTTTACTTGTGATGAGAAATACTAATGGGAGCAGAAAATTAGTGTAAATGCAAACTAGTGTGTTTTGCTTGAGTGTCATAAATTGTCTATCGTCAGCAAGTAAAAGATTTCACATTCTTTTGACCTTGTGGATAACTGCAGTTCCCCTTGCCCTCCATTTCTCTGAGAGCACTCCCAGACACAGACATAATGCAGTGCTGTTTTTAACAGCTGTTAACACCTCCCCTACCACAGCCCATAGTTTAATCCAAGTGTGATCTTTCCACAAATCCACTTATCACTCCCATCTATCTGTGTCATGTAAAGCCCAGGGGAAGTGATCCACTATAAACTTTTATTATATTAGCTTGGGTTCTCTCTCTCCTTTTACCCCTCTACTCGTGCAACATTTTCCTTCCTGCATTGTTCTTCTTGGCAGAAAATCCCACTGGATCCTAGAGCTGTAGCTGAGCTATGAAAGTTCAGATCCAGATCTAAGTGCTAGGTTGATTGTACAGGCCCAGCTCCCTCTGAGCTCCCAGCTTCCCACCTTGGGGAAAAGCTGCTGACTCAATATACTCTCCAGTAGAAGAGTGCTAATTATACAGCCTAGATGTTACCCTTTTGTTATGGATATTGGAAGCAGGAATGCTTTCCAGTGACCTCTGCTGCTCTTCCCAGATAGTTTCCCTATCTGCTGACTCCTTATTGTACCACAGGTATACGCATCACTGAGAATAATCATTACAGAGAATGTGATGTAAAGGTCAACGTACTTTTTAGGGTTTATACACTCCATTGTCAATGGCAGTGATCTGACACTGACGCTGCAAAACTTTCACTGTAGTTTCTCAGTACCTTGGTATGGTAAGACAGCTGCACCCTGCAGGAGTGGTGGTTTTTTGCTGTACCATATCTGCTCTTAAATCTTTAGTGCAGAGATTTAAAAAAAAAAAAAAAAAAAAAAAAAAGGTATGTAAAGGTACGGCAACAAACACGCAGATTTGTATATGGACTTCTGACTTATGCCAGGAGAGCCATGGTTAAAAGGGATAAACATAGTGGATACTTTTCTGACTAGTTGAAATCAACTCACCTAATCAGGAGACTGTAGAGATGTAGTCTTGAGTGCCATTGCTGATTGCAGGAAGAAGGCTCAATGATGTCACCATCCACACCATTTAGAATGTGTCTGTGGTAATAGAAGAAGGGGCAGAGAGGAAGGAAACAAAAGGTTACGTGTGTGTGAGGTACATGAGGTAGCAGAGTTGAGCTTGCATTTTCTAAGCACAGAGTGAAATCTGGTCCTTAGGAATTTCAAAGTTTTTGAAATTTTATTTTTCAGAAGTTCTGACAGTTCTTGAGCTAGAAAAAGATAGCATTAAGAGCAATTTGTTGTGCTAAAAAATTCAGGAAAAAAAAACAGGGATGATATATTTATTTTGATTTTTGCAAAGAGTAATAAGTTTTCTATTTATGTACTACAGCCAGTCCTGATAGAAGACTAATTACCAAAAGCTCAAGTGTGGCAATACATGTTGTACAGTCCTAGACAAAATTACATTTAAATGAACATTGATAATTTGGGTTAATCTATGCAACAGGGAAGAATTGTAATTATCCATAACCAAGCATAATAAACTGAAGAAATACCAGAGTTAAGCTAAACTGAAAACAAAGAAAACACCTTGGGGCATGGAGAGGCATCTGGGTGTTTTGTCTTTTAGTGAGCTATACAATAACTATTCAGCCACAGTTAATGTACTGTGTAAAATCAGACTGAACTGATTTTTTTTATAAAGAAACCTAAGACATTTTGGATGCCCACTGTAAGTCTGGGTCTTATGCTGAATGATTCTAGAATTTCTAACCTAAGTACACATTCTTGGATTCTCCAATTTGCCATTCAGATTGAGAGAGCAAAGTTACAGAAAAGAAAAAAAAATGACAGCAGTCTGTGGTCATCATGCTACCAAAGCTAGATAAAGACATAGAGAACTGCCATTGCCAAAAGTGCTGTTTTCTGAGTTGGCTTTAAAGAACCAACATGTCTTATATGCCAGTGCGTATCACATCAGGCAGAGGTGACTTTCCCCCTAGCCTCAAGACCAGGATATAAATTCAACTATAACCCTCCTTAAGACTTTCTCTACAACACTGCTAGGTTAGTTCATATGCATAGTTGTTTTAGATGTGGTTTTATTCAGTTACTTGGTCTATTAGTCACAACCTACAAACATACATCATAATTCAATTTCAAAATACTGGAGCTGGGATACATACAAAATGGAGAAGAACCCCGGTACTGCAAATTCATGTTGTTTAAAGCCGCAGTTTAGCAACAAATGGCAGTGATTTACCACTTTTGTTTTTAAACCTCAGAGTTTTAAATTACATCATGAAACTGGGAAAGGGGATAGTCTACCTTTGAAAAACTGCTGAAAACACAGTTGCGTCTCATCTGTTCCCTGGAAAATATTGGTATGATCATGTATAGTTCAAAAAGAAAAAAAATGTTCCTGTGAAGAACATCCTGGCTTACCATCTTATTGCAGGAATCCCTCATTAGCTCAATTTTACAGCTTCCTTAACTTTCTTGATTTGAATGGTGGATAGGTATGCCATCAAAGTCATTCCTCTGCTCCTTCTGCCCCCTTAGCACATTCCACACTGACACCAACTCTGTAATTCAAACTCTTTCCATTTTCCTCTGATTCAAAGAAAAGAGTTATAATACAGATTTACTGTTGCAATACAGCTATGCATAAACTCCCAGAAACTATACTATTTATGAAATTATGATATTTTATAATTTTAAACCATCCTTAGTGCACAGGGTGGAGGGTCATCTGAGAATAAATTAGAATGGTGTAAGAGGGCTGTTATGTTAAAGACATCATACTCATTTCTTGTGAAATGTGTATGGTGAATATAAGATGATTACAGAAAGCAAAAGAATGTTTTAAGTTTGTGAATTTTGCGAAGTATTTTATCCCCGTTTTTGCCATGGTGTTGATATGTGATGATAGGCAAATTCCTTAAACCCTGAGGTCAGATGTGGGAATCTTAAGAGAGGGGGCAGAAGGAGGAAAAAGAAGAGAAATACTGTGAGAGCAGAAGATTAGACTCTGCTTCACGAAGTGTGTTCTTAAGGATAAAGCATTCAGGTTACACAGATAGATTCAGTAATGGCATTTCTTTCGACTGCATGATGCTGTCACCCACTGGAACCTGCTGTATTATTTTAAACTATTTTTTGTGTATAATAGTAAAGTGATACAGAAGTGGAACTGATGGAAACATTTGGGAAAGTTTGACAATGCTTTCATTACTATTAGATAGCTATAGACATAGCTTCTCTGGGCAAGAAGCTCTAGCCAGAACAGCTGTGGCATTGAAGCACAGTCTGGAACAAGTGGCCAAATTCAGTGACTTTTTGGGAATGAAATGAAAGCCAAGCAACCACTTTCATAGTGTTTCAAGCTGGAATGAGAAATAGGTCAAGGTAACATTAGCCAAGTTGGGTGTAGATACACTCCTTTCCCTCTTACCTGTGGATGAGCCACAGATCTGTGAAACGTTTGGGGTAGGCCAGCTATGTGTGCAGCTCCTGGGATACCCTCTTTTGATTATTTCTTTATTGTTCTGTGCTTGGTTCCCTTCTAGGAAGCAGGTTGCTTCCTTCCAGCAGTGTTGCTGGCTCCACTGGAAAAGGAAAAGGCAGCAAAGCAGATGCTCAGCACCATAATCCAGTAAGTGCTTTAATAAAATGTTTCCTTCTCACATGCACAGAGGTA
The DNA here is from genome assembly GCF_030936135.1 of Gavia stellata. Taxonomy (NCBI): domain Eukaryota; kingdom Metazoa; phylum Chordata; class Aves; order Gaviiformes; family Gaviidae; genus Gavia; species Gavia stellata. The sequence continues at coordinate 132,907,950 of NC_082594.1, forward strand.
AGGATGGGAGAAAAGAGAGACTTCATTTAGGAGGCTTTGCTTGCTGAGGGTTGAGAGGACAAGAAAGGACAATAAGAAGGTGCTTGCCGGGGAAGGTTAAAGAACTGCCTTGTTCTGCAGGCCTCCATTTTGTGCTGCGTGTGAGGTCACCGCTGGAGGACTGTCTCGGTGCACGCTGGGTGAGGAGCACAGGTAACGGATGTGAAGCAGTGCCGCAGGCTGGGCTTCAGGGTGGAGGCAGGCCTGTGGGCCATCCCTGGCCTCACTGAAAGAGTGCAGCAAATACTGTACAGCTTCACAGTAAATAGTTAATCCTATACTCTCTTCCCCAAAGCATCTTCCATGGCCAGCTGACTCTGGCCTGTTTAATCTACCTAAGCTCTGCCTTTCTTGGTTGCCTGCTCCCTCTCAGGGAACAGCATTTCCCACTGAGACACCTCTCTCTGCCCTAATCTATGCTCAGTTTTATTCTCTTCTTTTTCTTTCATTATTTGGTTTCCTTTGTTCGTATGCCATCTAGCTTTCTCTGCACCTATCCTCTGCTTCCTATGGTTTCATTATTTTACTGAGCCACTTTCTTTTGCTCATTTTGTGACTTCGTGCCTAACTCTACACTTGCTTGTTTGCTTTCACCCTAGCGTTGGTGGGACCTACTTCTCCATGCCAGTTTCACAGATTTTCCAGAAATGGGAAGTGGGACTGGATCTCCTGGTGAGGTCTGTAATAGAGCAAAGGGGAACACAACTCCAATTTTGTTCCCTTGAGTTCATAGTCCAGTTCTGCCTGCCTCGCTGAGAGTGTCTCTTTCAGCTCAAAGTCCCTCTCCTTGCCCAGTATCTTCTCTGGCTTGACAGCTAAACAGCATGCTACCTTGAAAGTGATGTGGATGCAAGGCTCTCAGGAACTAGTTTTGTATACAGTTAAGTAGAAGAGGTATCATCTTTACGGAAGAAAAGTCTTCCAGCTATTCCTAAATAGCTGGCAGTCCTTATTACTGCTTAGCATTACCCCTGTGCCTGGTAAAAAGACACAGCAGTTCAGCTCCTTAATGGTTTTTTAAGTAATGCTGAGGTTTTAGCTCCCCTGCCGCCTGGTGGCATTCAGAGCTGTCAGAGAAACAGTTCAGTTCCATGCAGTGGTGGTGGCCATTGGTGTCGCAGCAGACTGACATTTACAGACAGCAGATCAGAAGGGGAGCCAGGTAAAGAAGCTGGTGCTCAGCACTGAGACTACTTAAATGCATGCTGTGCCAAAGATGAGTACTGAGAATGACAGGATAGCTGCCAGCCAGTGTTTACTGGGGTGATCACCAGTGTCTAAGAGCTTGTGCTCATGACCAGGTCTCTGTAACAGAGGAGTAAGGTTGCCTAAACAAGAGGCAGGACCTCCTCAAAGCTCTGCTCCCAAACAGGCAAATTTTGCTCGAAGTAGGTATACAGTCAGAATTGCAACAATATGCATACTCACTGACAAATGCAAAGGCTGTAACCACTTACTCGTAGTTAACACAGGCAGTACGCAATGCAAGGAAAATCCTGAGTTTGGATTTTTCCTTATCTCAGTAGTGTTTAAGTACTATTTTAGTACCTAAGGCTTTGAGCATTTAATTTCCACTGATTTCAAGTACGTCTAAGGGCCTTTAAGATTATTTTGGGAATTATGTAGCAGTCTATAAGATCCATCTCATTTGGTCCATCTGCCAAATCAACGTTCTGTCACAAAGGCTGGTTTTTTTCAGTCAAGCTGCTTCAAAGGACAAAGTTTCATGAGACCCTGGCTTTCACCATGAGATTATTTCAAGATGTTCCTTGCATTCTCCCCACCTTCCCACTAGAGTTCATTACCTCCACAAAAGTGCATTTTACCATCTGAGACAGCACTGCCTATGGCAGTGGCCGCAGGTCACTGGGGTGATCTGGCTTAAAGTGATGTTTCAGTCATTCCATTTTAATCACAACCTCAGCATCAGTTTGATAGCACAAATTGGAGACTAGCAAATTTGGGGGGGAACGGTAAAAAATTTCTTTAACATGGCTTCAGGGGACTCAACTAAACCTATGGCATGCACATACATGATAACTTCCTTATCATTCTAACTCCTAAATGAATGTAGCCTCTTATATCTCACAAAGATTTCCTTAAATTCCAGGCTGGATTTGCCCAAAGACTAATGGGTGCATTGGTGGAAAGGAGGAAGGAGTTCTCAAATTATAGGATATTTCCTGAAGAGCTGAAATAGGTGTAAGAAGGAAAAATTGTGGATGGGGGAACAAATGATACTCCCACAACACTTACAGCTGTAAGAACATGAAGGATACAGATTTTTTTTCAGATCCTTTGTTCCAGGATTTGCTATTCAAGTGAACAAGCATGAATATGCTTTACCCTGAAGTTCAGAAAAAGACAAAAAAATGGAATTCCAGCTGCTGCTAGTTCTTCTGCTTCCTTCAGTGATGCGTCAGAGACACCCAGAAATCATTGAAAAATCAAGCCTCATACAAATCAAATTAATTTGGGTGTGTTACTCCAGTTCAGCCAATATAGGGCCAGGTTCAAATTACTTCAGTGTGAAATTTCTCATTGTAATCAGAGGTAAAAGTGAAGTGTTTTGGTTTTAATTTTATTGCTTGCCTATCTTTCCCTCCGCAGACTATATGATGGGAAATCCCTCATATCCAAAGGTGATTTTGTTATGGCTAGGCAGCAATTAGGCCATCCTTGAGGAAGCAAAACACAGTCTGGCTGTTACCAAATAAACTTACATGGTATTCACCACTGTCCTCCAAAGACATTACTGTAACAAAACTGACATTAATTAAAAACGCCTGCAAGGTCTGGGGTTGGTGCCTGAGAATGCATGTATGTGGTGGTTTCCTCAAATGTCAGTCACTGCAGAGCAAGGTGTATAAAATACTGTCCAGGAGGGGGACAGTTCCTTTTGAAATACCTGCTTGGTTCCCCAGATTTTTCCTCTGGGCTTGAATTGTCCCTCTCTTCCACTCTTCGCTCTTGAGTCCCTTCCAGTTGCCATGCTGCAGAGTAAAAGGAAGTGTGAATACCTTGTCCTGTGCTTCTAGTTTCTATGTAGCATCCTGGACTTAAAATAAAACGAGAATGTGGCCAGCTTCTCTTAGGCTGTATGTGTGTATGTTTGTAAAGGACAAGCAGGAAGATACGAGAAATTCAGAGATCTCAGTCCCATAACAACAATTTAATCCTCATGCTTTTAGGGTAAGAGAAAGATAACTAATCAGGAAAGAAGAATGTTTAATCTGTAAGAAGTTAAATATTTAATGTTTAATCTTTAATGTTAATCATTAATCTGTCGAAAGAAAAGAAGCACATTTGTATTGGTAAAGACCTCACCAGACTGTTAACACACAGGCAAACCTTGAATTTCTTTGTAATTAGAGATGAGACTGAGCTGTAAAGTTAGCTGTTAAGGATGATAAAGCCCATCTCTCCATAAAATTAGATACATTCAGATAATCACTGAAGATTGACCATGTATATATATATTTTCACTGTCATATATTTCCCCAGGACTTTTCACATCTTGGCGCTTGGAACTGATGGAACTGGTCCCAGCCATTTTTCACCTGCAAGACAAACGAGCACAAAAAAGAAAGTTTAAATTTAATGTATAGAAGTGATTGGCCAGTTACATTTCTGCAGTAGGATGACCATTCCTACTCCTGTTTTTGAAGGGTAACTACTGATGATGGAATACAAATTTATATCTTGTTTGTCATGTTTCAGCCATCTCCGTAAACCCTCCACTGTCTAGTCACAACTGAAGCTGTCACAGATGAGAGATTCTGCAGGTCTGGGGCACTCCACTTGAGGGTGAAGCCAATTCTTTTTAGGATTCCTTTTTCTGAGGGGCTGGGGGTAAGGAAGAAAAAAAGGGTGGAAGGCTAGGGAGTCAGAGAAACAAGAAGAAAATCTGTTGAAGTCCTTGGAGGTGAGACTAGAAACGAGGCCATAACATTCCAATTAGGATTAGTGACTATCGTAGTCATCAAGAATATTTTTATAGAATCAGAAACCCATTCAGAAAAGAAAATAAACCTCAAAAAAAATCCCTTCTGTTTAAGCCTATGACTAATTTTAATTTATATTAAGATTTTCTGCTGAAATTTTTCAACAAATGCTCAGAGCTAATTATGTGCAGAACTCTTGGTAGTGGCAAACTCTATCAAGTGCCAAATCTTGAGATCAATAGTCAAATGGTCTCTTACTCATGTAAGAGCAGGTGACTGAGTTTTATTATTCTCTTTTAAAATTTAAAATTTGTATTCTATTAATAGAAAAATGGAAAGAAGGATGGTCAATATATGAATTTCTGTTAAAAAGTTATGTAGTTAGGTAATTACAAGTTATGGATCGGGGAGCTGTGATAATATGCTTTTTATTAAGAAGGAACAGATATAAAATGAAAATGTTAAAACTACAAAAAAAAGCAGTATCAGCCATAGTGTTAATCTTAGCCAAGGTTAATACCCAGTACCAGAAGGTTAAATATGAACATTTTGAAAACTAAGGAGTTTCAGTAGTAATTTGAGAACAGCATGTGAAGCACACAGCCTTGAAACATACATGGAGAACTCAAGTTACTTCTTGTTTGGAAAAGGACTACATCTTTGGTCACTCTGACTGTACTGAGATACATTCTGGTCAGCAGTATCATCCCATGAGAAGGATACCCAATATTATTTAATATTTGAAAGACATTAAGAGTGCTTTATTTAGCTGTATTACATGTTTCATTAAAAGAGGGTGAAAGCATGAAACCAAAAGTGATGTTATTAGGTACACTCACCTATAACGCTGCCTAGCAGCTCTAAACGATCAGAGCCAAAAAAGAGATGCGGTTCCCCATTAAAATGTGCCACAACAGCAGGCATCCCAAATGCCTATTGACACCATGGAGATGAAACAGAGAATGTTATGAGAGAAATTTTTGCAAACACATGATCCATCTTCAGGAATAAAAAGCAAAAACTTTGACTTTTTTCCTCCCCTTCTTTTCACCTTCTTCATTCTTAAAGATGAGTCTAATGGAGCCATCAAAAAGTAGGGGACTCTCCAGAGCCTGTGCGTCCCTTTTCAAGGAGCAAAAAAAGCAACCTGATAAATCCACAGTTTTATGTCAAGCAGCAATAAATGGTATCTCTTAGTACTGGTCCTGTACCTCCCCATCCTTGCCGTCCAGCTGGAATGAGCTGAGTGGGTCAGCCTTGGTTTCCCAGATGACAATGTGTTAACTACCAACAACAGTGAGTTAGCTTTCACATGTTCAAAGAGCAAAGACCATCTAAAAGAGATGGTCTATATAGTGCTTTCTAATCATCACCTTCATTGTTCCTTGCTGCCCAGTATTCTTAATAGCGAAGGAATGCATAGTTGTGATGCCAAATGGCATTGGAAGCATCTCACCCCATATTTTATGGCTTCCTCTGTTGTCTCTTTCAGTCGGTTCTTCACTGCAGGGGATGAAATCATTTCAAGTAGCTTCTGGGCAACCTCTGATGATAGCCCAGCCTGTCCTGCAACCTGAGAGGAGATGTTATAATTAAGAGTACTCTAATACTAAATATTCTAATTCCTACTATGGTCTAATTAAATTAACCTTCTGCGTTATCACCCAAGGTCTACTGCCAAAAAATTTACAAAATACCCTTGCAGCACTTATTGCACAATTATCTTGCTGTATTCCCAACCCATTCATTGTTTATCAACTCTCAGATACAAAATAGAAGGGATATTTTAAACTGCACTTTTTTTTTCCAGGAGTTCCTAAACAGAAAAAAAAAAAAGGAAAAAAAAACAAAACAGTTTAACCTCTGATCCAATAACTTATCAGATAACTTACTTACTGGAAAAAAAAAAATGTTCTTCTGAAAAAGAAAATCTTACTGTACAGGCCTGCCAAGACAAGAACAGTTTGTATAACAAATGTGGCCACACAGGAACTGTAAGTGATACTGCATGAAAGAGACTGTAACTCACAGAGGTTAAACAGTTGCTAGTGTTACTTCTCTATCTTTTTAGCCTCCTCTGTGCCTCTGCCACACAGGAATGAGACAAAGTGGCCAAAGGTAAAGGTCCAATATGGTAACATCGTATTTCACAAAAAAATGCTAACTTCCATGCCATCTACCCAAATGACATGACTTTTTTTTTTTCTTTAAAAAAAAAAAAAAAATGCTTGCATTAAAAAATTGCACACTCTGTGTGCAATACACCTGCGTAATAATGCAGGTGTTAATGACTTTCTTTCTTTCTTTCTCTCAATCACTTTTTCATTTAGCACCTGTTTTCTTATACCTTCTCCTACTTCCACATCAGGGAGATTAGGAGCTCTTTTTGACACTGCTTCAATGGGAGATAAACAAGTATAGTGCTGGAGTAGAACAAAATGCTGTGTATGCTTGGTAGCCACGGTGTTCAGACCGCAATATTTACACAGAGACGTAGTATCTCGTCCTCACCATTCTAGGGCAGAAGGGGTATTTAAGGGGACTGGTGCAGGAGTCAAAGACTATACATTGCTTCTGTAGTAATTTGTGTGATGTTACTGCTGACTAAAGAAAGAAGTAGTAAAAAAATACTAAGGAACTGTATAAAGTAAACAATATTCAATTTTTCTAATTGATGCGTAAAATAAATTCACCTATACTCAGATGAAAGGATTGGGATCCCTCACCCAGCTTTGGATGGCGTATTTCCACGAGAGAGGAAGGTCTAGTACTTGCTGCAGGGGTAAATGAAGACAGGCACAAGCAAACAAGGAGATGCCTACCTCTCTGCCTTGCTGAACATAGGTGGATACTCATAGACCGCCAAACAGTGACTAAATTACATAGAGATCTTCTTGAGCATGAAGTTTGTTTCTCTGAAGTTCTGCATATCCTTGCTTTATCTTTATTTAAATAGTGATGGATTCAGAGACTACGAAAGGACCTTCTGTATATATTTATGTACCAGGTCTGGCTGTGATGGAGTTAATTTTCTTCATAGCAGCTTGTACAGTTCTGTGTTTTAGATTTGTGACCAAAACAATCCTGATAACACACTAATGTTTTAGCTATTGTTGAACGGTGTTTGCCCATTGTCAAGGCCTTCTCTGTTTCTTGCTCTCCCCCCCGCAGGGAATAGATCGGGGGTGCACAAGAGGTTGGGAGAGGACACAAGGCAGATGACCAGAACTAACGAAAGAGAGATTCCATGCCATGTAACACCAAGCTCTGCAACAGCAAGTGAGAGGAGAGGGGGTTTAGGGAGGTTAGCCACCTTTTGCTTGGCTGGGTATCAGTCTACCTGTGGGAGGTGGTGAGTGATTGCCTTTGCATCACTTGTTTTGTTTTGTTTCTCTCTTCTTCCACTTCTCCTTTGCGTCTTAAGCAATTTTATCTCAACCACAAGTTTTCTTCTTTTCCTCTTCCCCTGTCCCCCTGGGCACTGGGGGCAAGTGAGCAAGTGTCTGTGTGGTGCTCAGCTGCCCACCAGCGTTAACACACCACAGTTTAATTACATCCTTCTAATCTTGCCTCTTGAGAAGGCAAAATGCAAACATGTGCTGAAATTCTGGTAAAAAAAGTGCACTAAGGTGAAGCTGAAGTGCAAGCACTAGACTCTGGGAAAACAGCCAGACTGCAAGCTTCAGGTTTCAAATAGGGATGTTGGACAGGAGAGATTATTCATGGACAATTCCTCTCTTTTCTTCATATTCCAAGAACTTAAAAAATAAAATAATGTAGAAATGAGAGCCCTTAAAGAGGATCTCATGGTATACTAACTTACATGCCATTACAGCTTTTACTGTAATAAACAAAATCCAAACAGCAAAAGAAAATACATCAAAAGAGTACAATTTCTAAAAGGGCAATACAGCACTGAACTTAATAGTAAAGCCTGGCTCCATCACTCCAGGGAAAGTCAACTTCCCCAAAGTGTTGCATTTCACCTAAAGATTTCATACAGCAGCAAAACCACAATGCATTCTGGAGATACTGTTCATACTTTCACTACTGTTAATAAAACTATTAACAGATAATTCATTCTCCATCCTGGGTATCTCACCACATGAATTAACAAAAAAGGAGATTCTGGTTCTGAATGTCACTCAAAGCATGACCAAAAAAAAAAATCATTCCAAACAGAGCTGCTACGGAAATTAAATCTACTTTTTTCTAGCTGAAATTTTTCAAAATTCAAAGTGATCATTTGACTAAGCTGTCTTCATGTCTATTACTGATCCAAGCCATCAATAAGAATCTGTATCAGAAATGCAGAAGCACCAACAAAAAGGAGACACTTACAGACAATATATTCTCCGGCTGACTGATATCTTCACGCTGGTAAAAGAATAAAATAAGTGATTCAGTACTTAAGAACAAAAGCTCAGCTCTGGACTTGAAAGCAAGTTTTCTCAGAAAACAGAAATAAAAACAACACTAGTTGCTGGAGAAATTTCCTCAGAAAAAGTTTGAAGTCACCTAATCTAGGAATGTATTGAGTGCTTTCTGATATGAACTACTGATCCACTCAGCCCACAGGACTCAGCATACATGCCTAAAAGAAGGCAAATTAAACTGACTAGAAGCTAGTTCTTTTCTTGTAAAGGTCATAATGGTTCAGGAGCCATATGTTTCCTGCTATGACTTTTCATTAAAAGACATTTCCTTTCTCTTGCTTGAATTCCACATTTGAATGAAGTGAGACAGGAAGGGTGACAGAGAAAGGATCAAGAAGTTGGCTTCATAAAATACTGACCTGTGACCAAAAACGTATCCAGAACTCTCTAGATAACGGTTCCAAGTATCGTGGTTGTGTCATATCAATGGCTGTGATGAAGCGCATGGCCCCAAGACTGCCTGGGATTAGTGGGGAGACAGAGAAACATACTGAAACAAGGCACAGGATCAGGAACAGATACTGTCTGCACAAGTGCTACCCAAGAACAGTATGATCCTCTCTGTAACAGTCCCCAAACAGTAAAGCTTATGTTGATTCACAGTATCTTCCATGCTAATATCATTCACAAACATATTTCTCCAGAAGTTCCTTTTATGGTTAAAAATGCACAGACTTCATCTTGCTCACAGATATAGGAAGAGGCTGTGGACAGGGAATTCATCCTCACCTTTACTGTTAGGGAGGACTTGAACAAGAAGTGCTAGAGCTGAAAGATACCAGCTAAGCTAAGTCTCTTACTTACTTTTACCAAGGATACGTTGGAAGTCGTCTTCTGAAATTTGTACAGGCACTTGGTAGTATTTTGCCATCCTTTTTACATCCTTCAGCATGTATTCTGCACGCTTTGGCAACATTGCTGGGGGCTTGTTACCTTTCAGGAAAAAGTTCTGTTGAGATTTTCAACTGTATTATAAAACACTGGACAAAACAGAAGTGGACAAATTAGACCTCATGCATACATATGCCTAAGGAAGAGTATAATTTCATATTGGCTTTCTGAAACATACACAGCTTTTCCAAAGATAATGCTAAGATTTAAACATGATTTATTTCGGTTTTGCACAGATCAACCCTTTAAGTTAGCAGAACCAGTTTTAAACCAAGGTACAGGTGTCCTAACAGGGATTTATATTGATTCAGACAAACAACTTTTAAGCTAAACAACTACTAATGCATGGGTAAACAAATGTAGACACTTGTCAATTTCATGATTTATGAGTTACAAGTCTCAGTGATTAACTTGTTCTAATAAGGCCACAAGTACTATTTTTGGCATACTTGGATTCTTCCTGCATATTGCAAACTGCAAGTGTTCCACAAATTAATTCGGGTTTGAACTCAACACAAAGCTTTTAGGAAAACATTCCATATCAAATTATTATTATCCTATTTTAGAACTGAAGAACTTTGGCATAGACTTGTATGTGCCAGAAACAGTATAAGCATCAGGGGTTGTGTAGTTGCAACAGTATGAAATTCCTTGTGGCCGATTTCTCAGTCACTACTCAGCTCCACAATCCTGTAGTTATTTGTTATTGGTGCCAAAACTTAGTTTAAAGCAGGCTCTGTGGGCTCTGCACTCACTAAGAGCTTGCCCACTAGTGCCCTGCTAGTGAAGAAGGTATTTCCCTACAGAGCTAATCTCCCCGTGTTGCCTACCAGTCGCTTGCATTATGCCACCAAGGAACGCTGGACGAAAGCGCAGATCAATATTCCAGATGTGCTGGTACCGGCAGAGCACCTGCAATATAAAAAAGTAGTGACGGGTTATCAGACAGAGATGTCTGGAGAGCTGCGTGCAGCTAGGAAATAAGCTAAGGCATGAAACAGACACTGCAGATAAATCCTCTTCTATTATATTGGCGCTAGGCCGAAAATCCTTTTCTGGAGGCTGCCAGAGAACTCTGATCTCAGAAAACTAAAAGGACCGCCTTCGTATTAGGACGATACAAGTCTGAGCAGGGGTAAATAAGGAAAAGATGACGCTCACGAGCGGACACTTGCCCTTGTTAAACATCGAAACTATCCCTAAACCAAAACCTTCAGCAGTAACTCCCAAATAAGCACAGGCCACGCTGCCGTTCGGCTGAGACACGCTTCCTTCCAGCCCCTGGTTTTCAGCAGGTGAGGAAGAAACCGAAATACCCCTCACGAGCGAGAGGAAAACAAACCCGAAGCTCAGGGTGGGGCGGGCGCTGCCCGCAGCACGGCGGGAGGGCACCGCGGCTCGGCCGGACCAGCTGCCCTTCAGCCGGACCCGCTGCCCTTCAGCCGGACCCGCTGCCCTTCAGCCGGCGCCTGAGGGACAGGCAGCGGCGGGAGCGGCCGCCCGGGCCCGGCCCGGGCCAGCGCCAGCAGCCGCAGAGGGCCGCCGCAGCGGCCCGGGCCGCCGGAGAACGGCGGGGCGCCTCGGGAACGGGCCCCCTCACCTCACCTCACCTCAAACCCCAGCCAGGAGTACGGGGACACCACATCGTAAAAGAGCTCCACCACCGTCCGCCCCATCCCGGCCCCGGCCCCGGCCCCGGCCCCTCCTGCGCCGCCGCCGCCGCCGCTACCCAGCGCGCCCCGGCGGCAGCGGCACCTCCCCCGGGGCCGGCGGAGGCGGAGGGAGGCCGCAGTGCCCGCCCGCCCCTTCTGGCTCCTCGTCCCCGTCTTCCCCCGTGCCGCCGCCCGCCCGCCCGGCGCGGCTGGGGCCCGGTCCCAGCTGTGAGGTGCCCTTTGCGGTCGCTGCTTTGAAGCCCGGCCTGGGAGGAAGGGGGGGGCGGGAGCGGGAGGGGGCCCGCGCCCTTCTCCATGGCGAGGCAGGGGGAGAGGAGGCTCCCGAGGAGGGAAGCCGGGAGCGGGCTCAGCGGAGCAGTCCAGCATGTTTTCCCGGGAGCACGGCTTCCCTGCGGGAGCCTGCGGAGGGTGTGTAAAACTTAAAAAAGAAAAGCAAAAAATTCCCCCGGTTGGGGTAACAAATCGAAGTTCTTGCTAGCTGGAAATTTCATAGTTATGAGCTGTTCCTTCTAAGTACACTGATATTTTTAAGAATTTTCTTACGCTATAATCTAAAGCACAGAAACAATCACTATTTTTCCTTTTTTGTATTATCCTTTTTTGTACTGTGTTATACACACCAGTCAAATAACCTGTAAGTCTCTTTCTGTCTCCTGTCATGATATTTAAAAGTCTTGTCAAGTATATTTCAATATCCCACTGAAGCATATAGCACATGGTGGCAAAATACTACCTTGCTACCTCCCATCTCCTTTTTGATACACTCAGTAAGTTCATTTCACTATTTTAAGTGTGGCTTGTGTACGTGAGCAACAGCACAAAGTCAGCTCTCCCAAAAGACACAGCCCCTGCTAATTCCGTCATCTCTTTCCTCAGGTGACGGCTCACGTTCAGAGACAATCACAATCCGGCCTTAGAGAAGTGAATTTCATCTTTCATGCTGCCTGATCTGGAAGTGCAGCATGCTTCCCTGCCACCTTCTTCCACCACTGCGTATTTGCTCCTTGAAGTAACTGAGGTACATCTGCAGACTCAGTTCTTTGGTCTTTACTTCCTCCCTTATATCAATGAACAATATCGAATATGCTGAGCTAAATTCAGCTCTTGCATAGGCACCTCCCACCAGGTTTTATAGTTTCCAAGCACTCAAAAGCTCTGAAAATGGGCCTGTTCCTCTTCAAAAGTTAAAACATGAACGTGTCTAACTTTAGACAATAGATTTTAAATCTTGAGATTATAACAGTTTCCAGCATAGATCTATGGTTGCTTACAAACTTCTGTGTCTTAGAAAAATAAGATGTTGATTATAATAGAACTGTTTGTCTTTATATTTAACATGTTTCATCTATGAAACTATATTGATTGTTCATTATATATCTACCCTCAGAAAGGAAATGTGCTCTTTAATGTGTAGTTCTGAAATGACACTGTAAGGATGGGTAACATTATTAACAGCTATAATCAATACATATTTTCTAAACGATTTTGAGTGCTTCTAGCGATGTCATCCACTTGACTTTTTCTATTCAATTCTTCATTCACTTATACTATAAACAATCAAGAGGTTCAGTTTTCCCTTGGAGAAGCCAAGCTGGCTCAGAATTACTGCCTGTATTACATACTATATGTATTTACATAAAGAGAGAGAGAGATTGTCTGAGAGAGTCAGATTGGCTACCTTTGAGTGGAACGCAAGTTGTTCCTCTTTGTATTAAAGGTGTTTGACTCGGATCTCTAAGATTACCCAAGCACACATTATTTAGTGCTGTCCATCTGTACCTTACCTCTGGCAACGCTCATAGTAAGGTAAAGAAATAAAATGCAGACAGAAAGAAGGAAGCAAACCCCACTCTATTTGTCCTCTAATTTATTACTTGTTGTGCGATAGCCCTGAGAAACCTTGCCATAAAGCCAGGTACAGTCCAGACACTGTCTTTATATGTAGGTGTTAGGGCTAACAATTGTCCTGTTAAAATAATTGAAAAGTGTAATTTAAGATCACAAAGGATTTCTCCTTTGTTATTAAACTAAGCCTTGCCTTCTTTAAAGAAGGCAAATTCTCTAAAAAGTGGTTTGAGAAGTAAGTCTCATGCATGAGAATACATCAGCTTTGATAAAGAGAACATGTTTTCTAAGTAACAAGTACCGTGGATAATTAAGATACATGTGAAAGCAATCTACTGCTGAGTACCAGTAGAGTGTTTCTTCTCTCTTTGCAACCTGTTTCTTTTGAAGACAGGTGAAGGTGAGACACACAGGCATTGTCACACTCACCGTTGGCCCTTAGAGACCCACTCAACACCCCCGGCTCTTGGGTGGCCTCACCTACTGACTAGCTCGTCTGGCTGGATCTTCACTCGCCATCACATGCTCATGTGCATGCCTGCACTGGACCTGTGGTCTGACTCCAGTTGCTTTATTCAGACACACATACACACACGTGCGCGCAGGGTAGAGAGCCCTCACCCAGGAAGAGTTAGAAAGGACTTTAATAAGAAGAAAGGACAGGCACAGGGCATGGCCAGGCAAGTATACCGACCAGCAAACTATTTACATGCAACTGGCCCTTTATCCCCTTACTCTCTATTTTCCCACACTTGTTCCTCCTCCAAACACACCCCTTCACCCTCTGGATTCACGAGCACATGCACATTTGCAGATCCCTTGAATATCAGCATGGGCCCTCAGCTCATGTTCATGCCCTGATCCTGAGCCCTGTTGCCCAGCATATGGGTCTTTTACGTGCCAGCTAGTCCAGCTCAATACTCACTGGCAAACAGAGGCGTTCACTTACACACTTGTCTCACAAGCTCATGGATCCCTTGATTATCAGCAAAGGCTCTCAGCTTGGCCCATGAACTGTGCTCTAAGCTCCCTTAGCCACCTCCAGCTCAGACGTGAGTCTTTCCAGGTTTTCCTCCTACGAACCAGGTAGTACAGCTTGAATTTGTTAGGTTATCTGATAAAAACCCTTATCCGCGCATCCACAAAGGACCACAGAAAGACAATGGTGGGTGGGGGACCCCAAGTAATAGGCTGCCCTGGTTGCTTCCAGGCCTATCACAGGGGCGTGTCCCAGGCCCATCTCTGCAAGCCCAGAGGTGCTCAGGGACACAGTGGCATGTAAGAACCCAAATTCTTGTGTAAGAACACACTGTCCTGGGCTCCTCCCAGCGCTGTCCCAGGACAGACATCAGCCCCATGGTCTAGGGGCAAAACCCATCAAGTCAGCAGGAGCAGAACTGTTGGGGGGGGGGGGTACCTCAAAGCGGTCTGGGATGCAGGGGAAGGTCATTTTAGGTTTACAATAGGGGTGTTTATGGGAGGAACCAAAGACAGGGAAAGGAATGAATCTAGGCGATTTCAGGAGGAGTAAGCATGGGAAAATAGAGGTGTAAGGGGATAAAAAGCGCTTGTCATATGTAAACATGACTTGGCTACCACAGGGACCAGGGGAGTCCCAGTAAACGGTGTGTGCGTGCCTGTATGTCTCAAAGGGCAAGAGCACAGAAGGAGTTGGCTACCAGAAGGGACCAGGGGAGTCCCGGCCAACTGCTGGGAAGTTGTGAATGTATTTATGTGTGTGTGTCAGTGAGTTAGGAGGTCTGTAACAGCAACTGGAGTGAGGCTGTGGCCTCAGGGGCTTCTATGACCAAGTGCCAGCAACTGGAGAGACTGGGATCCAGTAGCCAGCTACTCGGTAGGCTGAGTGTCTTAGCCCAGCTATGGGGGGGAATCCACATTGTACCTAGTGGATCTTCATCCAGATCAGCCAGAGCAGGGATAGGATGAGGCTGTTGGTTGTGTTCGTGTGAGTACTGAGTGTGTCTGGCTGTGTTGAGCTGTGTTGTATATGTGTGTTTGTGTGTGTGCCTACTGGGAATACATTCACAGTCTCACTACTGGTTGTACCTGGGGTCATGGAGCTGTGGCAGCCTTGCTTCTGTCAAGCTACCAGAGTCACCCCATCCCTAGCAGAAGATTTCTAGCAAATTACACATGTGCACCCATGCACATCAGGTTAGGGGAAAATATAAACGGACAGGTCCCTCCAGTTGCTGGCATCCCAGGTACAAGTGCCCTATGACCCGTGGTCCCTCCCGTTGCTGATGCTGAGACCCACCACAAAATTGGTTGCTGGCACCACAAAGACATGGGCCGTTATCACCCGTGATCTAACTTGAGTTGCTGGCATTTGATTCGGTTAGTCTGGTCTCTCCAGTTGCTGTCACCTAGACCTTTGAACAGTCTCACATAGGGTAGAGGGTGAAATTAAACAGATATTTAATAAATATTAGTAAGATAGGATAGACTGTCATCAGGCACAGGGCTCATCCAGACAAGTGTTCTGACCAGCAGCTGCTTACGCACAAACGGGCCATTTTATTCTTCCCCTCTGTTCCCCCCACTTTGTTCCTCCCTGATTCCCCTTTTTCCCTACTCTTTCCCTAAACATTCCTTAGTCAGTTTTGCATAGTCCCCCAGATCTCCTCAAATATCCATAATACGCATGTTCTCTTGTTTCCCCCTTCTTATCAGTTACAAAGTCCAAGTCGACTCTCTTCGAAGCTATTCCTGTAGATTCTTGATGGCCCATCAACTAGTGGTTAAGGAATTTTAGTCTTATTGTCTCTTATAATTTCTCAGTCAGGTTTGTGACTCTGTATATATAAGACCATAAGCATGTATCAGAGGAGGGTGCCTCATTTCCAACCGATTGACCCCAATGTCTCCATCCTTCAGTCCCCCACTCCAGTATCTCATCTCAGTCTGTAGTTAATTTCGAGTAAGTTCACTATGAATTAAAACATAGTTCCTTCTGCTCTGGTGAATGAACCTTGCACCTTCGGCACTCTAGTGTGGGGTGGTGCTGGTCTCTGAATGCTATTTCGACCCTCTTCCCTGCAGTGACCCCTTTTAAGGGCTCTTATTTTTAGCACTTAAATTATCAGGAAGGGGGGGATGTTGATGGGTGGGATATCATACAGTGTGACACATAAACTGTAACCTGACCCATCTTGTGTGTCCATATTTCTGTGGTTCTTCAAGGGTGAAATCTTTAAGGTTCCCTCAGAGGGACCAAGCTCTTTAGAAATTGTGTATTTTCCCTTGGGTCAGGATCTTTATCCAAGCATGCTCAGAAACACAGGCCTTTGTTCTGCTAAAATAATACTGGCTGACCCTGGGTTGTCCTGTCCAGCCATTTCTTGTTTCCTAGCAGGATGTCTAGGTGTTTGTCTAATGACAGGAGCTATGAGAAATTTGTATTTCCTCTAGGTACATTATTTACATTATTTATGGAGTTGTGTTGTTTCAGAGAAAGAATTCAAGGCAGTATAGGAAAAATAGGCATGGGAGGATTAGAGGGATCAAACTGAGTAAAATCAGGTGAGGCTGAAATTTGTATGCAATACTCAAGAGTTCTGCTATCAGACTCCATCAGGTTTAAATCTCTCTGTAAATTGAGGCTATACCTTTGCAATTGTTTGTATTCCTTTTGTACTTGATTTTTTCACAAATTTTAAAGATGGATTTGTAATGAGCTCAGCCTTAGCCTGATTGTCTTCATTTTCATTCTGCTCATTAGCCAATATTGTTTCTGATTTAATAATTTAGAGTGGTCTGTTACTTATAGGAGGTCTTATACATACTTCTGTAAGCATCTGTTTTCATCCCTCAGAGTAGAAATTTTGCCTGATAGATCCCACAGTTAAGCCACTTTACATCTCTTATTATTCTTGTGTTCTGTTAATATACTTTCAATCCAATTATCCTAAAAATTTCCTTGGGCAGGTCCCATTCAGGTGCATCCATAATGCTATAGGAGTTTGGTTACAAGTTTTAACACTGTGGGCGCATTTCCAAGATCAGTCTACTTGCCATATTGAGGACTGAATACCCGTATATACAGTCACCTGGAAGTACTCAGTTCAAGCGGATCATGCCAATGACATCAGTTGTTGCCATCTCTGAGGCGCAGGAGAGTCCTCCTTCCTGGTGACTGGAGCCCAGCCCGGTGCACCCAGGGAGGTGAGGTCCTGTCCTGTATAGATAATTCTGACAGGGATAAATAGTCTGCTACACCTATTTCTGGCATAGAATTGGTTGCCTCCATCAGTTTCCGCTGCCTTTTCCTATTCCTTGCAAACACTCTCTATTTCCACTTTCCTAGTTTTTCTCTTAGTGTGCCAGGAAAAGCAGATGGCGTGATGCAGTTAAATTACATGAATGTGTGTGTTTCTCTCCTTCTGTGTCTCACAACAGGCCTGTAGCATGCCTGTCAGGTCTTGCTGGTGCTGCTGGAGAAGCAATCAGCAAGAATTCCTTTCTCAAAGACTTGGCTGCTGCAATGGCTTTATGTCTTCCTGCGATCCTAGGTTTAGCCAGGGAAAAAATAAACCACTCTTGCCTGGAGCTAGATGTCAAGGTGGTTGCTTTCCCCTAGGATCTCTTTAAGAAAGTGCCTCGTCTTTGCCAGACTTGTCTTTCTTTTTCAATTTCCTCCTCACTACTTCCAGTCTAGCTTGGAAAGGGTAAAGTTACACAGACAGAAACGTCCTATGCATCACAGAATCATAGCAGTACAGAGTACTCCGGTGCTCGCACGATGTTCCACAGGAAGCTCCATTCAGTGCTGAGAGGGTGACAGCCAGGGAACTGTAGATTTGCCAGGATACTCACTGAATACGAAGAAGTGTTCAGTTCATCTCAGTGCAACCTCTTCTGCCTCTGTCCTTGGCACAGGGTTATTAGGTGTCCTGACGCTGGGCTAATGAGGTTACTGAGATTGTCTGGGAAAGAATTTGCTTCTCTGTGTGTCTTCTCAACTGTTTGGGACAAACTCAACATTTCTTTATGTATGATGATGGCTAGAACAACTGTTGGTTTTATGTACAAATGTGAGTCTCATTTAGATTATGGTGACTCTCACAAGTATTTCTTCTAGACACATCATTACACTGGCATGCTCTAGGCAAATTCTCAACAGCCTGCGTTTTCACTACATTTATCCTCTGATCCAAAAAAACATATCCATGCTGAAGTTTCAGACCTTTTTCTTTTGAGATACTTAGTTGATCTGAATAAGGTTCATTAAAAATTTCCTTCACATTCTTGAATAAATTAGCAACTTTCTTGAGTGGAGAGGGAGTGCCTACTGGAAGGGTAGGGCTCAGATTTTGAGGGACAAATGGAGGCCAAGAGAGATGACAGAATGCAAGGGAGGCTTTTTGTTTCAAGAACTGAAAGAAATTTCATTAGGAGCCAAGACAACAACACTTCACCTTCCAATCCATCAACATGTGGAGTTTTTCAATCTGCCTTCATATGATTAAAAGAAATGACATGACAGACACCTATAGGTATGACCACCGCTTGCCATTTGTGGAAGGAATTTAAACTTTCTCTTACTATATAATTGGTGTGACTTTGTGAGCCAATAAGTCATCATGGTATAGAGGGAGAAAAGAGAAGCGAAGCTTTTCCCTCCAATCAAATGTGTGATTCACTTATACATAATTCAAATGACAGACCTGGATCTAAAGTGAGGACAAGAATAACCTCTTGCTGAGTTTCTCGTCTCACAAAACACTATCTAGAAAATTAATTCTAGTACTCACATTCTGTATGACAAGCAAGAATATCCAAAAGATGAAACAGAACTTTGATGATTTTCTTGCAGTTCACTCTCCATTCCTAATAATCTCCAGAAAGCTGTCCCATGTATCCGGGAAGAGCAGCGTAAATTTGAGAAGAGATCTTTAAACAGTTTCTAATAAGGAAATATCATAAGTTGAAAAATTAACTCAGTAGAAAAAAAAATTACAACAAAAATATTTACAAATAAAAAGCAAGAAGTGTCCAGGCAGTCTTGGCGACAAGAAATTATAAGGGAAATGAGGAAGATTTTCTTAGCAGTCATGCTTGTGTATCTCCTAAGTATATAAATGCTTCTCTGCAAATAAACCAAACTTAGATAAACTAATCCTAAATGCAGGTTGTTCTGGTTCTACTAGTACCCGATTAGCATTTATGAACAGAGGTGTATTTCCAAAAGTGGTCAGTAACAGCTCAGCACTCTCTATCAGTGTTCCAGCTCTTCAATGTCATCATAGCCTGTATCCTCAGGAGCAGGGGGTGAATGTCTCTCAGCCTTAGATGTCCTGTTTCCTGACACATTAGGACTCCAGTCTGAAAACATGAAGGGAAGAACACTGAGATAAATGCACATCCTGTATGTATTACCTTTATGTGGTTGTGCAGCTGGCAGCATGGGCTGTCAGTTGTCTCCACCAGAAATTAGAACCTTAGATATGCTTGTCTTGTCCTGCCTCCTGCTACATGTACATATATACAAGGATCAAGCTTGCTGCTCCCAGAAAACAGGTTACTGATCTAACTTTAAACACTTCTAACAAAGGCAATTCTTCAAAATCCCTGAGTAACCCCACTCCGTTTTACTGCCTCAAGTGTTATCGGACACATTGCAAATTTAGCAGATTTATCCTTGTCCATCCCACAAATGTGCCCTGATCTGGGTCCTCCCAGGGCTGTCACAGGAGAGTGCTCAGCCCACTGTCTTGTGTTTGTTTGAAACCCATTAAGAGGATGTAACCCACCTTCCTGACTGAGGGGTGGTGTTGCCCACAAGCGTATGAGACTTATTATGAGGTACAGGGGAAGAACATCTTGCGATTATAGACAATTTACTATGGGCTGCTTAGGGGAGGAAACAAAAGCACAGAGAAGGAGAGATCAATGTAGTTTGGGGAGGAACAACCATGAGAAAACAGAACGATAAGGGGACAAAAGGGGTTGGTGGCATGTAAACAGGCTGCTGGCCAGTATGCGTGTTTGGCCATGCCCTGCATCTGATCAGCAGCATCTGTCCTGTCTTCTTATTAAACTCCATTTCTAACTGCATCCTGGCTAAGGGGGCTCTCCATTCTGTGTGTATGTGTGTGTATGGAGGTCTAAGTGTCAACAACCAGAGCTGGACCATGGGTCAGAGAGGTCTGTGCCTCTGTGGTGACAGCAACTGGAGAGACCGGAGTGGACAGAACTCTGAAGTGCCACCAACTGTGGTGGCTATAAGAACAGAATAACAGACATCTAACCGACACTCTTTGTGTAGGTAGGTAGTGTTACTTCCTGACAGTGGTTAGATAAAACCTAGGTGATCCCTTGAGGTACCATCCACCTTGATTTTCCCTGAGTTCAGTACGGTAACTATAGATTATGAAAACTAACAGCACCGCTCTTCTGGCCTCACCTGTCCATGAATCCTTGTTTCTGTCACTTTCTTCAGGGATCCCAATGATTTCCTGTTCATTCTGCCCAGAAGGAGAAGCATCTTTAGGTCCAGGAGATTCTGTCACATCATCATAACCATCTTCCAGGGCATTTCCAGGCAGTGGAGAGACCTCTGGAACAGTACAGATATTAACTATGATGGGGAGAGATCTTCCCCTAGAGAAAGCAGTGGCTGATGATCCAGCGATAAAGGCCTGTAATACTGACATTTTCATGATGATAATGAAGAATAATGAATCAAGAATCCTCCTGAGGACTGTAAGGTATTTTAGACAACAATGATATAGCTCCAATAATTGTTATACGTTGCTGCAACAAGTAGAAAGCGAAATTCAACATGAGGGAGGGACAGGAGGGAGAAGAAGATCTGGACAAGGAGGCAGTTAGTGACAAAGTTTATTTCAGAATAAGATTCCCCATTGCATTTCATAATTGCACAATGACAAATTACTCTGTGTTTATATCTGTGTACCACCTGCTTCCTTGTCTTTTCATTACTTTAACCACCGTCTGCTAAATTCCTCTGAAATGGTCTAGCTAAGTAGCAACCCTTGGCCGTTTGCCTATGGACATGTGGCTACAAACTTAGGCAAAGCCTTTGGAGAAAAATATCTGCAGTTCTGCTTCTCTTCTCCAGGCTGAACAACCCCAACTCTCTCAGCCTTTCCTCATAGGAGAGGTGTTCCATCCCTCTGATCATTTCTGTGGCCCTCCTATGGACCTCCTCCAACAGGTCCATGTCTCTCTTCTGCTGGGGACCACAGAGCTGGATGCAGTACTCTGGGTGGGCTCTCACCAGCATGGAGCAGAGGGGCAGAACCATCTCCATCAACCTGCTGGCCACGCTTCTTTTTATGCAGCCCAGGTGGTGATTGGCGTTGTGGGCTGCAAGCGCACATTGCTGGCTCACGTCCAATTGGTCACCCACCAGTACCCCCACGTCCTTCTCCACAGGGCTGCTCTCAATCCCTTCATCCCCCAGTCTGTACTGATCCTGATGATTGCCCCGAGCCAGGCGCAGGACCTTGCCCTTGGCCTTGTTGAACTTCATGAGGTGAGGTTCCTATTGGCCCATTTCTCAAGCCTGTCAAGGTCCCTCTGGATGGCATCCCTTCTCTCCAGTGTATCAACTGCACCACTCAGCTTGGTGTCATCTGCAAACTTGCTGAGGGTGCACTCAATCCCACTACCTATGTCATTAATAAGGATATTGCTCAATACCGGTCCCAGTACAGACCCCTGAGGGACACCGCTTGTTACTGATCTCCATTTGGACATTGAGACGTTGACTGCAACTCTTTGGATGCAGCCATCCAGCCAATTCCTTATCCATTGAACAGTCTGTCCATCAAACTCTTTTCTATCAGTAGCCAGCTTTCTGATTCCTCAGGGGCAGCTAGCTCTGTGGTCTGTACTTAACTGGAATCCATCCCTCAGAGAATATTAGTTTTCACTGTTTTATGGTATATACATGCACACATGGACATACAAATAATACATATATAAAATTAAAAGTCAATCAAAGCACTCCTATTCAAGCTTTTACCTAGTACTCAATATTCAATCTGAATAAGAAAAAAAGATCTTATTTGGAATAATTACCTTCTTGATAAGCATTTCAAAGCAAGTAAGGAAAAGAAAAGCTTTTAGTTTAATTTTAAATAATACGAAGAAGCCTTAATATAAGAAAAGCAATAGAAAATAAAATTAAAGACATAGCACAGCAGATAACCCGGGATATGGGCAGCTGCGGTCCAAAACTGCTTGTGCCTTTGGCAGTTGATCTCTCGGAGACCAGGCAATAGCTAAGAGAGCTTTTTGATCAGCTCTAGGAAAATGCAGTTCTTCTCCAAACACTGGCTCTCCCTCAGCTTTTTCAAATGAAATAAAACCCTACATCTGGCAAACTGCATTTTCTTCAGATCCCTTAGATTAAAATTCCCTAATCAACACCAATCGTATGCCAATGTTCTTATTTGGAGCATGTTCTTCCTCTGTCTTTATTCTCCCCGTTTATCTCAGAAATGAAGCAACAGTTTACAAGCTGTTATAGTTGCAATTTCTGGGAGAAGCAGTTGTCAAATTATTGTATTCATGTGACTGGATCCTGTGAAGAGTGCAATACTACCAGCAAACATTTATTTTCAACTTCTCATATAGAAGCGAAGACTAGCACTTGTATACGTGATTGTATGACATTCTTTGACCACAGGAGTTAAAGAGAAATTTTTTGTTCACATCAAAGCATCACTAGTAGACATGAAGTGCAGCAAGAAAAAAGTATTAATCGCCAATAATACTTTGGAAATTAAAAGCTACCCTGATTTTGGGTCTCTTTCTTTGTAGGATCTCCATCTTCCATTACCTTGAGTTGCTCCAGGACCATTTTCTTCATCACTGTCCCCGCTATAAAACTGTGCCTTTGTTTTTGAACTCTCTGAATAAGAATCTAGGCAGATGAGAAAGAGTGTGATTAAACTCTCCTTAGCTGCCTAGACTGTATCATGAGGAAAAGAGTAGGCTACACTAATACCATCCAAGTTCAACAGATTCTTGGGCAGTCAGTATTACTCCTGCAAGGTAAAGGGTTTACGGTGGAATAAACAAGAATCCCTCAGGGGCCCCATAACACCTCTTGTGGCTCGTGGGGGAGGCAAGCCACAAAGGGAGAAAAGCGATTGACAGGAAGAAGCCTACAGAGACATGTAGCTGCTGGGAGGGAGGTACAAATTATTCCTTTATTTGTTCCTGCTTTAAATAATTGCAGCAAGAGCCTTGTTTTTGTTTGTTTGTTTGTTTGACCTATACTGATCTATGCTCTATGGCTGCAGTGAGGACAGCACAAAATGAATTGTCCCTAGGAGAGGAATTGGCAGAGTTCAGTGGGCAGGAAACCCCCCCTCCTCAAATCTAGGAATTTTCAGTTTCTCAGTAGATTTGGGACCTGCAAAGTATCAGATTGGGATCTGGGCCACCAGGAGGAATTTTCCCTTGACAAGAGCAAGACACACAGACCTGAGAGACCAGTCATGCCCTGCTTTTCTCTCATCAGGTTATAGTCAATCTCTTCGTAGACAGCCTCAGAGAAAGGGTCATAGGATAGTCTGGAGCCTGAAAGCAAAAGGCAATGATCACTCACACAGTCTCTGCTCATACTCAGGCTGGGGGTCATGGAAAGGATAATTGACCTAAAGGGGTCTACATGGCCTGGTTGGTAACCATTCAACTCAGTCACGCATCCCCCCAGCCTCCCCAGCCAACTAAACACTCGCCAGCCACGTCAGGAGGCATTTCATACCAGTCCTGAGGAAC
Source organism: Gavia stellata (assembly GCF_030936135.1). Lineage (NCBI taxonomy): Eukaryota > Metazoa > Chordata > Aves > Gaviiformes > Gaviidae > Gavia > Gavia stellata. Next base: position 132,931,557 of record NC_082594.1, read on the forward strand.
CCACCTCTCTGCTGTGCCCTGGCACTTCGGATCTGTCCAGCAAGAACGGCAAGGACCAGGCAGAGAAGGGCCCCCAGGATAATGCAGAGAATGACAGGCATTGAGATTCTCATAGTGTCTGCTGCAGGGCGGCGGGGAGGATCTGAATGGAAACGAAGAAACAACAGGTGGAGAATCAGGCGACCGAAAGGGCTGCTCCTGTGTAGCCTCCCGCTGTGCCCGTGCTAGCAGGGTGAGGCAGGTCACCTGCTGCCCAGTTGTGGGTCCTGCTCAAGCAGCTAGAAATCAGCAGCTGGGGATAGTGTCACTTGCCTCTCCTTTACAAAAGGCTGCAGGAGACACTTTCTGATGAGCTGGAATATAGTGCCAATTTACCTGCTATGCAGTATCAGGGACATTAAATTCTCATTTGATGGGAGAAAGAAAGGGGGAGGAAGGAATGTCTTACCTGCTCTAGTGGGTGGTGCTGTTGTTTCTGTCATACCTGCAAAAGGAAGGTGAGTCCAGATTAAGGAAGAGGCAAGTGTGAAAAATAGGGAGAACATCTTCACATCATTTGTGAGGTTCCTGCAGTCAAAATTATGAAGGGGCTAGTCACTGGGATGTACAGCTGACATAATGTTCCTCTATCCTCCTCCTTCCCAGATCTGTGTAACGAACCAAAGGACCAGTCACTAACCGGAGCAATCCACAGCAGCATCTTCCTTATGATCACAGTTTCTGCCGAACAAGGGCTTGGCAGGACAGTCCCAAAAAGACAGCTCTGTTCCTTTACAGTGCACCTTCTCCAACCAGATGGGACCAGTCCCTTCCCCAAAGGTAGCTTCACTCAGAGCAGACACAGCAGATCCACAACCCAGCTGCCTGCATACAACATTAGCATCTGCCATGTCCCAGGAATCATCACAGACTGTTCCCCAAGAACCTTGGTGCCAAATCTCCACTCTGCCTGAACATCCATCCTCTCCTCCTATGACTCGTAACTTCTCCCTGTCTGCAAAACACAGAAACCTTCTGTATTGCTGAAACAGCAGGAAGGTCCGTAGGGACCAATAAGGAGAAACAAAGAGGTAAAGGTACCTGAACAACTTGTAGAGTTTGGACACTCAGCAAATGTGGGTGGAGATGTTGCCTCTTTTCTTCCTGCAGAATTTAAATACTGAAGTAAATAATTTGATTATTCTCCAAAAAGAGCGAGGGAGTATAAAATGCCTGAAAATTAATCATCAGCTTTATTTTTATATATATATATATATATATATAGATGGCCTATTTAGTACTTGGTGGATCACTGTTTGGCTATTGCTGTGAATTAAATAATCTTCCTGATGACTGTGCTTTCTTTCTTCTTGTGTGAGGCAGCTGCAATCCCTTTCAGGAGATCTGAATGTCATCTAGAATTCGTTTGTATTATAGTGGGAATGCACAGGTATGAAATACTGTCATAAGAGCAGGCATTAGAAATGGACCTTTAGAACTGAACTAATTCATACACTTGTCCATGGCTATGTGCATGCACATGTGTACATGTACAGATGCACTGATAAGCCTCCATACATGTAGAAACACACAGACGCCTTTAGACTTCTTGAGAAGTCTGATCCTAGCTCAGATCTCACAGACTGACTGTGTATCATAGATTTTTGCTTTAAAAATATGCAATGGCACCATCCTATCAGGGACTTCCTTGGGATTTCCACTGGGTAATTGCACTCAGTGACATTCATGTAATTTTGATTCACGCATTTACGTCAAGGATATAGACGAATAAAAATGTTTGTGCCATTTGCCTGAAATTAGAAATAATATATACCAGATAACAAACAAACATAAGGTAATTACTACAATGTCCATATATGCATGCGCAGGTTTATGTATATGTCTGTGCAGTCCTGTATAGATGCATTTCTAATTACCAGTGCAAGAAATATGTGTCTCTTCTGCTCGGTTATCACATGACTCAGGATCCCAGGGGTCTGATTGACAGTGCCAGAGAGAGCTATGTTGCTCAGTACACTCAATGTGGTCCAGCCATGTGGGCCCAGAACCTCTGCCATATTTGAAGTCTCTTGCAATTTCCCCACCATCTCCGCAGTTCAGGTGTTTGCATACAGTTATTGCGGTGAGTTGAGACATACGATTGGAGCAAATGCTCCCCCATGTCCCATTGTAGAAAACTTCTAGCCGCCCAGCACAGTCGTTGCCATTCACCAGCCTCAGATCCAGGAACTCTAGAAGTGAAGACATAAAAATGGAATTAGAGGGGCCTGATTCTGCTGGGAACTTGGCTGTGATGAGTGAAATCCAGAATCTGCTAACAATACTGTCCATCACTCTGAGTGAGAAAGTGCCAGAGGAAGCCACTCTAAAAGTGACGAGCACTTAAAACCAAAAGTCAGACAGTGATCCTCTCTGGTTAGCCAGCATTCACATCAACAAAGAGCAGTGATGGCCACCCCTCACAGTTGCAGGCATATTTCTTTGAAGCATAGGTGCCATGTGCTCCTCTGATTTGTTGAAGTTTTGGTGTGCAATGACTTGTTTACAGTAATGTCAGAGCCAGCTGGAATGGCTCCCCTGCAGAAGCACAGGGCACCCCTGCAGCATCTCATGACTGAAATCCTGCCAGTTGTAGCCAATACATTTCACCCCTCACCTCTGTGAAACACCTATTTAAGGAGTGTTTGAACACAGATCCATTATAAACTCTACTTTACCATCATCATAGTCATAAAATACATGCATCATAAAAGCTACCCTTAGTCCCAGACAATAGATACTGACATTGTAACAACGTGCACATATAGTCAGTAAGATGCTACCTCTCGTTCTGGGAACCACATTACAGGAGTTTATATCATACCAATCTCAACATAGATTTATTACAAGATTCAGGCCTTGTCCCTGAAAAACACGTGAACAAGAATGTAGTTTATGAAGTAAAGTAAGATTACTCTCTTCTATTTACTTTGTGTAAAGGCACACATTTCATTGTTCTTTTTCCAAAGACCAAACAGTAAGTAAACCCTGATCTTCAAATGATAGAGACAACTTTCTTAGGGATTTCAGCTGTTGCAGACTTCCCAATCCAAGCATCCTCAGGGCTGGCTTTATCAGCCAAATGAGCTCAGGTTTTCTTCTGGGCTGCATGGGTTTAAGTAAACCATTCCACAGCTCTACTTTTCCAGCTGCCTGGGAATGTACCCACCCTACTCATTCTTGAATGGCTGTATTTTTGTAATGACTTGCGTTGTCTGATTCCTGCCTAAGCAGCATTCCGTGGTGCCAACAGATGTTTGTTTATTCCTTGTAGGGTGCTACCTGTGTTTGCTGTGTGAGTGGGGAAAGCTTCTAACCACCCTTGTGATGCTATACTGCTATGAGAACATAGCATCTGCCAGTGTTGCTGGGGCAGAATGGGTTGGTCTGTATAATCCACTTGCCAGGTATCTCCAAACATTCATTTCTCTCACTGTGCATACTGTTCCATCATTCATGCTGTATGTTGCGTTATTCCATAGACATCACACTGCCTAATTGCTTGCATTGTATCTTCCCAAGACAAGCCTAAGCAGCCTTCTCTGTCCTTGATCCCTCGCAGCCTGCTCAGCAATTTCCCAGGCTCATCTATCTAAAAATAGTTTTCCTTTACGCTCCCATCCCAAATCTCTACTGACAGGTTGAGCCAGCTGGTCAGCTTGGTTGCTGTGTTTCTCCTCTTGAGTTGCCTTTGGATTTGGTATATGTGCATTATTAGCATGACATACTAAGTAGGTCTTCCTTCAAGCAGCTGTTGTACTACTTTCCATACTACTTCTGCTCAAAATTGTTTTCCTCACTGCTGCCAGTTATCACAATTTCATTCTTCAAGCCATTTCCTTACCACATTATTCACCATCCAGGAATCTGTATACGTGGGTCTGTTGACGCTTCTGAGTATGTTCCAAGGCTATTTTCAAGACCTTTCAAACTTCTTCAAGTCTCCTTCCAGAAGGCAGCTTCTCCTGTAGAGGGGTTCCAAGGATTTCTACCTCCTGTTTCCTGCTGTGCTTTTACAGGATCCATCAGTAAACAAAATCTGTTGTTTACTTCAAGTACTTAATTCATCATATGATAGGGCTTCGACAGCCAAAGGTGTTTGGTCTTCCTCGTACTATTGATTGCTGGTCATTGACTTAGTAAATTCAACTGATCCTGGTCTGGAGCTTGAACCAATATGTGCAGGCTGGCAAAGGACCAGTAGCCTTTTTTGCCATGTAGTTGTGGTTGCTCTTCCCTCAGTGGTTTTGAATCCTTGAACCTAAAATTCAGGACAGCTAGTCTAGGGCATAACTACAGTGACTGCTCTGCACTCACTTGAGTGGCACTCAGACACCCTCTGCACATGCAGCTAGGACTTCTTGCTCTAGAGGGAAGTAGTTATTTTCTGCTCCTTTGTGGCTCTGACACCAGAGTGCCAACAGTGTCTCTCATCTCTTGAGATGCTCAGTGCCACAAACTCCATATGATGCTTTTCTTTCCTGCATGTGGATATAACAAATTTTTTTACACTGCTACGTACCCATATTGGCCCTAATGCCATGGCATGGACTATCTCCTGCTGATCAGCTCCAAACCTTGCTGGTGTTCCTCTTTCCACTCAAAACGAGGCTTATTTCAGGTCACTTGATATGTGGGTTTGGTCAACTGGCTGTCACCAAGGATATGCATACATCAAAATCCAGTAATGCCTGAGAAAGCCTGGGTTCTTGTTTATTGTGTGGAGGTCCATGGTGCTTATCCAAGCAATTTGGTCAGCTGGCATGTATCTGCATCCATTTTGCATATCTAAAACCTGTATATCTTGAGGGGGGTTTTTTACTTTGGAGTGCTTAATGGCAAATCCAGCACTGAGAAACATAATGATTACCTATAGCCCTTTACTTAGTACTTCTGGAGTTGTTCCTCCAATCAATACATCATCAAGGCAGAGGAAAGTTCTTTGGAATTCTGTTGCTTTAAATTTTGGTGGATAGCAGATAGCAAGGGCTGTGTTTCCACCCTTGGGTCAGCGGGTTCCAGATGTACTGCACACCACTCCAGGTGAAGGCAAACAGAGGTCTTGCTTCTTTGACCAGTGGGATTGAAAAAAAAAGCATTTGCAATGTCAGTTACAGCATACCGGGTATATTCTTTAGCTTCTAGCTCACACAAGAGCTGCAACACATCTGGAACTGTAACAGCTGGTGGGGGTGTGACTTCATTCAGAGCTCTGAAGTCTATTGTAAACCATTATTTTCCAGCAGAACTCCATACAGGTCAAACAGGACTGTTTTGAAGTCACTGTATGTTTAAGAGCACCCCTTGTTTTTCCAGGGAAACAATTATTTTGGGTATTTCATCCATGGCCCCTTGGTCAGTTTGATACTGCTTTCAGCAAATTACTCGGATTGCCAAGGGACTGACACCTGGGTCTATTTAAGCAAATTCAGCAGTGTTTGGGTGATTAGAGAGGCCTGGGGAGTCCCGTAGCTGGTTCCCACCTGTGCAAGCTGCACTTTCTATGCCAAAAGACCCGAAGACTTTCTGTCCCATCCATCCATCTCCTGTGGTCAGGAAAGTCAATGACAAGGATGACAGGGGCAGTAGGACCAGAGGCAGCAAGTAAGATGTACCAAACCCATCTATTCAAGCTTAGGTTCCCTACCTCCAGAGCTGGGTGTGTTTCTCCTCCAGTTACTCCAAGAACTATTTATCACTGCTACGCAGAGAGGACAATATGGTGCACTGAGGGCCGCTATTGTTAGATATTGACTAGCGCACAACATTGTTAAGGCGAGGGTGCCTGCCCGCCTTATCTGGACAGTCTAATAACTTTGGTTAACTTCATCCACTGCCAGGCCAGGGAAGAACCCCCCTGATGCAGTAAGTTCAAATCAGTTGTCAGAGCAGTATGTGGTCCAGAAGTGGGGGTAGCAGAATGGAATGGTTTAAATAAGCTCTCACCTCTCACCTGCGCTCACAGTACTAGCTCTATGGAGGGCTTTTCCTCCTGGTCTCTCATATTGTCTCCCTTTTCTTTCGGATACATCCTTAAGTCTCAGTGTGTAGGAGGGCGACATGCAGAATTCTCCTTCTCTCTTCTTGTTTTTCCTGTGGTTGACCATACTGCTGCATCCTCGGTATTATCCTTGTCTGCGCTGATAAGCTTGCACTCTTCTTCCAGCATCCTCACTCCAGAACAGTATACATAGGTCACTCCTTGATCAACAGGGCATCCCACCAGGTGGTACCAGAGGGGCATTAGTAAGGGTCCCTAGCCACTGGAGATTTCAAGCCCTAACACTAGTGATCACAAGCTTTTCAGGGTCCCTCACCCTTTGCCTGTAACCACACTCCAGCAGTCCAGGAAACTGCAGTTGATTATCCTCTTCTTCCCAGTTCCTTCAAAGGGGTATTTTGTTTGTGGGATCAGCACAATTAGATGCTGCTATCTCTCTATAAACTGATCTCAAAGCCCTCCTACATTGTGCAGTACAGTCTTTACAAGTGGCTTATGCCCCGAACTCCCCAAAGTCTTGCTGTCTCAATCTTTCATCTGTATCTCTTCTGCTCTGGTGTCCCAGCAATGCCATAGGCACTGCGGAGGCCTCTCCCTGGACCAGTGACTGTAAGTTTCTCCACATTTCTCCATTCATTTACACTCAGAGTAAAGACCCATTCAATGGTCACAGGCTGGGGAGCAGCGTACCATTTTCTGTAGGGTTCCTTAATTACTGTAACTAGGGCTGCCTGAAAGGACCCATTTTTAAATTCACCATGAGCCCCTAGTTTCCCCTCCAAAGGTGTCAGGATCCCCCTCTGGCTCAGTCAATCTAAGCTGTAGGTGCTCCCACAAGCAGCCTGAAGCTTGCAATTTGACCATTTCAGTGCTACTAGCTGCTAACTTCTGACCAGAATCCTCCCTTTCGTGCTGAGCACGAGTTAACACCGCTTTGCCAGACCATTACTCTGACAGAGACCATCAACCAGATTCTCAGGTCTGCTAAGCTGTCCCAGTGCCTTTTGAAGCTCTGCTGTGAGCACATGGTAGACTCTGGTGTACCTCACAGCAAAGCAACACACCGTGCTCTTGGGGTTTCAAAGGCAACATAACCTCTTTGCATCTCCTAGGCTGATATTCTTGGACACAAACATATCCAGGATCCAGGCCACTGGAGTTCTTTCCAATCACCTTCCCCGCAACGAGGTCTGTCATACTCTCCATTCCCCACCTGTTTACACATAGTTCATACCATTCCCTGTGCCCCTGCCCTGACAATGGGTGTACCGTTTACATGACACCACAAGAAGACAAATTTGCAATATCAGAATCAAGGCTTCTCTGGAGTTTAAAGTCACTACAATTATTCCAGTACCAGGGCATGCCAGGTACTAGTATTGCCAGAGCGTCTCCCGCATTTACTGCTATCATGGGCAAAACAGTTTCCACTTGGGGAATTTAACTTAATTTTATTTTTTGCACTTAGCATTATCTTAATTATTGCTTTGGGTAATGAGGGAAAAAAAGAAAACACTAACGATTAAACAAACACTTAGGGAAACCCCTTTGAGCCACTCCGTTAGTCCTAACTTCCTTTGTTTTGCCTCCCAATTCCTTCAGTCAGGGTGGCAGTGCAGGAGGTTGTGGTTTTTTTCTGCTGCTCCTTGCTTCTTATTCTTTTCCCTCTACTCCAGCATGGATGCTCCACAGGCTGAAGTCCCTTCAGGGACTGTATTTGCTCCGTTGTGGGTTCTCCAAAGGCTGCAGTGCCTTCAGGGTTTGTACTTGGTCCAACGTGGGCCCTCCACAGGCTGCAGTCCCTTCAGGGGTTGTACCTGCTCCAGTGTGGGTCCTCCACAGTCTGCAGGCCCTTCAGGAGTGTATCTGTTCCAGTGTGGCTTATCCACAGGCCACAGCCCTCTCAGAGGCATTTCCGTTCTCTGGCATGGAAACCATGTCTCCAGCCATGTCCCCAGCAGTGTCTTTTTCCACTTCTCCTTCATTTCTCCTCTGTCTTGCAGCTGCCACTCTGTTCTAAATATGCATGAGCAGAGCCACCATATGCTCCTCTGATTGGTTGATGCTTTGGTGCGCAGTGGGCTGTTTCCATTGGTTACAGAGCCAGCTGTAACTGACTGCAATGGGCACATGGCAGTTGATGACCTCCTCCAACACAAGGAACACCCACAGCCCCTTGCTGTGGAAATCTTTATGGAAACCCTCCAATTTACCCCCCAAATATCCCACCCCACCACACACTTTTGTGTGTGTGTGTTAACACAAAATAAGGACTTCTGTAGACCCTTTGCATCTTGGTGGGACCAAAGGGATGTGCTGACCAACTATGCTTGTAGTCAAGAGAGCAAGAGGCTGTCCAAGCAAGTCTCCACTATTCTTTGCTCCCCCTTCATCTAACCCCCCTCTCTCAACCCACAGGCTCAGAAAGGATTTTCTGAACATACCTGAGCACAGGACTCCAGCATCCTCTTTGTGTTGGCAGTTGTGCTGGCCCCATGCCCTAGAGGGACATGCCCAGAGATCAGATTCAGCCCCAGTGCAGTTCACATCATCCAGCCAGATCTGTCCTGAGCCTTCACCATAATGAGCAGAGACGAATGCCTCGATGGCATGTCCACATCCCAGCTGTTTGCAAACAACATTAGCATCCGATAGATCCCAGTTATCATCACAGATGGTGCCCCAGATGCCATCATGATAAAGCTCTACTCTCCCAGCACAGCGCTTTGTTCCATTCACCAGCCTGATCTGTCTGCTACCTGCAGGAAGAAAACCCAGCTGTCAACACGCAATATAATGATAATGCACAGGTCAGCGTAATGGCTGTATGTTTAAAGCACTTTTAAGGCATCATGTTCTTGTTATATTCCAGTTCCTCTGTTGTGGTTTCTTGGGCAGAACTCCTGTGATGCTAAAACCGCATAAAGGGAAAGGCCTACTCCTGCATCAGGTAAACGTTTGAATAATTCCTGTGAGATGTTGCAAACAAGGAGCATCTAGTCATACTAAGTATATGCAGAGATCACCTTATCTTAGAAAGCCGGAGAAGCTCTTTTCTATCTAAACTCATTTAGTTAGACAGAGACAGTTTCTGTTACAGATGGGTTACAAAATAAGAGAAAAGTAGAAACAGTTCTACTTTACTGTAGAAAGGCTGCAGGTATCTATAAATATAGAAATGTCACAAAATAAAACCTATTTAATTCCCAAGTGACAGTCAGAATGTCTGGCAGTCATGGCCAAATTAGTGTTCTTATGGCTTCTGTATTAAATGATTTCTTTTTGATTCTGTGAGATAAATTCTTTAAGAAATTCAGATGAAGAAGGCATTATGTAAATTACACTTGTTTCCTTAACTATCATTTGTCCCTTAGAGTGTACAAGCAGGTGGGTATCACAAGCTCAGACCCACGCTCATTTAAGATCTGGTGAGACCACAGCACAAGGTGGGCTAGAGGCAACCCTAGGAAGCATTCTGTACCTTTCTCACAGTAACTCACCGGAGCAAATCACACCAACGTCTTCAGCAACTCCTGTTGGCACTGTCTGAGAATGGGAGGTGTTACAGAACATCAGTTGAGTCTCATTTCCAGCACACTGGACACTTCTTAAGCCAACAAGACCCGTGCCTCGCTCAGCCCTTGGAAGGTAATAGGCTTTCTCGGCAATTCCACACTGGAGCTGCCTGCATACCACATGAGCATCCTTAATGTCCCAGTCATCATCCAGGAGTCTGCTCCACATGCCATGGAGTGAGATCTCAACTCGCCCATCACAGTGGCTCTCACCATCTGAGAGTCTGAGTGATTCAGCAAGACCTGGGCTCAAAAGAGTTGGAAAATATATTGAATAACATCTACTGCTCTTACTGCAGTAGAAATAACATGCAGAAGAGAGATGAAGGAGAAATTTCTATGCTGGTAAAAGGATAATTCTCACCACTGTTTAAGGAGACAGCCTCTGTTAAGGCTTTGCTTTCATACACACAAGGGTCTGCAATGGGAAGCGAGGAAGGCTTCCCCAGCTCAAAGACTAGATCCTGTGAGGAGCAAGGCACATCTAACCAATGTGATTCCTTCTACTAAATGAAGTTTCTATGCTGAAACCAAAGTTGGAGGGGTGGGAGAAAGGAAATGAAAGGGCATTAAAGACAGGCTGACATACCAGACTTGCTTGGCAGAGTGAGATCACCAATGCTGCTTTGGTCTGAAGATGCACTACCCATAAAAAGCCACTCCTGACTTACCTGAGCAAATAACAGTGGCTGCTTCGCTGGCTGAACAAGTTGGATTGCCCAAAGTCACTTGAGCACAATCCCACAGGCAGGACTCTGTCCCTTCACAGTGAAAAACATCTCTCCATATAGGCCCATTCCCGTCCACAAAACGGTCTCCTGTCTGGATTGACTTTGCATAGCCACAGTTGAGCTGACGACAGAGAACGCTGGCAGCTTGCAAATTCCAGTGGGAGCGGCAGAGTCTTCCCCATGTGCCTCCATGGCGGATCTCGACTCTGCCAGAGCATGTGGTGCCATTCACCAACCTGCCCCCCGGGCACCCTGAATATAAGAGAAAGTGAGTACTGACATGTCATGTTCGTAACTGCTCATGGGCATGACCTGAAAATGTCTGGGAAATGGGAACGAGTTTTCCTTAGCATTCAGTAGTAAAAATGACTCTGCTGGGCCACTGGAACTTCCATACTCATAACTAGACTTCAGTCCACCCTATTTTACTGAGAAGAATGACCAGAAATCAGGGTCTGGTCCCCTTTGCAATTGTTAAACTCAGGGCACTAGCTTTCAGGGCTCTGGGTGAACCAACAGACCTTAATTGTTCTGACCAGCCTCACCTAGGGCCCTCAGGCTACTGGTCCAGGCTTCACTTAAACCTGGACCAGGTCTTCAGTCCTTGCCTCAACTATGTGACTGGTGTAACCGTCTCCAGTCTTGTCTCCTGCTACTCCCAACTGTACTCTCCAGTTGGACCCTCCATCTGATTGATTACTTTGCCCTGTCTGGGACTGTCCATAGACCTTGTTATTAGTACCGTCCTCTGTGCAGATGCTTTGGATTGTGCCTTGATGGGTAAGGACACTGCCTGTGTTGTCCTCACTCTCTGCCCCCAGCTCATCCTACTTTGTGGAGCAGCCCTGTTCTTGCTGTTCCCTGACACTAGGAGCATTTCACAGATCGCAGCCTGTGGTACAGGTGAAGTGCAGCCTCAACTCCTGGAAATGCCTATAGCAGCAGACAAAAGATGGAGCTTGACTCCACAGACACCCTCTGGATTTTGGGTTCATATTTTTCCTCAAAGAAGGAGTTTTTCAGTTCTCTTAGACCTTTCCACTGCTCACCTGAACATACCACACGAGCGTCTTTTCCAGCAGGGCATTCATCATGACCTAGCGCACTCACAGGACAGTCTCTCAGGTGTGAGCCATTCTTCTTGCAGCTGAATGTGCCGTTCCAGACATATCCGTTTCCTTTCCTGAAGGACTGTCCACCTGGAATCAGTAGGGCAACTCCACAGTCGAGCTGCTGGCAGAGGGCATTGGCAGCTGGTAAATCCCACAGGTAGTCACACAGGGGTCCCCACGTCCCTCCATGAAGCAGCTCTACTCTCCCTGAACATGTGGTACTGCCATTTGCCAGCCTGTACCCACCGTAGCCTGCAGGAAGAATAAAGGAACTTAGCAGTTACTTTTTTGTGTGTGCTGTTGCATTGAAAATTTTAAGAGAGATCTAGCTGCAAGGAACTAGCTGTGAGGAACTAGCACTCACTGCGTCTCAGGTTACTGGGAAGCATGTTAGACCAGGGTGCTCATAAGTCAGCTCTGAAAAAAAAGTCTTTATTGTCCATATAGTAGCCTGCATTACATGACTAAAAGTCTTTTGACTCACTCTTTAAGTTCAGTCTCTCCCCCTCTGCTCTGCTCTCTCCCCCCCAATAGTGCCACTACCTTGCAACATCTTTTCTTGCAGAGGCAGTTCCAGCATTGCCTTGTATTTGGAGCATGTGAGAAACTCCGAGTGGGAGCTACTGGTAGCACTCTCTCAGTTGTTGGTCATCTCACATTACCTGGTAAGCAGCAACTGCAGTGTGCAATTCTCAACTTTCATCCATGCCACAGCATAAGGGTCTGAACACCACAGGCCATGGCCATCAGCATCTTGACGATAATTTAAGTGCAGCATGGGGAGGACTGTGGTGTCCTACTGCCAGCCCCATGCGGTCCCTCTATCTTCTCACACTGTTACTTCTTATCCTTGCCTGGTCCTTGTGTCATGCTCCCCCTAATGAGACCTCTGGCCATCTCTCCCTTTATGTGTATGAGAAAGACACAGAAGGAATTCTCAGCACTGTTACTTCCTGGCCTTCCCTGGATGGCTCAAGGCGTGATAGGGGAAGCACCCAAGAACCCTGAGGACCACAGAAATACACAGAGGCTCTGAACTGTGGGCTGACAGGAAGAAGACATATAGGACACATGAAACTTACATCCATCAGTCCAAAGTCTCACCTGAACATACAACAGTAGCATCATGAGAGCATGTCTTACTACGGTGCAGCATCCTGGGACAGTGTGCAAGGTGAGTCTCATTGCCTACACAGTGAAACTCTTCTTGCCATATCAGTTCACGTCTGTCTCCAAAGTGAGTTCCTCTCGAGATATCCACAGACTGGCCACACTCTAACTCATTACATATAACAGAGGCAGTTTTGAAATCAATGTCTGAAAAACAGACTGTAGCCCAAGTTTCTTCTTGCTTTACTTTCAGATGTCCTGAGCAGGCAGTGTCCCCTCCAGTCAGACGCAGCCCAGAGAAACCTGGAAAAAAACCCTCAAGAAATCCAGCATCAGGGGTTGGTTGTACTGACCTAGTTTAATAACTCCCATATCTTCATGGGCAAGACACATGTCACTTTTCTGAGGACCACTAACACTTTTAAGTAACCATTGTGGCAATTCCTGTATGTCACTGACAAGAGAGAAAATGGTGTGTGAGAATGCTTATTTCTTAGTATGTGAAAATGCTAAAACCTTGGGAAGCTGCAGAAGGAGGGAAGCTTTGAAGATTTGCCAAATGCTTGAGAAGTAGCAATCCCCAAATAAATAAATAAATAAATAAATAAAACCCCATTTACTAGTCTGTGTCCTCGAGACTTCATGATTCAAATGAACAGGAAGCTGAAGCGCCCCAGAAAGAGGAAAGAGGAAATGTTGCACCCATCTTCAGAAAAGGCTAAAAAGACGGTCTGGATATCTACAGACTGGTCAGCCTTACTTTGGTACCTGGGAGAAACATGGAATGAGTCCTCCTGGAACACATTTCTGGGCACAAGAAGGTGAATGGGAAGAGTCAACATGGATTTACCAAGGGTAAATCATGCCTGTGTCACCTTATTACTTTCTCTGATAAAAGTGACTGGATTTGTGGATGAGGGGAGACCAGCACGTGCCATTTACCTCACATTTAGCAAGGCCTTTGACACTGTCTTGCACAATGTTCTTGTGTCCAAACTAGGATGTTACAGTCTGGGTGGGTGGATAACTACACGGTTGAAAATCTGACTGGATGGTCAGGCTCAGAGAGTAGTGATTAGTGGGTTGCACTCTACCTGGAGGCTGGCAACAAGTGGAATACAAGTGGGTCTTCCCTGGGACCTGTTCTGTTCAGTATCGTTACCAACAACCTGGAGGAGGTGATGGAGTGCACTCTTTATCAATTTGGGTGGAGGTGGGAGATAACCCCAAGGGCAGAGCTGCCATTCAGAGGGACCTAGATAGGCTGGATTAATGAGCTAACAAGAAGGAACCTTATAAAAATCAAAAAGGACAAATGTAAAGTCGTGAAGCTGGGAAGAAAAATCTTCTTGCAATGGTACTTTATCCAAAGAGCAAAACCAAGTACATCTTTCAGAGAAAGGCAGCCACACAGACATTGGATTTCTTTGCCATTGCAGACCATCCTGTCTTGCTCCTCCATCTACACTTGCTTTTTTAGCCCCCATTCCTGGTCAAAGACAAGTTTAGTACTGCTCTCCTGTTGCCTGGGAGAGCTGTGGTAGAAACAAATAATGTTTCTTTCTCTGTTCTATGTCATTTATGATGTCTACTTCCATTCTATGTCATTCTATGTGCCCAGGCAAAGGAGACATACACCTGTAGTCAGCAGAAGACTTAATGCTGGTGCAACTTGCTTTGGCTGAGTGGAGGCCATGGAAGAAGTGTTACCTCTGTGTAGTACTTGGCTTTATCCAGCTAGCAGAAAGTTTGATTTCAGCCTTGTAGCATTTTTCTATTATACAAGGTTGGATGACTTCTTACCTGAGCAGATCACTCCAGTATCAAAGTAATGAGGGCAGGTAAAAGCACCCCATCCTGTGTGTGAGCAGTTCCAGAGAATGGATTCATTACCACGGCAATCAACTCGATACAACCATGTTGGTCCAGATCCTTCTCCAAAAGGAGCTCGATTAAGGGCCTGAACAGCAGATCCGCACCGTAGTTGCTTACAAACAACCTCAGCATCTTCTATGGTCCAGTCACCATCGCACACAGTTCCCCACTGCTCCTCATGTTTTACTTCCACTCTCCCAGAGCAGGGGCCAGTTCCATTTGACAGCCTCAATTCATCAGCACCTTCATACACAGAGACAGAGCAAGGTTATGGAAAGGACAGTGCCTAATCACGATTATCTATTACAGATGGTTAATGAGATTATTATTACTCTTAATTTACTCGTAAATCAGACTTAGTCAGTTCACCTTTCTAAATAGTCCAACTTAAAGGTTTTTTGCAGGGAGTTGTGTCTGTATTTACAAGTTTGAGCTAACCGCACTGCTGAAGCGTAAGTTATTCTGATTGCAGGCGAGCTTTCTCTTCTTCTGACCTATCAGGGCTGGGAAATGCTGAGTAATGTCCTTGCTGTGTGATTCACAAAGGTTTCGAGAGAAATTCCTCCTTTCTTTTTGTTGTTCTGCCATGATGATATCCAGCTGAAAATGTTCACTGGGCACCAGTTTCTTCATTCCTGTGTTCAGTATGGTGTGAAGAATCAACTTTTCTTCTCTGCCTCAGGTTCTTCCTTTCAGACAAACTATTACTTGCAACTCAGTGTCCCAATACTCATTGTTCTTTCCCTCCTCTCTTGCCCTAGCCACGGGGTCCCCTAGTCAGGGGTACCCGATGAGAGAAGAGAATTACTCATGAGGCGTGGCAAGCTATCTCAGGAGATGCAGCAGCATAAGCAGAAGACAGACAGGTAGGTCTTCATGTTGTTCCTCATGCCCCACCATCTCTTGGGGTGGGGCTGATGCCCAAAGAACCCTCTTTTCCTGCTCTGCTCCCAGGTCTGCCTCTTTCCTTTGATATGGATACACATTTCCTAGTCCTTTTACCTGTCGACTCACAAAATAGACTGGATATTAGGAAAAAATTCTTTACTGAGAGAATGGTGAAGCACTGGAAGAGGCTGCCCAGGGAGGTGGTCACCATCACTGGAGGTGTTCAAGGAATGTGTGGACATGGCACTGTGGGACATGGTTTAGTGGGCATGGTGGGGTTGGGTTGATGGTTGGACTGGATGATCTTAAAGGTCTTTTCCAACCTTAATGATTCTGTGATTCTGTGAAAATAACATTACAGTCATCACAGAGCACTTGATAAAAAGCCTGACAGAAGAGGGAAGATGCACATGTCGGTTTCTTGCTTTACAGTGTTGGATTGCTATCATAAATGTTTCAAATATTACACAGTAGCTTTGCACAGGGACTTAAAGGCTGGAAAACACAGGGAGAATTTTGTTACATTCAAATGCAGGAATGATGGTGGGACACAGACAGAGTTCTTAGGAAGCCAAGCTACACAAAGGCCTGCTAGGACCCAAGAAACATAGGGGAATAGGTCTGAGTCTGCGTCTTACACAGGCACAGCAAACATTGGAAAAACTGAAGCGTGTAGCCTAAGATGTTATGACACGTAAAGAAAAAGGTGGACTTGTTCAGGAATTGTCTTGAGGTTTTTTTCCCAGTCTGAATTTTAAGGCAAGAGTTTTGGAACATCTTTTGATAAAAAAGATTCTTTACTTGCAAAAAGGTTCATATCTGCTTGAGTAAAAAGCATACCCAGAATCATAGAACATGATGAGTTAGTATTCTGAACTGACGTAGACAATGATTTTCTGTAGATGTTTGCGAAAACAAATGTTGAAACAAAAAAAAAACCCCAAACCTTCTGCCAAATTCCATCAAAAGCAGTCATGGTTGTAATTAAACAACAACATGAATGGCATTCATTTGTTAGGTTATGTGATAGAAAGCTTGTCTCCATGTGCAAAGGAGAACAGAGGAACAATGGCAGGTGGGGGAATCCCAATAATCCATTCAGGCCCCTTCCCTGACCCCTTCTAGGGCTCTCCCAGCAGAGCCATCAACCCCATTGTCCAGGTGTGACGCCCATCAGATGAATCAACATGAGGGCTTTCTGTGTCACCTTAGAGACTGAGCGGGGCTACTGCCTAGAGGGTATGGGACACTCTATGGGATGCAAGAGAAGAGCATCTTGGAATTGCACAAGGCTTATTATGGGATGTTTAGCAGAGGAATCAAAGGTGGGGAAAGGGAGGGAATCGAGGACGTTTGGGTAGGAGCAAGCATGGGAAAACAGAAGGCTAAGTGGATAAAAGGACCAGAGTCAATGGGCACAAACTGAAACACAGGAGTTTCTGGCTGAACATCACAAAACACTTTTTGACCATGAGGATGACTGAGCACTGGAACAGGTTACCCAGGGAGGTTGTGGAGTTGGCTTCCTTGGAGATACTCAAAAGCCATCTGGACATGGTCCTGACAACTATCGCTAGGTGGCCCTGCTGGAGCAGGGGGCTTGCACCAGATGACATCCAGAGGTCCTGCCAACTTCAACCATTCTGTGATTCTGTGAAAAGCAGCCAGTGGTCGGTAAGCAGGCTGCTGGTCAGTACGCTTGTCTGGCTATGCCCTGCACCTAAGGAGCGCTGTCCATTGTGTCTTCTTATTAAAATCTATTTCTAACTGTTTTCCTGGTGAGGTGACTCTATGCAGTGTGCATGTGTGTATATGGTGTTCTAAAAGTGCCAGCAACTAGAGCCAGACCACAGGTCACAGAAGCATGTGTCTTTGGTGCTGTACTGGTGTTGGCTGGGATAGAGTTAATTTTCTTCACAGTAGCTTGTATGGGGCTATGTTTTGGATTTGTCATGAAAACAGTCTTGATAACACAGGGATGTTTTAGTTATTGCTGAGCCGTTCTTGCACAGCATCAAGGCCTTTTCTGCTCTTCACACTGCCCCACCAGCGAGTAGGCTGGGGGTGCACAAGAAGCTGGGAGGGGACACAGCCGGGACAGCTGACCCCAACTGACCAAAGGGATAGTCCATACCATATGACATCGTGCTCAGCAATAAAACCTGGGGGAAGAAGGAGGAAGGGGGACATTCGGAGTTACAGTGTTTGTCTTCCCAAGTAACCATTATGTGTGATGGAGCCCTGCTGTCCTGGGGATGGCTGAACACCTGCCTGCCGATGGGAAGTAGGGAATGAATTCCTTATTTTGCTTTGCTTCTGCGTGCAGATTTTGCTTTACATATTAAACTGCCTTTATCTCAACCCATGAGTTTTTCTCACTTTTACCCTTCCAAATCTTAGCCATCTGTGACTATTAACTCCTGCTCAGATTTTGGCTAACCCAGCTCATGCTAAGCCCTGATATATGCTGGGTGCAGTGCCATTAGGTCAGAGTGAGAGCACCATGTAGGTGGGACAGGTGGCCAGAAAGAGCTAAAGGGCCATTATGCAGCCATTATCACCTGCAGAGAGCTGGGTCCTGCAGCCATCGTCTTTGTCTGGCGGTTTCTTCAGCATCTGCTAATTTGTGGAAATGGTATAGACCAAACCTCCAAGCTGGAAGGTATAAAACATCAGCTTACCCAAAAAGCCTTTAAGGCAGATGCAACAGCAGTTGGATTGCTGAGGCTTTTGTGTTTCCCTGTGTGATACAGGGGACACCTGCACCATGATGGAGGAGGAAGGATGAGCATTCTCACCATCAGCTAGGCAACAAATTCTAATATTTTTTTTTCTCATAAGTGCATGAGTTAAGAGTTACAGGTTATAAGTTATGAAACCTTATGACTTGACTCAGTGAATTCACATGACAGACAAGTCTGGGCAAAGGGGAAATGAGCCCCTGTTGTTGTGTTTGTTTATTGTATTTCTTAATAAGCTCCTAAAATAAAGTTTAATTCACAGAGTACGTTGTCCTCTGAATCTGAGAGATCCAAACAGACTGTGACATCCATCCCCACCAGGGGAGAGTGAGCGAGCGGCTGTGTGGTGCTTAGCTGCCTACTGGCAGCTACCACAACAGATGCCAGCAACTGCAGGGAGTGAGGGTTCCGCATGTCAGTGTGTGATTGCTAGTGAATATCAAGCTGGACTAGCCAGTGAATAAGTTAATTGGCCTGGGAGCCAAGTATGTGTACATGTCTGTGGGACTGAGGTAACTGGAGAAGTTGTCTATCAGAGGGACCAGAGGGTCCAGGCCAACTACTGGAGAGATGGTAAGGTCAGGGGGTCAACTCAAAGACCCATTTGCATATGTGTCAGTGCATGAGGCAACTACAGAGACTGAGGATCCAGGACCAGGTACTGGATGGGCTGAGTGTCTAGAGGAATCCAAATTGTATATATTTGCATATTTCCACTGATAGACTTTTATTCTCATCAGCCAGAGAGGAAAACATAGAATCATAGAATCACAGAATGGTTTGGGTTGGAAACGACCTTTTCAAGATCATCTAGTCCAACCCCCCTGCCATGGTCAGGGGCATCTTTCACTAGATCAGGTTGCTTAAAGTCCCGTCCAACCTGACCTTGAACACTTCCAGGGATGGGGCATCCACAACTTCTCTGGGCAACCTGTTCCGATGCCTCACCACCCTCATCATTATAAATTTCTTCCTTATATCCAATATAAACCTACCGTCTTTCAGTTTTAAACCATTGCCCCTTGTCCTGTCACTACAGGCCATGGTAAAAAGTCTCTTTCCATCTTTCTTACTAGCCCCCTTTAAGTACTGAAAGGCCTCAAGGAGGCCTCCCCAGACCCTTCTCTTCTCCACTCTAAACAACCCCAACTCTCTCAGCCTTTCCTCATAGGAGAGGTGTTCCATCCCTCTGATCATTTCTGTGGCCCTCCTATGGACCTCCTCCAACAGGTCCATGTCTCTCTTCTGCTGGGGACCACAGAGCTGGATGCAGTACTCTGGGTGGGCTCTCACCAGCATGGAGCAGAGGGGCAGAACCATCTCCATCGACCTGCTGGCCACGCTTCTTTTTATGCAGCCCAGGTGGTGATTGGCGTTGTGGGCTGCAAGCGCACATGCTGGCTCACGTCCAATTGGTCACCCACCAGTACCCCCACGTCCTTCTCCACAGGGCTGCTCTCAATCCCTTCATCCCCCAGTCTGTACTGATCCTGATGATTGCCCCGAGCCAGGCGCAGGACCTTGCCCTTGGCCTTGTTGAACTTCATGAGGTGAGGTTCCTATTGGCCCATTTCTCAAGCCTGTCAAGGTCCCTCTGGATGGCATCCCTTCTCTCCAGTGTATCAACTGCACCACTCAGCTTGGTGTCATCTGCAAACTTGCTGAGGGTGCACTCAATCCCACTACCTATGTCATTAATAAGGATATTGCCCAATACCGGTCCCAGTACAGACCCCTGAGGGACACCGCTTGTTACTGATCTCCATTTGGACATTGAGACGTTGACTGCAACTCTTTGGATGCAGCCATCCAGCCAATTCCTTATCCATTGAATAGTCTGTCCATCAAACCCATATATCTCCAATTTAATGACACGAATGTTGTGTGGGACTATCTTACAGAAGTTAAGATAGCTGACATCAGTTGCTTATGATAAGGCTGTTGGTGTCACTGTTGCATGATTCTGTCTGTGTGGCCAGCCATGTACAGGTATATATGTGTGTGCTTATCTGTATATCAGTGTACGTGTGTTACATATGTGTGTGTCTAATGGGACTACAAGTGAGCCTTGCTACCTCAGGACCTCAGGAAATAGCGCTGTAACTGCCTTGTCTCTTATCATGCTACCAGTTTCAGCAACCCCTGCACAAGAAAGGTTTTTAAGAAGGATTTTATCAAACAGTAATCAGATATTTAAGCAATGATAACACGAGAAAGATACATGCCTTAAACCTTGGGATAGAGGCCGACCTGAAATGAAGACAGGTATGTAATTATTTGCTGGATATAAATGCTCAATTGAATTACACATAGAATATTGAAATATTTGAAAGGAATTTTATGTTTCAGAGGAAAGGAAGCTCTCCAGCTTTTGTGATGGAATTAAGAAGCCTGGGCCACTTTTTAAAAATTTAAGTCTGCCCCTTGACAACCAAATCTTTCTGTACTTATCACGTTTATCTCTTAAACATTGCTGTCAGCTCATGCGCCCCTTGGAACCAAGTTGTTGGATATGAGCTTTGTGCTTCTCAAGGAGAAAACTTAAAAGAAGAAAATGGAAAAAACCCACTGTGTTGGCCTTACTGAACCATATGAATTGAAAGCCACTGGTGTTTAGAGCATGAACGAGGACATGACAAAATGGGTAGAAAATCAAATGGTAGAAAAACATATGCAGGACCTTAGTATTGCCAGGTTAAGGACAAACTACAAGCTAAGTGCACACAAGAGTCAGGAAGAGCTTGGCCACCACAGCTGAGACTTGTCTTCAATTTGATCAGATTTGAATTTCAGCATGTTATGGAACAGGTAAATCCCTGATGAGGGCTGGCAACTTCTTTTGGGGCCTGGAGGATCATTCAGCTTGACCACATAGCTAGAGAAGTTTTACAGGACAGTCACATAAGAAGCCTAGTAACTTTGGTCCCAAATTAGCACTGTTTCAAAACCTGACACACAATGGAAAATTAAAGCAAACACTATAGGACAGGTTTGATCCAATTGTCAGTGCCCTGCATGCACTAATAATCTTTAAAGGCCTTGACCTTCCCCACCTGGGGTGTCCACCCACACACTCTGCCCATGGGCACAGGCCTCCATTTAAGCACAGGCTTGGACCTTCTGTCCCTGCCTGAGCTACACTGTAGGTGCATCTGTGTTCAACTTGGGCAGAGCTGTGCCTGGCCATGGGCCCTGTTGATCGGCACTCTGGGCCACGGACTGCCTTCTCAGCTTGACCTTGGACCTGCCTCATCAACATGAAATTGCCTGATGATCTGAGGCAAGTTGGCAACAAGAGTTGAACCCAACTACCGCCCCTAGGTCTGCCCTGCTTGCCTCTCTTGGGTACTGCGGTGCTGGACCCTGCCTGGTGAGGCCCCCGCCCCGCCGGACGCTATCGCAGCTGGAGCGGCTGGCCCTTGCTGTACCTTCATACCAGCTCTACAGCTCATGACTCAGAGGAGTCACCTCTCCAAAGGTGACACAGTTAGCTAAGGAAGCCACAATTCTTAGTAAGACTGCACTGGAAGCAAGAAAGATATCAGAACCTGACCAGGTATCGAGACAAACCTGCAGTACTCACTATGACCCAGCACCGGGCAGTGATGTGAACAGAAAACAGTGCAGCTGTGCACATCTTGCAAATAGTTCAGAAAGACACCTCTCAGAGATCCTCGCCTATCAATGATGGCATTTGATAAGCGACAAAAGATAACTAATTTGCACTAAGAGCCTTGGGTTTTCCAGTAAGGGTTTTCAAAAAAATCTGGTGTGGAAAATATCACCTTCCCTCTCTTCCTCAAAAGAGAGAGGTGTTCCTACATATCACACTGTTTGCTGTGATTTGAGACTGTGAAACAAGAATATATAATTTTTCTTTGCATTTGAAAACAAATCTAATTCCTCTCTCTATGCCCTATGTCAGTCTTAGCCCATGAACTGATGCTGATGCACCCACTTCCTTCACTAACTAACCATTGTTTCATTTCTCATTGCAGAGTAAACTGCTGGCAGTAGTCAACTAAAGGGCAATTTTGCCTCCATCTCCATGTAGACTGTAGCCTGATTTTTCCCTGCTTCATCAGACACAGACAATATAGCTTTGACATATGTTCACCTCTTATACACAGTCAAAGGTTTTACCTCTTTGCTAACACTTCTGGACTTCCTCACAATTTCCTGCTTATCATTTAGATTCAGAAACACAGAAAGTTTAAGGGAGGTTATTCAAGTGACTGACAACTAGTAACTTCCACATACTATTTTTTCCGCAAACTGTCCTCTCCTCAAATTTCCTAAGAAAGTCTCTCACATACATAGCACAAGCCTCTGATAACTACAAAATCCCCTTGTACTTGCGACATGTTGTCTCAGAAGGAGTATAATCTTTCTGTAATAAGTCTTTTATGACTCTTGTGAAAGATGTTCTGGAGAACAACCCACAGTTTATTTGAAGAACATAGTCCAAAAAAGTTTTCTCAGCTAAAAAATATATACATTTAAAAGAGAAATAATTTCTAAGAAAAGTTTAAGTCATAATATATTATTAAAGGAACCAGATAAACTATTTCCATTAGCCATATCCAGGAGTAAAACAAACAGCTCCTCACTTGACTGATTGACCTCTCTCTGCACTTGAATTTTTAAATAATCCAACATCTGATGTTTTCAACACAGGACAGCATGCAAGGTTGGATGCAGAGGTAGGCATAACCGAATCGACAGATTTAAATATTCCCTAATCAAAGCTATCATTTACTGTAATCAATCTTATGTGAATTTTTTTATGATACCGACAGGCACACTCTTTTGTATTTCCTTACACTCCATAGCATGTCCCACAAGTGCCTTCACTGAACTCAGTGGTACTAGTCACAGAATGAGGTTCTGCTTGCATAAGAAAGCATCAGATTTTGGCTTGCTCCAGCTGAAGACCTGGTTCCCCGTAGGCCAGGGATGAGAACGAACTGTGCATCCGTGTACCCAGACACTAAGTGGAGGTTTTCAGCACAGGCATGCAGCCTTGGTCGCAGGTTGCCCGCTCACTCCCTAATGGCCGTGCCTCCCGCACTGCCTGCGTGCTGCACCCTCCTCGGGGACCAGCAGGGGACTGTGGCAGCGTGGAGGGTGCAAGTGCCACCAGAGCAGAGACGTGGATCATAGGTGCTGGTGATGGTGTCAAGGTAAAGCTACTCTTGTCTGCATCTGCCAGTGAGTCACTCTGGTACTATTCCCTGTTACTAAAAAGAAGGTGGTAGAAAACTCACTCTCATTTCTACAGTTCTGCTCAGCTGACACTCAAACATTGCTATAAAGATGTCTAAATACAAATGTTTAATATTGTTCTTCACATGCCTTTGCACAGAAAGGCCTGTGCCTCCTCTTCCCATCCACTTGAACTGTGACTGTATCCACATAACTGGTGAGAACCTTTAAGACTAAGGCCATGCTACATCAAAGTATCAACCACGAAGTCTTGTTCTCATCATATGGGGATGCAACCACCAGTCACAATGCCATAGTGCCACCTACATGTGTATAGAGACAAAAATGGGGATTCCAAAATCTCTCTCTCATCATCAGCTTCAAACATGTACACATAGCTCTAGAAAAGCAGAGAGACAAACAGTGATAAGCTTCAGATATACAGGAACAACTGAGGAGACAGTATGTTACCCAGCCAAACTCCACTGGATGCACAGAGTACAGCAACATCTTTTTAACTGGTGTTGAATAAAGAACTGGAGTTATTCATTCTGTCTGCACAGAGCTCAACAGGGGAGGCAAGGCAGTAGTAAGACTACCCAGCTGGTTTCCATTACAGCTTGGGTGTTTACTAAACTTGGACTCGAATTCGTATGAGAACGGCCAGTCACTGATGTCTGAGTAAAATACAAAACTATTGCAAATGGCTTACCCTTCTTTCTCTCAGGATCACGAAGGAGACTGAACCAAAGACAGAAATGTATTTAAACACCTTCTTGACACTTTGCCTTACAGGTTGATGGAATAACAACGTATTTATATTGAATTTACATTTTTTCCTATCTCACTGCTTTATGTGAAAGAAAGTATGTACTTACCCAGGGACACCTGAATGGAGAGGAGAAGCAGCCACAACACTGGAGTAGAAAGACATCCTTTTGTTGCCATCCTGATCATGGACAGATGAAACTTTACTCTCTGTTAGGCACTGCCTAGACCAAACTCTGCACGGGCTTCTCTGTGTCTCACAAATGACTACAAAGGAGGAAATATATAGATTCACGTGCTAGCATGAACTACATGAAAGAACCAATAGAAATATTGTTCACCTTTTTAGACATTATCAACAGATTAATCTCAAATCTGAAAGAACCAAAACCTCCAATAAAATTTTTAAAAATGTGCTTGTGACCATATATGAAGGATGATTGCGCTTCTGATGTCACCATCGGTATTGTCTTGTTTTACTATGGGACCAACATCAGCGGTACAAGCAGAGCAGTACGCAAAATGGTTATTTCTCACCTGACAAAGTTATGTGAAAGTGCAGAACACTGGTCATTTTATGAACCACTTTGGAAGAAAAAAAGGTGAAGAAAAAAAGGCAAACAAAATCCCTAAATTTGTAGCTCATCTATCTCATTGGGAGCAATTGTACTCTCACTGTAAAATCAACAGGCGTGGTGTTTATTGCTAGCGGTAGTTCTGTGAGTAAAAAATTACACTCGCTCTGTCTTTGAGGCAAGCGCTGCTCAGGGTTTCCTTATTTGATCAAAACTTGAGAACTGTATGGGCAGAAGCTCTTGAAAGACCATCTTCCTTGGGATGTGAATTGCAGGTCTTCCTGTTTCCTCTGCTGAGTTTCTTTTTGTTTCAGGTGATGTATGACCATTGCTGGTAGTTCTGCCCACTCTCTCATTCACTCCAGAATGATGAATTTAGGGAAATAAAAGCTGCTGCTAATCAAACTGTGGCTACTTGACTCATTCTTGGCAACTGGAACAAGTTGCAGAGTGCTATCGGTTTACACCAGTCTGAACACACAATCCTCTTTATGACACTGACACACATGCTCTTTTTGTCTGATGGCATCTATCTGGTGCCATCAGA
Organism: Gavia stellata; assembly: GCF_030936135.1. Classification (NCBI taxonomy): domain Eukaryota; kingdom Metazoa; phylum Chordata; class Aves; order Gaviiformes; family Gaviidae; genus Gavia; species Gavia stellata. The sequence goes on from NC_082594.1 coordinate 132,956,724, forward strand.
CATTCATCCAGAATCCCAAGTTCAGTGATGTCCAAGCTGTTAAGTCCTTAGTACACCACCAAGCTCAGCACCCTCTTCCCCTTCTCACTGGGCTTTGACTGCCTGTTCAAGGTCTGTATAACCTTGCAGCAGTGTAACCTTGGGTCAGACTGCTGTGGAAAGAGCTGCATGAGGAAGAGCAGAGAGAAGTCTGGCCAGAAGCTGCACATTCTTTGCTCAGGAGCTGCTCAGGAGCTCAGACACTTACCTGTGGTCTCTGCTAAAGCTATATGGCAGCCAAACTTGGGTCTGGCCATGATCTTTGCTGATACTGACCCTGATCTCCTGACTTGACTTTACGGTTTGATCTTGGACCTACTACCTTACTATGGTCTTGTTTGGATTGCCTGGACTGCTGACTTAACCTGGCTGCAGTCACTGGACCGATTCTGTTCTTCTTGTTCAGGTTCTATGGGACTGCACCCCTTGGTGAGGATCCTGCCTCATGCCTGGCTTGCTGTCAACTTCAGTTCCTGGCTGACCAACCATTGCAGATCAGCCTGCTTCTGCTCCCTGGTACAGACCTCTGAAAAACAGAAAGTCATTGCCACTCCATTGGAAATCTGGTCAGGGTGAGGAAAAAAAACACTACAGATGTGTTAATGAGAGATAGATGGTGTATCCATTGTAATGTCTGTTCATGTACTGAGGTTCAGTGGTTTCACATAGCACTCTTTTCCTTGCTGATTAGTAGCCATCAACAGAATTCTTACCGACATTTTAAACCCACTCCAGGAAGTCTAAGAGTGAGAGCTATTTCTCAGCGTGCAGGCCCTTGATGGCCAAGGTCTCCTTCATGGGCACTATGACCAAGTAGCCAGGCACATGCCAGTGCCCATGGATGTTAGAACTCCAGAATTCTCAGATGGGGAGAAGTTGGTACTCTCCTTTTCTTTCCCATCCTGTCATCAGGTTCAGTATTCACTTGGGTTGGGACTGGCAGTATGGATTCCCTCTGCCCAATGAGCATGAGCACTTACCTAAAAACCACAGTCCCCATGATGACTTTAACAAGTCCTGAATATGTCTGGTGACACCAGGATGTGCTTCTAGTCAAATGACCAGGAGAAGACTTCTATTCAAGGACAAGTTCAATGGCAACATGGCATTGTGAAGGACCTTAAAGGTATCTTCTCACTAGACTTGGATACAGAATGTTCCTAGATGGAAAAGTAACCCATCGGTTACCATTGCACACCCCATCATAACTGTTGGTATCCTTTGTTTGGATAGAGGGGCATTCTGGGACACGATCTATGCTCAGATAGCAGAAGAAAAACCAGTACCATCTCCATTAAGCACAAACATCTTGGTCTGCATATGCAGAAGTTCAGCTCCTTCCTCAAGTGGATGAAACACTTTCTTCTTCTCTGAGTAACCCACCTATCCTGTGCTGCCTGCCCCCCCCCCCCCCCCCCCCCCCCCCCCAGTCAAACTGTCTCCCTTCTTCACTTCTTTCCCTGGCCACTTATAAGCCAGTCACAGGCTGAGGATTCTGTCTCTTCTTTCCTGGGAGTCGGGATGCTGAGCAGGAATCTTGCATTTGTCTTTAAAACAGTGTCCATCAATCATAAACTGAGTACCTGTTTGGAAAATATTCTCTGCCATCCGCTTTACCCCTCTAGAGGTCTAGCCCCCCTTTTCAGAATTATTCCCTGATGCTTTCCACAGTGTATTCCCACTGTTGGCCTTAGAAGTAGATGGAAGGAATCAGTCACGAGAGCAAAAATCTGTAATGGGGCAAAGAGGGGGAATTGAAAGTTTGAAATAAGAGCAGCTGATAGCAGGTCGTCAAGTGGGTCTGGAGGACTAGGAATGACTTCAAGACTTACGAAGAAATATTGAAATATATTTGCTTTAGGTTTAGTTTTCCCAATGTGAACATGTATTTCTGAATCCTTGGTGCTCTTTTTTTGACTGCACATGAGTTTCTGGGACTTCTGGATAGTTTGTGTCGCTTGTGAAGGTTCTTTCAGAATTGGCTTCCCTGCCAGAAAAGCCTGGGAAGATAGACAAAAAACAACCCTTATGGTCTGGAGGCATGCAATAGAATGTGCTGGGGACGAGACTCAGCCTTGTGTGCTTCAGAACGAACTTTACAACTCTGTAACTAAAAATCATATTGCATATGGAGTTTCAGGGACACTGGTTAGAACACACCCCTGGACAGGAAGATGTAACAGGTGTTGGTGTCTAGAATCTGAAAGAGGTAGAAGGCCTTCACAAGAGCTCTAATGAACTGTGAAAATTTGCAGCCAATAGTTAGATTGCATGAGAATACAGGAAGAAAATAAAGAATTTCCTGTGCTGCATGAGAAACATCATACTAGTATCAATTGCCTGACTTCCCTACTATACATTCTGAGAGCAAAATGAAGTATATTTCATCACAGAAATGAAAATGGGGTCGAAGGACACTGTTTGACAGCTGTTTCTGTGTTTGCCGAGTAGGTGCTTCAAGACATACTGCTCCCAAAGCAGCACTTTCTTCCAGGGCTCCTGTTGTCAGCTCTAGGGGTACTTTCTGGCTAAGGATTACTTCTCGGTTCTTTTGCAAGAAAAATCTGGTGTTGATTCAGTTTTCCTTACTGGGATGAGCAAAAATTAAGAGGTGGGCAGAGCCCACTGTTTTCCAGCTTGCAAGGAAGGAAGAAGAAAAGTAGATACGGGGCAGGGCTCCAATCTGGTTGGAGCACAGAGTGAAGCTTTGTTATTCTCAGGATCTGTCCATATACAGGAGATACTTACCTTTCTGCAAAATGGGCATACATGGTGGGAGCATCCCAATAAATAGCCCACTGTTTCATAAGAAAATCTCCAGTTTATATCATAGGTATAGTGAGAGATTAGTAGGGTAGAAGAGAGGGTTCTCTCTTCTCTTCTAATGCTCCTCAGTTCTGCCACTTTGCTTTTGCAAGACAATGTAGCATAGGGAACTGACACACATAAGGATGTTCTTGCAGCATGGCTTTGAAGCAGGCTGCATGGGTATCACCGATGGGCTGTGCAGTGAGTATCTGGAAGAGTCACGTGGCAGGACCCCACAGCTGAGAGGCGCGTAGGGACTCTTTTCGCACAGACTCACCTAAGGCAGCAAGTACCATGGAGACACTGGGGCTTTCCTCTCCCAGAGCAAACAACGAAGGATGTGGTTAGAAGATCGCCTCATTTTTGAAGCAGTCAGCACAAGTATTGTCTACAGCGCTAACTAAAAGTCGGTCAGGGACTGATTCCTGTGTCTGGTGTCAAGTGGCACAGACTGACTTGCACCTGCACTGCCTAGGATTAATTCCCTCTATATCATATTTCCCTTGAAGTGCGTCAAAGCAAAGGTAGAGACTGAACCAGCACCTGAGCCACGGACAGAGGTTAAGTTCTTGAGTTTGCTTGCTTATTGTACAGTGTAGGGGTACCCACAGAGTCCCTCCCATCTCTCTCCTGCAGCTGAAGAGCCCCCTCATCTTCTTGACACCTGCCAGGGTTCATCCCCATGGCAGCATGGGGGATCCCTCCCCATGCACATGAAGATGAGATATACAGCATGGGAAGTCAGCAAGAAAAGTCCTTCCTTGTAGTCTGTAAAAAACATTCTTTTTAGAAGAGTTTTCAGCACCTGGCAGAGCTGTCTAATGGGAGATCTCTTAGGAAGCAGTTGTAGTGGAGTTGGCTAAGAAGATCCATTAGCAAGCTCTGTGCTGGATCATCCAGACTACAAAGGAGCCTTTGCAGGATTCCAGGCATGCACATTGGTGCAGGGTAAACAACAAAGGAGGCAGTACAGCCCCTTTTAGAGGATGGGAAAGGAAACATGGAAAACATTTGTTAGAGACCATCTTCTGAGAAACAGAGGTGAAGCAGAGAAAGTCATAGTTAGAGGGATGGGAGAGAATGGGAATGGGTACCTCAGCCGTACTGACACAGGAGTGTGGTACTACTGTGCAGCAGGTAGACACAGGGAATCTATGGGGACAGGAGATCCAGGACATCAGCAGATCTGCAGGTCACAAAAAGCTTGGTGTCTCCATCTTCACCACTGGCAGGTTTGATCTCTGCATACCAAGAAGTCCTCCTGTCACAAACTGCGTCAAGCTCTACCTCAGGGCTTTTCAAGAGGGCTAAACCAGGGATGTTTATGTACACCATTTCTGAGGCTCCTGCTGCCAGAAGCTTTGGTAGTGAAGGAGCAACAGAGACACCATCATCTTCCTCAGCTCTAGGCACATCAGTACTAGACCTTGCTGAACCTTTCACACAGCAGACCCAGTGGCAGCCTCAGCAGAAATTCAGAAGAGGAACTTTCTCTCAAAAGCAAAGGTGAGCTGCTAGGCCTGCAGCAATTTCCTAAATATTGCTGCAGAGGAGCACTTAGGTCTTGCCAGCCTTGCCACAGTGAAAGGGATAGCCGGAGGGAGGCTCAAGGCACAGGGATAGCAGCATGTGGTGACAAGGGAGCACAGACAGGCATCATCTCCCTGGGAAGTGCCTGGTCTCTCTTGCAGCACCTGGAATCATGTCAGCTGCCTCACTAAGATCCACACATTTGGTGGATTGCAGTGGGGTGAGAGAAAAGCTGCTCCTCCAAGCAGCGGCTTAGGCCAGTGGTATCCAGAAGGTAAGTGGACACATGATGAAAAGAAGGTAGGGTTGCCATCTTTTCTGCCTGTGCCCACCTGCAGCCACATCAGAACCAATCTGATGTCCACTGAAGGAAATGGTGAGACCATTTCAGGGATTGATGGAAAGGTCCAATGCAATCACAGGGGCTGACAAGAGGAGTTGTATGGCAACACTGCAGAGGCAGGACGGTATGAAAGACAGACACACATTATTTTCCTTGGAGGTCTTATCCACTGCTGCAATACAGCAAAAACACCCTCTTGTCATATATCTGTGAAGGTTGCCAAAGCAGGTTAGGCCACTACCTGTACTAATGCATGCATGTTTTCTTGTGTGTAAAATAAGACTATGTTTTATGGAGCAGATCATCTCGCGTGCCATCAACGTGGCACGTACAGGACAGCCAGGTGATCAGACCCGGTCCGCATGAGTTTATGAAAGGCAGGTCCTGCTTGACTAACCTGATCTCCTTCTATGACAAGATGACCACTTACTGGATGAGGGAAAGGCTGTGGATGTTGTCTACCTAGACTTTATAAAGCCTTTGACACTATCTCCCACAGCATTCTCCTGGAGAAACTGGCAGCTCATGACTTAGACAGGTGCGCTCTTTGCTGGGTAAAAAACTGGCTGGATGGCTGGGCCCAAAGAGTCGTGGTGAATGGAATTACATCCGGTTGGTGGCTGGTCACAAGCGGAGCTCCCCAGGGCTCAGTTTTGGGGCTGGTCTTGTTTAATATCTTTATCAATGACCTGGATGAGGGGATCGAGTGCACCCTCAGCAAGTTTGCAGACGACACCAAGTCGGGCGGGTGTGTTGATCTGCTGGAGGGTAGGAAGGCTCTGCAGAGGGAGCTGGACAGGCTGGATGGATGGGACGAGGTCAGCTGTATGAGGTTCAATAAGGCCAAGTGCCACGTCCTGCACTTGGGTCACAACAACCCCATGCAAAGCTGCAGGCTTAGGGACGAGTGGCTGGAAAGCTGCCGGACGGAAAAGGACCTGGGGGTACTGGTTGACAGCCGGCTGAAGATGAGCCGGCAGTGTGCCCAGGTGGCCAACAAGGTCAACAGCATCCTGGCTTGTATCAGAAACAGTGTGGCCAGCAGGAGTAGGGAAGTGATGGTGCCCCTGTACTTGGCACTGGTGAGGCTGCACCTCGAATGCTGTGTTCAGTTTTGGGCCCCTCACTACAAGAAGGACATTGAGGTGCTGGAGCATGTCCAGAGAAGGGCAACAAAGCTGGTGAGGGGTCTGGAGCACAAGTCTGATGAGGAGCGGCTGAGGGAACTGGGGGTGTTCAGTCTGGAGAAGAGGAGGCTGAGGGGAGACCTTATCGCTCTCCACAACTAACTGAAAGGAGGTTGCAGAGAGGAGGGTGTTGGTCTCTTCTCCCAAGTGACAAGTGATAGAACAAGCAGAAATTGCCTCAAGTTGCACCAGGGGAGGTTTAGACTGGGTATTAGGAAAAAAATCTTTACTGAGAGAGTGGTGAAGCATTGGAACAGGCTGCCCAGGGAGGTGGTGGAGTCACCATCCCTGGAAGTGTTCAAGGAACGTGTGGACATGGCACTGCGGGGCATGTTTTAGTGGGCATGGTGGTGTTGGGTTGATGGTTGGACTTGATTATCTTACAGGTCTTTTCCAGCCTTAATGATTCTGTGATTCTGTGACTTTTACATGCTGCCTCTCAGCACCTACCTGTCCTTCCCTTGATCTGATTTCTGGTTACTCTTTTTCCATTCACACACATAGGCACTACTCATTCATGGAAAGTCACCCAATACAGGCTTTTATGACAGAAATGCAGTACCTGAGCTGATCCATAAGCCAGCATGTGTCCCACAAGACACTCTCCTATCCCATGATTTCATCTCACAGCAGTAATCTTTACCTCCAATCCTGTTGGACATCGTTCTCTTGTATCTATGGGAAATTTATACCTTATGGTTGTTGCACATTAAACTTGGACATCTAAAATATGTCACTCACTGCAACATAACTAAAAGGCAAACAGCTCTTGCCTGACTGTTTCAATTCCCTCTACCACATGCTGACACAGTGTTTCCCCTTGAATGGCAGGAACTGTATCCCTATAGAGCTCTGTTTTCCCCACTTTGGACTCCAGGGGCCCACAGATTTCCAATTAAAATTGGCAGAGTGCAGCAAATCTTTGTCTGTAATTTGTCGGTCTCCACCTGGCACAGACAGACAGCATTCCAGTGACTGTCATCCTGCAGCTGCTCTTGCTGTCCCTTGGCTGCTTGTCCCTGTCAGCCCCTCCAGCATGCTAAAGGTAGGATGGCAAAGGAGCTACTGCCCCAACACGGTGGCAACTGTTGCTCTGCGGTGTTCAGGAGGAGCTGCTGTACTCTCTGCTTACCAAAGAGTGCCATCAGTAAGGGCTTCTGGTAAGCTTTCAAACTATTAGGCTTACAGGTAAAACCACATTCTTAAATATTTGTCCTAGAGGGCTATTAAGCAGATTTAATCAGAATATGAACCCCTGTGTACAGAAGGCTGTACACATTTCTAAAAGCCTCCTCCAGGTCTTAAGACCTTCAGTCCCATACGTCTATGAAAGCGCGTGAGGAAGATAAACACACACACAGACACAGACACAGACACATGTCTTATGGTCCAAAGTGGATACAGGCTGCCTCAAAACTTGTTTTGGGGCTATAGAGATATATGTGTCTTTAAACTGCTGTTACCTTGAAACAAAACATAGATGGAGCTAATACACTTAATGCTAAGGTGAAGATGGGGGTGTCTGAAGGAAAAAAAGCAGTTAGGAAGGAAACCACTTTCTTCCTGACTCAGGCTGTGCTGGAGGGATTTTGAGTTTCAGAGAAATGAGGTGTATCCTGTGGTTAAGTTAAACCTGAGCTTTGAGAAGTATTAATCTCACTATCTCAAACTGACAATGGTTTAAACAAACATCTGAAATGAAGTAATCTGGAGTGGTATTTACCTTTGTGAATCTTTATGAATGTATTTTTCAAAAACTTCCAAAAGCTAGTCATACGTTCTGTTATTCTCTTAGGAGCCCGAATGCTTTTGGAGAAGTGGCAGTCAGGAATTTTCCAACAAAAGTATGGATTGAGGAAAGCGTACTTTAAAGAAATACATATATTTGACAAAATTTGTTTTTAGGGAGGACTCAAGTGCAAGCCAATATCATTTATATTGTAAGAAAAGTTAAGATATCATTCAGTTTCAGAATAAACTATATTTTGATCTTATGATCCATTGAATGTCTCCATCCCCAAGAGTTAAAGAAATTGAAAGCAAAGTTTTAGTGACTTCTTCTTCGAATTGTGGTCTAAGGCAGATGTTTCGGTGCACTGTCTCTGAGACATTTTAATTTATACATGGAAACTTTGGTGGTTTCTTTTTGTGGCTATTATTTCTTTCCATATCATTTCTCCTTAAAAAAAATGTATCTTTTAATACAAGTGTCTGTTACTTTTTTCCCCTCCAGTTTTTATTAATTCCAATAGTCATGAAATCACTATTTATTCAAGCCATGTATAGTAAAATTAACTTGGGGTAACTGTCCAGGATTTCAGGATGAGTATGCAGTCAACTAATGACAGAACAACTGATCCAATGGCTTCTGAAAAGTTACATTAATGATGATGCATTATGCTATGACATTTGCTGCAGAGAACTGTGAGGTCACCTTTAGTTTTTAAATAAATGCCAGGATCTCAATTCTGAAGATTAAAATGATTCGTTCAAGTTTCAACAGGAAGGAGGTGATGTGTGCATGTCTGTGTTTGTCCCTTTTTGTAAGATCAGGTTTCTAAACTTCTTCTCTAAATATTTAAACCTTTCATCCCTGAATTTGAAGGCACAGATAAAAAACAGTAGATCAGGTCTCTCTGGTAGGTGGCCTCTGGACCCTCAGGTTCTCCAGTACCTACCTCTTAATCTTCTCACTCTACTCACCAGCGAGTGAGAGTTTGCTGGCAGACCACACACACAGAAGAAACAGAAAGCATACTCACATGAAAGCTGTTAGAATTTAATAGGGAGACAGGACAATCTGCAGTGATCAGGTGCAGGGACTGGCCAGACAAGTTTACTGCTTGTGTGCAATGGCATCTTTTATACTCCCCTCTCCATTTTCCTCCATAACATGATCCTTCCTATTCCCTGTAAATGTCCTGTAATTCATCCTCTACATTCCCAAAATTCCATTGTTTAATCCCCAAATTCTCCTTTTCTCCCAAGCTCCCCATTTTAATTTCTGTACTCCTTTATGCAGTAGTCTGCCTTCATTTGCATTGCATTCCAAAGAGAATTGGATCACCATTGAGTGTTTTACAACAGGGGCAATTACTAAATTAGTCATCTTCAGCGGTTTTAGGAGTAGCTGATTCAGAGGGATTAGGCTGGCTGAGTTCTTGATTTGTCACTGTTCTTCTGATTGCTTTCTGTGTATTTGTATAGCCGTTAGCCAGACATCCTTAAAAGGTTTTTACTTATTAATCTCAAGTAAACATATCCTATGAACTTAGTTGCGTCTCAGGAATCTTGTTCCTTAAAAAGGTTAAAAAAATAGTTCTGAGATTTACTACTTACAATATGGAAACCCGGAATGAGCACAGACTCCTGAACTTCTAGAATGCTGTTGTTAGGAAACATATCACCAAATACTCGAAAGAAACAGTCAGTCCTTCAGCAGATCTCAAATTTGACTTATGACCCTCCATAAAAGGGGCAGAGAGTCTTAAAGGGGGAAAGAAACCATGACCATCTCCATCTGCGTCTGTGTGGTGCCACACTAAAAAAACGCCAAATTAGGCTGCAAAACACCCCTAAATGTAAGAAAATCAGCACAACCACAAAGATTCTTGTCAGCCAGCTTCTGAAACCCCAACACTACTGTGGACCTCCTGGGGATGCAGTGGAATCAGCTGTGCCCAAAAAAGCCAGGGAAGGGATGGCACTTCATGGATGCAAACTTCCTTCTGAAGGAACAAGGATACTGGCCCAGGGACAGCCGTGCTCCAAAAAGCCAGTAAGCATGAGGTAGCCAGTGGCATTGGACTCTTCCTGAGCTACTTGGGTATGGTGTAGGAGCTAGCAGTACCCAAAAGCGCCAGGCTGTGGCATAACATACCCCCCAAATGTTGGAAAATTCCAGACAACACTTGACATAGCCACAGTGTCTAGGTTTATACGTGATTCAAGCAAGCATTCAGAATGTGTTAGGAATGACAGGAAATTACTTTGCAGAAGTAATTCTGGAGTGGATTTCAGAAATGGGAGGAAGACTTTCCCAAATAAACTCCACAGGCTAGAGTTCCAGCAGAAATTATTCTGGCATGAAAAGTTTTACTAGAGCATGATTGTACATCTGTTCTTCAGGATTTTTTTCTCTAGGTGTCAAAGAAAGATTCAGAAAGAGTGAGATTGAAAATAACTCAGTTCCAGCTTAAGAAAATTATTTCAGATGGTGATCCTCGGGATGCAAATCAGTCAATAATCAACTTCCTACTACTGCTCACAATGTTTGTATATTTTCTTCCTTCAGTGCTAGTGATTGATTATTGCTAATATTTTAATTCTGTTTTCCTTTTGTGATTACATTAGGAGCGTGTGAGTGAATTCTACTTGTACAGGAGAAATACAGAAAAACCCCAATTATATCTGGTACTGTAGGAAAGAAAATACATTTAAGGAAGCCAAAGGAGTGGGAAAGAAGATTACAAAAAAGATCTGAGCATCCCTTCATGGTCACTGTTCTAGCACAAGAGCTTCTTGCAAAAATTATCATCGCTACACCATAAAATTGTTCTGTGTGAGTTTGTGTAGGGTGTAGGTGGAGAAATATTTACTGGAAAACAGCAGGTGGAAGAACTGAAAACTACATGCTTAGAGATATCATGAGAAAGTCTCTCAACAACTGAGACACTCCAGAGACCAGTGGTACTCTTGAATCCACAGGAACTGATATCCAGTGAAGCAGCTATCCAGTTTAATGTTGAAGTCCTGCCTTCCATTTTCATATGCACGTGCAGAGGTATAAAGGTATAAAGAATCACCATACAAGATGCCTGGTTGGCAATATGTGCATATATATATATGTTGGTGTGTACATGTAGTGTTCCTTTCATGTGAGGAATGAGCTGCATCAGTGTACTATTGATAGGTTTTCCTATTTCTTAAAATCATGTTCTAATGGGCATTGAAAATAGAGTCCATAACATGTTTTCCAGAATTTCAGTTATGAAAATTCTAGCTGTGCTTATGGGTATGCAAATCAGAGAAGGATCCTGTAGTGATCTGTCACTTATATAGCACATCTTTGCATTCCTTGCCTTGAGCTAATGACTAGAATTAAATTAGTTTCATTACTTGGAAAAGAGGCCAGACTGGGATTTAGAAAACAAATGAGGGCTGTTGTCCCTTTTTCTCTGAATTACTCATTGATGATTTTTTATCATTATGAAGGATTTTATGATTTACCAGTCATCTATAGGCTACTTTAATACAATATATAGATATTATCACAAAACTGAAGTTCTGTGACCCCTTTTCTTAATGATTTTGTTCAGGGCCTTTTCTGTGTATGGCTTCATCAGTATCCAATAGTCCACAGTCCCATGCAGTATAACAGAAGTAATTTTCTGTCTGTCCATTACAAAGGAATCTAAAGGCCGTATACCTTGTTAAAATATAGTCACAATGTTGTAAATTTCTAATACTCCTCCTTGAGGGAACAGAAATCACATCACAAAGTAGTTTACGAGGAATTTGCTCCTCAGGCAAAAAGAAAGGCTTCTGATTAAACTAGTAAATTACAGAAATCCTGAAAAGTCTCTTTAGTGGAAAAGAGCTTTGTTTCAAATGCTGGCATCTTTGTTTTATGCTACATTTGAGCAGTTTCCTAGAAAACCTTGTTTGATTTTTTTCTGGATCCTCAATGAAAAGAACTACAAGACAACATGGTTTGTATCATCTCATTCTCTTAGTGTTAGAACAGGAGGAGCCTTGAACTTTGCTTGTTTCCTGATTTGATTTACCATACCAGATTTTAAATAGAGCTGCCAGTGCCTCTAGGTAGCATTGGTGTGTTTGGAAAGAGTTGGGTTGTTTTAGAAGGGTCTGATAAGATGAATTTAAAACTTTCTTCAGGCTGCAAACTGGTAAGTTTAAGATGGGGGAATCAAACCAACTTCCAGCTTACAAACAAAACAGAGGAAAGAGAAAAATGCCTACTATCAGATAAGATGCATGACATCAAAGAATCATAACTCTAATAACCATTATTTTCCTACTAGTGCATGGGTTGTTCTGTTTCCCAGAACAAATGTTTATCAATCTTATTTAATAATTTATCAAGCAGAACAGCAAGGTTTTAGTAGACTGTTTATAAAATGTATTTTAAATATATTTTTATTAATATGACAAGTTAGTTAGCTGGTCAGTTAAGGAAGGAAAGGTCTACCAGAAGATTGACCCTATAAGGTGCCTTCCAGAATTTCTGTCTACTTTTCGTCTTAGGTTCCAAAATGCATGTTGATGCACAGGTAACTTTTTCATTTAACTCTATGCAAAGAAAGCTTTGGAGGAAAGACCCACTTAAAGAGTCTGAAAAATGACACTATTTTCTCAATAATACCAATTAATTAATGTTAATATTTTAGCAATTGAATGTTATTTGACAATACTTAAATGACACAAATCCATGCTTCTGATTTGAGGCATCTATTCTCCATAACAAAACCTGAAATATTAACCTTTCAAGTCATTCTTCAGAAAAGTCTGATATTAAGGAAATTATTTTTCCTATTAGCTCTAATCACAGGATTTTGGAGAGTCTTCTAATGTATCTACTAGTTCATCATCATATTACTAGTTCAGCAATAGCAGGAATCTCAAAAGGCTGTGTCATTCTTTACTGAATCATACTGGAATCTTAAAGATGCTTCTAGAATCAACAAATATTTTTCTACTTATAGAATCAACAAGCAGTCGAAAATGATCAGTAAGAAATTCCCAGATCTTAGCCAGATTTTAAGATTGAGTAAAACTAGCAACCTTGGTACAATAGAAGACACTAAGCCAGGCGGCAAACCAGAGGTTGGAGTAGTTCAGAAACATAAAAACTGTCTTGAAAATTACAAACAATTTTTTTTCATAATAGGAGGTTTCGCAAAACAGGCTTAGGAACAAATCCAGCATCACCCAGGACAGCAAAAGGAATCTGGATAAACTCAGAAAGATCATAGTCATATCATACGAGGACAATATTTTGTTCCGGATGTAGCTAGTTGCACTGACAGCCGAGATAGTTCCATTTCCTAGAAGTCCTGTCATGGATTCAGTTATAGCAATTGTTAGAAAAAGGAGAGAAAATAACGTGGACACAGCAACTCACGAAAACACAATTTTTACTCAGCTTTCCATGGGCTCCTGAAAGCCTTAGATTTACAGGGCAATGCCAATCCCAACAAGCTTTTATCAGCACATGATCACCTATTTATCTCAGAGGAAGAAGTATCAAACTAAGTAATTTAATATTTATGTTATCTTACATTTTTTGATGATTAATACCTCAGCTGCTTTCTCTAAGCATGCAAATTGGATAAAGAGTCAATTACTGTCTTTTCAATTCAGAGAAAGGTTTTGCATTTAAAGGGTTCGGATGCATTTCTAAAAATGTGTTGTAATCCAGTTTTCACAGAACCCTCTGAATTTATGTAGGTAAAGATGGAGAATAGTTTCAAATGTGTGTATTCTCTTTCATGCTAGGATTGGGTCCCATACCACTGTCTGGCGGGAGAGGAAGATCATTTCAGTATCAGAAAGTGCAAGGAATATAAGGATTTTTCAGAACATACACAATGAACTACATTTTGTATACAAATGCATGAAGTCTCTTAAACCTGTTTGAGCAGCCTGATCTGATTTCCATGTCTGGCCATCATGCAGTTAACATTCTTCCTCTTCCCTCACTCCTGCAACTGTTTGGCAAGCATTCTCACTGTGGGTCCTAGGTTTGCAGAAAAGACATTCACAGCTTGGTTACTATATGCTTGATTTTCCCTAACAAAACAAAGGATTCAGACCTGGGTTCAACTCCACGTATGGCCTTGTAATGGAATAGCTAGTGTTATCTAAGGAGAGCATCCCATCCATCAGGGAACTGGATGCTTTAGTACACTCGTTTTACAATCTTTTTTTATTTTTTTTTCCCCCTGAATCTGTGGAGTTCTGTATATGCATTGACCAGTCAGAAGTGCTAGCCCCTAAGCATTAAAGTTCTGCAGCCAGGAGCCTAACTATACCTTTAAGGACCAATCACACCAAAGCCAAATGAAGAGAAAGGTATGGTTTGCACTGATTGGCAGCTCATTCCTATCAGCTAATTGTTGAAGCAAGCACAGAATTTGCTCTTGCTGATCTTCATGTCACGATGTGGATCTGATCTACTGCCTTGTTTCTTTGCTTTGACTGCTGCCAGCCCACTTCTTGTCCCTGTTTTTACTCACCCACCATGCTGGAGCATAGTAGTCTGGAGGATAGGTTGCTCACCCTGGATGGAAGAGAATCTGGCCAAGCCTTCCAAATTCCAGTTAAATGTCCTAACTGCTATGTAGTCAAGGAGAAAGATATAGGGACCCTGCCTTTCCATAAAACATTTTTATTAAAGAAGTAATTTACTGTTGAGAATATAGCTTCTCTGTCAGATCTTTCCTTTAGTGGCTCACAGAAAGTGGTTCTTCATGTATTTGACTACCAAAACAGAATCTAGCAAATACCATAAGCTGAGACACGTTAGAAACACCTGTACTTTCATCCAGCTGCATAACAAGCCTCTCACACTGTGTAATTTGTACTGATACGTGTTTCTTCTAATCTTCAGCAATGTTTTCTATGCATCTTCCAACAGTGTTTGCTGACAAAGGAATGCATTTCGGTTTGCCGCTGTATTGCTTTCTGTGTATTATTTCAGACATTTTTACTGTGGCAGGAAGAACAAGTGTTTCCCCAGCGGTATGTGGCTTTTTGTCTTTTGCTATGAATTAAGAAACCTCAAAGGAGGCTTCTAAACATTTATCATTAAGTTGAGTGAAATTTTGTAAAGTACTGGACTGAATATCACACAGCCTGAAACATCGCTGAAAAAAATGTAGAGGTTTGCCTTCATGTTCTGGATGCTTAGTTTTTTAAGTGTCTTGCCAACTCTGATGGCTTCATAGTGTCATTAGCTAACTTTTCAAGGCACATTATATAGGGTAAGGTACTTTCTGTGCATGTTGATCTGTGTGGCCAGCTGTGTGCTTGAGTATTCTGACTGCATGTGCTTGTGCGTGTTTCTGTATATGCCTGAGGAGTATGTGCTCAGCCTCATTACCAGCTCAACTTCAGGAAAACAGAGCCACAGCATCCATGCATCATCAGGATAATGGATTCATCAACTTGGAGCAGTGCAATCCTTAGATTATAGAATCTAATTAAGAAGAATAGTAAGTATAGAGACTGCTTTAAACAAGTATCATAAATACCATCTATGCTGGGGATGTTTTAATAGAATAGATTAGTTCTACATTTAATGAAATTATGTAACAATGTACTAACGTCTGTTAGTAGCTGCTAACATACTACAGTACGGTCCTAACGGCACAGGCTGTTAGTACAATTAGAGAGCTGGTCACAGATGATGTCAGAAAATTGCTTACAAAAATTGTTCTTAATTTATTTTGATAGACTATGAGTATGTTACAATTCATCCCGTATGTAACAATTAAACTACAGAACTTGCAGATGTTTCATGCAATGTTTTACTGTCCTGGCGACCCCTTCCAGGGAATGGTCTTTGTTTCCATGGCTAAGAGACCTGGAGTGACTCACATGCACATACTCATTGCACATCTCAAAAGCCAGGCCCTGTCTGGCAACTAACTGACAAGCTGACTGATACTGCTGCCATTCTAGCTGCTGTTTTTGATTCTATTGCTGCTGTATTCTCAATTACGCTCATGCTCAGGAATTATCTAGAAAGTACTGGGCCAATCTTTTTCTCCAGGAAGGGGCAAAGTGAGCTGCAGATAATTTCTTCACGCTGCAGAAAATGACCCTCCAGTTCCTGGGGTCATATTGTGTTGTGCACTTGGGTGGACCAACATGAAGTGCCAAATTTTGACATAAAGAAGGTCGCCTTCAAAGTTCTATGCAGTGACATACTGCCTGTCACAAAGTGTCACCATATCACAATCCGGGTGCCAACACCTGTGAAGAAGGTCCTCCATTGCATTGTGTAACCTTACCATCTCGATGTTGATTGCTAGGCAGCCAACTTGAAGTACAACATCACAGATCAGATGGGTGTTACCTGAACCCGAACTCCCCATCTTCACGGAGACCATTAACAAAGTACCTATGACCATGTGCTGCTTATAGAGAGGCTACTATCAGTACATCGATTTAAAAACCTACTCAACATGCTGCAAGTCCAGAGGGAGAATTGTGGATGAAGCATAGATTACAATGCCCATGTGTGTCAAGGAGCAGCAGGAGGAAGTGTTCCACAAGGGAAGGTGAGCCAGGAAGCATCCCCACAGGGGAAGCATCACCACATGGCAGGCAGGGCCAGCAAGGACACTATCAGGCATGCAGTCCCACAGCATACAAGCCAGGAGAGCAGATAAGCTCTGTGATGGTAACTAGGGTCAGCCAGCAGTCCAGTGATTGCCAGACAAGTCCATAGTGATAAGGCATGTCCAAGATCAAGCCAGGAATTCAAGTCTGCAGGTCAGGATCAGTATCCAGATCAGCTAAGCACATGTAAAGGCACAGGCATAGCTGCAGCATAGCTCAGGTAGAGACCAAGGGTGAGCGCCCAGCTTAGAAGCAGCACCTGAAAGTAGAGGCGGCCAAACCCCACTGTGGCTTCTCACAGCAATTTGATTTAAGGTCAGCCAGCTGCACTGTGAAAGTTGGCTCTGAATCTAGGCAGCCAAAACCTCAGAAGCAGTAGAGAGGGAATGCACTCAAGGCCCTGACGATATGCACTATGGCAGTACCTGGGAACTTTATCAATGAGTCCATCCCAGTATCATCTTTCTACCGTCTGGTGGTAAAATGATAAATAACAACAACAACAATAATAATATAATAAAATATTACTAATAATAAAATTATCAGTGCTATTCAACACAGGTAAATTCCAAGAGTTTGACCAAGAAAACAGTTTGTTTAAACAGAATTAACTACCACAGTAGATGGGTAGTTAAGTACATAAAGTAGCTCAGTAAATGTATAGAGAATAAGTATGCAGCGTACAGTATTCTGTGCTGTTTTAACAGGACCATAGCCAGTAGATTAATGGAAGTGATTCTCTCCCTCAGCACTTTTTAAGACAGTATCTGGACTACTGCATCCAATATTCAGGGGTAATTTTATTTTTCTAGTGACTGGAGACTATTAAATCTGCAGTTAACACCAGGCTTGGACTGACCACAAAGTTTCTGGAAAAGAGAGTCAGAATTCAAAACCATCTTGGCAAACTGGAGATGCAGACTGGAAAAATACGGACAAATGCTTATAGATATGAACAAACATACGCATAAATACTGGATGGGGAAGAAGCTGTCAGCAGAACCACAGAGAAGGATCTGTTGGGTACAGCAACAGCTGTGAAGACAATTGTAAAAAAGAAAAATGGCATGCTGGGATATACAAACAGCAATTTTTGTTTGTTGTACTAATTAAGGCATTGTACTGTTCTATGTAGCTCTATTAAGGTTGTGTTGCAGAACTGCAAAAATTAAAAAAAATTGCAAAAATTGAAAGCACCAGCCTTGTTTAGTTTAGAGAGAAGAAATCTGCAAAAGGGCTTACACATGCAAAAAATAACTCTGAAGATACAGGAATAAACTTTTCTACAGGTACATTAAGGGGAGGGCAGGGAGTGGCAGGCTTCATAATTACAAAGTCAGATCCTTTTTACAATTAGAGTGTTAAAACTTAGAGAAAAAACCATGTCACATATATTCTTATTGCAAACTTTTTAGAAAAGTTTGAACAAGAAAGTGCAGAAATGTCACAGGGAAAGTTGATCCTGCCTGTGAGAAGTGAATTAAAGCACAGCTTACTCATTTAACTACACAGAAGGCTACTAAAAATGCATTTTCCATTTCATCAGTCTGGGAGAAAATCTTTCCCTGCTAATTAGGCTGTTCAGTTTTTCTTTTGACTTTGTGTACTGGAGTCTTTGGTACTTAATAATACCTCATAGTCACACAGGAGATTATTTAGTTAATTTCAAAGTATGCCACATTGCTGGGCAGATACAAACAACTCCATTTTACAGATGCACTGATAAGTTAGCAGATGACTCAAAAACAAATATTACGTCAGGATCAAAGATAGGAGTGGAACTTGAAATCTCCAGAATCCTGAGTTTAGGCCTTAACTACTGAAACACAGTGCAATAGCTGGAGATAGCGAACAGGATGAAAGGGTAAGAAGAGAAGACATAAAATGAAAACTTGGTGGAAATACAGAGCAAGGAAATTGAGGGTTCTGCGTAGGAGAGATGAGGTCATTTTTCTTTTTTTAAAAAATATGTCAGTCCTCTTTGCATTTCACAAGCATTATTTGTGGTATTGCAAAGTATATTAAGAGCTTTAGTAATCAAGTATGATCTAAAACATAAATGGGGACAGCAGATTTGGGGACTGAATGGAAGAGAAGAATTTTTATGACTGATGACACTTCAATATCTGGTCCACAACTGCAACTAATGGTAAATAATATGGACGTACTTATATCCAAAAAAATATTGAAAAACAGTGTTCTTGCTGACACCTTCTAAAGCATTGCCAATGGCCATGGAATTCCTACAGTTTCTAATTTAACTGTAAACACTATGTTGCCACATAATTTCTTGTTGTGGCATTATAGTTCAAGTATACATGTTGAGACACAAGTCTCTGAGTTTTGGTCAAGTGACTATTGAATTTTAACAGTCATGAGTCAAGTGACTCTGCATCAGAAGAACTTAATTTACATGTGAAATATAATTGATTCAGCTTGTTAGCCCCATAATCTCTGAAATTCAAGGCTGTTTTCACCTCACACATTAGCACCCATGGTTTAGGTTATAAGGCTTAGTTCTATTTTACTGTCACCAAGCACACAACTTAGCCTGAGTTTGCCATAAGCAGATATTAGTGAACAACTCAACATCTCACACAAAGTTGTCTCTCATCTCAATTGGATCTGTAGGGCTAATGCAGTAAAACACAGGACATAGCTTTTGTATTATTAAATTCGCCACTTTAGATTATGTTGAATATGAAAGGGGATTTTTTGTTCTACTGATTTTTAGAACCAGAACTGAATTTTAGATCAAATATCCTCTTAAATCAGCCTGTAAGCAGTTGTAAAGGACAAAGTAGGTAGCCAGTAATTTAAAGAACTATGGAAAAAGGTTTTCTAGGATGTATTTCAGAAGATGGTGCGCTGTGAAGAAGCAACAACAAAGCTGGTACACACTCAATTCTAACAGAGTCCCTCTGGCAGTCTGCTGGACTCAGGCATTTCATTTGCCTATTCATTTAGTTTCTCTGCTTGAACCACAATATTGTTTATTTTATCTACTGCATTTTCATCTTTCTAAAAACTTTATAGGGGCAAGCATGTATTTTGTTCTTAGAGTAGCCACACAGCCTGCTACCTAGGAGGCATGTTAAGTGTGTCTGCTTATTCAGAGATTATGTTTTCATTCTTTCTCGCCCTCCTTCATTTTAAATAAAAGGTTTTTAATATAAATCTTTACCCTGTTGCATAAAAAAAAGGTCAAGTTCTCACTAGTACAGTAAGTGCAACAAACTACAAAATCATTAACAATAGCCTGAAGTGATATTACAATCAAGCCTATTTCTTCTTAGAGATTTTTCCCAGTGAAGCACTAAAATGAGATATTAAAGTAACATAGAAAATAATATAAGGCATTCATGTAGGGCAAGATTATGCCCAGGGAAACTCAAGAAAATAAGGTGGGTGTTTTGTAGTTTCAGCTTCAACGTCTTCTCCTGCCATTCTTGCTCTTAATTCTTGCCTGCTTTCCTGGCCTTCTTGTGTAATCATCTCTACCCTCCTATCTTCATTCTCAGACTTCCCTTCTGTAGTACCTGAAACCAATCCCTTTTCTTTTCTGTCATCAAGGCCACCCTTCCTGTCTACTTCCTGAGTCATATACCTTACATCCATACTACCCACTTGGCTTCCAGGTCTGAGTATACTCTTCCTTTTTGGATGGATTGATGAATCTTCAGTTTGAAGGACCTGCACAGGTCAGGCTATCCCACTTTTTTTCTCATCATCTTTAACAGATTTAACGAGGTAACTGAACTACCACACACTGAGCTAGTCCATGGTTCCAAACTTTTGTCTTTCCCCTTCTTCCTGACTCCTCTGAAGCTAAAGTCTTTTGACTGATGTTAGTGGTTAGAAGTATCAGCAATTTTTTCTGTCCTTTTTCCTGAATAAATATGTTGAACAAGTGGCCCAGAGAAGTTGGAAGAACAGGTTGTCCCCAGGGAAGCTGTGGATGCCCCATCCCTGGAAGTGTTCAAGGTCAGGTTGGATGGGGCTTTAAGCAGCCTGATCTAGTGAAAGATGCCCCTGACCATGGCAGGGGGGTTGGACTAGATGATCTTTAAAAGGTCCCTTCCAAACCCAACCGTTCTGTGATTCTATGATTCTATGTACCTGATGGACTGAAGGTAGATGAGACAGCAAGTACTTGGTGGAAAAAAAAGTAGTGAAAAGTTCCCAGCTGCATATGTGACTAAGAGTCTCTGAGAGCATTTTTGCCCCAGGAGGGATCTCTCTATGTCACCCATGGAGCAGTTAGAACACTCTGCTAGATCCCTGACTGGCAGCTCCAATTCTGGGCTGTTTAAAATGAATTTATCCTGCCATCAGTCCTCTCATCCACAATGGAAAACATTATGGATCTCAGGTGATCCTGCCTCCATTTTTCTGACCTTCTCCAGTGAAGCAACAAGCTCTTGCAGCGCTACAGTGTTCTGGTGTTTTCAAAACAAATTTGTGCTTTTGATGGTTACCAAAACTATTACTAACCTTTGGCAGACAGTCTTTCATATAAATGAGAATTTCTTTCATGTTGCTTTAATCCACAAATCACACTGGTCACTGGTAGTACTATCAGTGACCATTTGAGGCAGAAAAACTTGAGTTAGACAAGTTTATTTTTAAAACTAAGTACAGTTTCTTTGTAAGTGATAAACTTTCCACGTGAGTTTTCAAGATGGCCAGTGACATTAATATTCCTGCATCATGTTTTTCTAAGTGTTACATTTGGAAAACCTAATGCACTGTATAGAGAAGAGAAAGAGTCTGTTACCCAGAGGTCCTCTCACTAATATGTGGACTCAAGAGAGCAGAGCTGTCATCTGTGCCTTAAAGATAAGAAGGGAATCAGTCGATAAGGATTACTTGTGACGTCTCCCCTCCACACCCCCCCCAACCCCTCTTCCTGCTTCTGTAGTTAGAAAAAGTTTACAGGGAAACTTTTTGTCTCCACTTTCAGTAGTTGATAAAGGTGTCTTCAAAGAAACTTAGGCGCTAGCAGGAAAAAACAACTGCACGTATGCAGCACCATATTCTTGTATACATGAGTACTTCACATATTCAGCTCACAAGATCCCCAGAGCTCTACAGGTTGTATATTCAATAAAGATGTCGGACTGCACACTGCATTCATGCAATCCCTTCCAAGGTAGACCTTTTTCAAGGCTTA
Source organism: Gavia stellata (assembly GCF_030936135.1). Taxonomy (NCBI): domain Eukaryota; kingdom Metazoa; phylum Chordata; class Aves; order Gaviiformes; family Gaviidae; genus Gavia; species Gavia stellata. The sequence continues at coordinate 132,978,172 of NC_082594.1, forward strand.
AATGCATATACAGACATTACACTGTCCTGTGGCACCTAACCCGAAGAAGACTTCCATATCCAATTGGTAGTGTGGAAAATATAAGATATGCTTCCCTGGCTTACTGCTGCCAGATGCAAATGTGCTCTGTCCTTACTCTGATAGATGCAAGAAACTCTGCTTTAAAAGGTACATAACTGCAGTGTCTGAATTATACAGCTTCAGCTAATAACCACAGTCAAGCAGATTTTTCTGAAGTGTGGGTCATATAATTTTGGATAAAATATGTCTTATACCTGGATATGTCAGAATGAAAGTACTGGGAGAGCATCTAAGTGAAATAAATCCATGTTCTCTTCCAAGAGAGACATGAATTTTGGAATAAATAAAGGTTTTAACAACTTGATTCTCTCCATAACAGTTTAACTTTCCTGCTGAATTATTTAACATACTCTGTTGCTGCGGAATGCTACTCAGGAGCATGCTCTTCCAATGGAAACCAACAGTAGTGTCTGTTAGATCCAGTATATAACATTATTACATCCTGTGATGACATAGGAGAGGGAACATCACCTCCATGCCAGATCTCACAAGACAGCTTTCTCAGCATCACAGCACCACTGAAACATGTACTAATTCAAAGATCCATGCTCTTCACTGAGAAAGTGATGTGCATTTCATTTCCTGAAACATCCTATGCACATTTATGACAAGGTTGTGATCCAACTACTTTTCAAGATGTGTCCTGATTAGTTTATAAGGTCTGGGAAAAAATCAGCCATATACACACATTCAAAGTATTTCTAGATAGCGTGTGTGGGACAATCCATATGGTGTGGCAATATCAATGTAACATTTTGTCAAATTATGTGGTAAAATTACATTTAATCAAGAAGAGGTAGAGGACCTGTTTAAAAGATACTGGCTCATGAAACCATGTGAACTCCAATCATACCCCATCGGCATATTGACCTAAAGGCTTTTTTGGTCTTCCCAAGTTTCATTTTAAAACTGAACACTTTAGCAAAGGTTTTATTACTTGATTTAATTTAAATGCCATTGTGTTTAAAATTATCATAGACGTTTTATAATCAAAAAGGCAATAAATTCCTTGCCCAGAGAAATTTTAAAGCCTAGATAGTGTCCATTAGAGAAAAAAGAAGTAAAATTAACTTCATTACTTAAAGCTTGGGGGCTGTTAGATGTTGTCATGATGAAGATGGAAGAGTTCAGACACATATATAAGACAGATAAATAAACTACATATTGTCATGAAAAATTTGTCTAGTCAGTTTACAAAGATATGTCCACTGTAAGATCACTTATAGTTAAACCTAGTGAGGTCACTACACACATTTGCATACCATTTCTTTGTCTATACTATCAGTGCAACTAATAAAAGCGTTTGTGAGAGAGTACTAGAACTGTAGCTATAGTGAGAAAAGATGTAAAGTAGGAAAGCGTGGAAAACGCTTAAAGGCAAATGTGGCAGAAACATATGGAAGACTTAAAGCTCTGTTGAAATGAAGGATTATAAGGGCTGAATTTTGTTATATATTCCCATTTCTCAGTTTGCACAAATATTTGGGATTTGACTAGCTGCAGATTAATTTAGGCCACAATGAACAAAGCACCTCTGTATCTGTTGGACAGTATGGATCACAGTAATGCTCCTCCCAGTGATGCAAGAGTTGTGACTACCAAAAGAGCATCTTGTTACTTCCACTAAGTTGAATCTCAATCATTTATGCAAGAACTATTTGCAAATTGGATTCTGATGTTAAGCTGAAGGGAAATGACCTATTGCAAGGAAAGAAAGGTCAGCAAGGACCTTTTTTGCAGTATTTAGAGCTATTTGGTAAATGTAGAAATACATAGCTACCAGTGACCTGAGAACTGGGAGTAAGTAACAGGTTTCAGCAATATAAGTCTGTTGTCACAGTATAATGAAAGATGTTAAGAAATTATGCAAGCACTACAGGAATAAGGAAAAAATCAGACTGACGAAGGTCGGAAGAAGATTTGGACTTTAGGAGAGAGACCAAAGATTTGGGAAGCTCTGAACAACTGAATAGATATCTAATTATCTTCAGACTAGTGAACCAGGACATCATATTCCCCTGAGAGACTAGCAAGGTGGGGAGGTAAACAGTTCTGTTCTGGTATTCTGCTTGTTTCAGTCATTTTGGAAGCAGACACCAAACTGGTCCCCACCATCTCTCTCAGCTCCCAGATGCAACTTGAGAAGGTCGCAACTTGCAACATCCACTACTCAGTGTTTATTGTCTCAGGGAAGTGATCCTGGTTCCCAGTCCCCAAAGCAGACAAACTTCCCTCCAAAATCTTTCCAATATTCATCCTTAAGGAAGAAAAGACACACAGGCTGGCCTGTAAGGAAGCAACAAAAAACTGTAAGTAGAATCAGTAACGATTGATTTGTCTTATGCCTCTTAATGCAAAAGAAAAAGAATCGAAAGTGGATTTGTGTTCACCCCTTGAATGGACTTTTGGATGCAGATGAGAGAGAGCAAAAAGAAAGTCAGCACATTGGCCTTTTTTTTGCGGGAGGAGGAGCACTCGGATCCACAACCCACACTATCCTGCAATAGACAGAGGCCTCCAGGCTCCAGAGCAGCAGGTTGAAACAGGCTAGTAGCACTGAGAATATCAGACCAAAACAGGCTTGTTGGGTGGGCAGGATAGTAAGGCTGTTGGAGAGAAAAGAAGCAGCAAATAGTTGAGAAGCGACTGGGGGAGATAGAGAATCACATACTTCTGTTCAAAAAGATTTCAGTGCCGCTCCAAGAGACAGAAAGACATATGGGTCACAGGAAGAGGCAGAAGGGAACAAAAAATACAGTTTTATGAGAAGTAGGGATGTTAGGATGAGAAGGTGGGTGGAGAGTTGCAGAAATGTATCCATTTCCCTCCCTCCCATTTTCTTTAAGGGCGTTTTTCTCAGAGCTTTTCCTCTCTTTTCTCCTCCCCACAGCAATCAGCCAAGCTGGAAAGAAGAGATTGTCTCTGAACTTAGTAGTGTGTCTTGGCACAGAAGACTGATAGTAAACAAGTAAACAGAGTTGACAACTGTGGTTACCACAGGCGCAAAGCCTGCTCAGTGACAAGGATGAGGACTCTTCCAGAGGTAAGGAAATGGGTATGTCTTGCAGTCTGCTGAGGTACCTTCATTGCACCTCTCTCTTTTTCTTTCCCTGTCACAGCTACACTGCTTATTGCCCTGGGGAACTGGAGAAGCTGAGGTTTTGACAGTTTGTATTCAGAAGGGGCTTGTCCCAGTCTCAGAATTAATGATGTGGGATGTGGTGTGAGGATTTAAGGGTTCTTGCCCTTCCTGTTAGCCATCCTAATGACCATTCTGAGGCTGTGTTCAGATCTGTTTGAAGCACTGACCAATAAGAAGAAGAAGTAGTAGTAGTAGTAGTAGTAGTAGTAGTAGTAGTAGTAGTAGTAGTAGTAGTAGTAATAATAATCATCATCTGATTATTTGCATCTTTTAGTGTATCCCCATTTTTTCAACAAATTATTTTAAGAAAGTACTTATGCAGAGACGTGCAATTTTTTTTCCCCACAAATAGTTGTGGGTAAACATGGCATAGTTTTCTGAATGTGAGAATGGCATGGTAAGCCTAATTACTTCCCATGTAGTGTGGTGTCCTTTTCCTGATTTGATGTCTTACATAAATAGCTAGTAAAGTGTTAGTTGCATATTTACAGACAAATCGCACTGAACTGAACTGCTGGCTCAGGGTTGCTAAAATGTACAAAGCATTCAAGGACGATAGACATAAGTAAAGTTTTCTATGTAACTAAATAATATAAAAAAAGAAATGTGTATGTTTTGTTATGTTGAGAGCTGTTCAGTGTTGCAAAAGCTGTGGCTGTAACGCAAATGGTCACTTTATCTTGTCTGCATTTTTCTGGCTGAAGAATTTGTAGAAATGTTTGGTTTGTGTATCCATTCTCATATTTCTGTGTGATAAAGATCAGACAACAATCATAATTTCAAATAGTTATTGCCATGGTTATACCTCAAACTTTTAGTAGTCCAGAATATAAGTCAGCAAACTTTCTGATTAGTTTCTCTTGTTAGCAGGTACTATATTTTGAACACAGGCTAAAATATTATTTCTCTAATGGCATTTAATGTGCTCAATTTATGTGCTTAAGTGATTTGCTGACAAAAGATAAATTTAAGAAAATGCTGAAGTTTTTGTGAGTATTGGGGCATTAGTCTGAAAACATGTCATCCACATGACTAATGTGATAAACGCAATGTGGATAACAGCCAAAGTCAGTAATTCATGAATAATCTACTGGCTGAAAAATAATACCCATAAATTGTCTGGTAAATAGTTATGAAAAATAACTCCAATTCTCCCTGCCTTTAATATCTTTATTTTAATGTATTTTATTTTCATAGAAGTTAGATGTTTCTTTTTCTGCAACAGCACTAAACACTGGGAAAATGCAAGGTGAGGAAGAATTACGTAGAGGAGCTTCAAACTCCCTGCAGAACTCAGGAATGGCTCACAAATAGAAAGAAGGAGGTGCTGAAGGATTATCAAGTTCTTTGGCTGATTTAGTTGCATCAAACTGTTCTTGCTTTAGTGATAACAGTACCTGTCAAGATTCTGCTAGCCTAAGACATGCTCACATTTGAATTGGATGATTCATGTAGTACATACATACATTCAAAATTATTCATTTTATTATTGAGGACAATTAGAAGTCAGCCTTTAGTAATTTAACAGGCATTTGATCTCACTTAGCTACAGTGAAGCCATTTAAATTTGAGCCCTTGCACATTCTTAAAAGCAAATCATGAAAGAACTGAAACTGTACTGGAAATTGCATTCATCCTCAACGTCATGCAAATACTAATCATTGTTCTCACTTACTCATAAGTGAGGCCCATATGGAAAAGCTCTGTCAGAGTTTAAAGGCTCTTTATTCTTTTCTACGGGCTTGTTCAAACTATTCACTTTTCTCTTTATATGGAGCATGCTCGATGAGGCAACCCAGCCTCAAAACATACCACAAAGAAGTGCTTCTACTTCCTGAAAGCTATGTAATGTTCCTGCATCCTGTGCCCTGGAAGTTTTTATATCCCACCTCCAATTCCATCTAGTTAAAGCCACACTTCCTTGACCAAGGATCACTGAATTAGGAAGGGCTCTGTATTTCAGTGCCTGTGTTCTGTGAACCACTTAGTCCATTTGTGGCATAAAAGTGCAGTTCATACTAGATAAAGAATCTGACAGGGATATTGCCCAGGTCAGTATCTTTATAAGAGTACCGAGAGCAGGTATTTGTCTGTCTAGGTTTCCTTAAGCTGTTGTCATGAAAAAGAGATAAGGGACAACTGAGTATGACTGCCCTCCTCTTTTTTCTCTGTTTATGTAGGTCCACAGGTTCTCTCAAATCCAGCCCCAGTAACAGAGGGAAGATTAGAAAGACATTCCTTATGGAAGGTGAAGTGTTTGAAGAACACTTTTTATCCTTATGGGTCACATAACACAGACCTTAATCCAGTTTCTAAGTATAGGTACACAACCAATTTCCACTCCCCTGACTCTTCTTTTGGGGTATGCTGTTCTCAGCCAGGTACTTCTCTAGTTGTTTCACATTGGAGTCTTGAGGGAGGACAGTCTAGTTCTCTTACAGATTTTTTTAAAATATATTATTTGATACATTTTCCATTTCAAGAGGAACATAGGCCTGATACTGTTAACCAGACCTACTGTTAACCAGAAGTTTGGCAGAAATTGCAGTGACAGTCTTGAAATACCAATTTCTTGTTAGCATCTCCACAGCCATGCCATTTAGTACTTGAAAGAGAGAAACAGATGTCTTCTGATAATATGAGACCAAAGAATTGCAAAATTATAAATATTTCATAGTAGGAACAGGCCAGGTTTTCAATGTGAAAACCAAGAAGTTTATTGCAACAGAGAAGTCAGGAGCATTGTGAACGTAAATCATTCACTCTCTCCTAAATGGTGAGAGATGAGGGCTTGCACATTGAAGGAATACTTTTTCTTCTTCCTTTTCAGCCAAGGAAATTTTCCTTCGCTCACTTCCCTGCCATACTGTTAGGTCGTGACACTTACTCTCTATTTGAGGAGTAAAAGCTAAAGTGTTTTACTACAGGCGCATATGAAAGGAATTTGGATTTCCTCCTTTATATTTCCTACACTGTACTTTGCCAGTATGGTCATGTTCTGTGTCTAGCACCTTTTAACGCCAGGATTCACTTGTATGTACTTGCTCTCCACTTAGTTATTCTGTATCCTGCCTAAAGAAGTCAGGAGAATAGGATTTTAAAGGGAGAAAAGCAGTTAGGTTTTTAACCCTTCTTAGCACTTTCCATGAGTCAAGTAAGCTGACATACGCTTTTGAGAGGCTTCTGTTAATGATTGAATAAAATGCACGTTTGAAAGATATAAAACAATGAGGTCTGTTTTTCTGTTTCTTTCTATGTTTTCTGTTCTGTTAATGTTTTTGTACAGAAATGGTACATAGTATATTAGGCAAGATGATTAACAGCAGACTCATTCATTTCCTTAGCCTTTCCTCAGGTGAAGCGGTATATGCTGTGAGGTACTTAATTTTTGTAGGGTTTTGGTTCATTTCTTCTTGCGATTTTTGTAAAGATCTTGTTTTCTGATTTTGTGGCAAAGAAGATAGATACTAAGCATGGTGACAAATGCAGTTTAGCTGCTGCATGTAAGGGAGCAGCAAGGGGAGACAAGGGAAGACAATCTAGAACCTGAGCGTTATGACAAGGTAGGCAAGAAGTAATGACTTTACCAGCAAGGGGTGCACCCCCACAGTCCAGGAATGAGGGAGGTAAGGCAGGTCTGGTGACAGTAGCTAGGGTCAACCAAGAGTGTAGATTGCTAGGCAAGTCCATTGTGAGCAGGCAGGTCCAAGTTCAAACCTGCCGAATCAAGCCTGTAGGTTGAGGTCAGGATCCAGATCAATGGGATACATGGCCAGCCATACACATGGCTGCTGCTGCAGCATAGCTCAGATGGAGATCACGCATGAGAGCTGCAAAAAGCAGCTCCCAAGTGAAGAAGTAGGCACCTCCACCGAGGCTGCTTCTAGCTTTTTCTCAAAGAGCTCCAAGGCCTGTCAAGGTTTCTCAAACAGCTTTCTTTTATCAGAGAACCAGGCTTGAGCACAGGGAGATAAACTTGAGGCTGTGGGACAGTACAAGCCAGGCCCTAACACTGGCATGTAAGACTCTCAAAGTAGCACTTCCATCAGCTTTCACACCTATGAGATTTACTCCTTACTTGCTATAGTATTTCTTCTCTGTCCCTCTTCCTCCCAGGTTTTCCATTATCTTCTGTTTTTTTTCCCTTTCTGTCCCATTTTTCTCACTGTATATTCTTATTCAGTTATTCCACTTTTCATTTTTTCATTTCTTTCCCTTTCCTTGTATGACCAGCATCCATTCCCATATCTGTTCTCTTGTAATCCGCTGTTCTCCAGTCTTATGTACATCAAAGTAGGTAGAAGCAGTGGACACACAAGAGTAAATGCCATTTTATCTAATTTTATCCAGGTAGACGTTAGGGGTGTATCCTAACATCATATTAATCTAGATTCCTTTGCAGTCAATGGAGAAAAAGACACGTAACTGGAGGATGCTTCAGCTCATCCTAAGACTGATGTTTATAAATAGAAGCTGTAGTCATAAGGTGCCTAACCTTCTCCACTGACTAAAAAGGCAAACCTAGATTATGAACACAGCTAAATTTAAGTGAGATAAAACCTGTCTGTATATAAGATCTTCTCTGTGACTTACAGCTTACTGCAGTTTTTAGAATAGTGCAAATCTTTTCTCCCACTTGAACTGGACTAGAGGCTTAGGATACAGGAGTTATTTCTTGAGGAGAGATCTGAAATTAGTGCTCAGGTTGCCAGACTGTAACAGAATAAAGAACCACCAGTCCTAGCCATCCTGTAATTAGCTTTATGGGCTCAAAAAAGACTTTGATATCTTCAGGACATATATGCAAGGTGATTCCATAAAACAGGACAGGCCTTCTCATGGCAAGCTGGCTTTTTGATGCATAATTCATAACACTGTGCAACAGCTGTAGCTGAAAAAGACAGGGAAATGAAGGAGGTGAGAAAGCCCCCAGGAGTACAGTCACCTAGATGATTTGGACGACTGTTGGTGTTCTGGCACTAGTCCTGGGAGTGATTTTCTTGTAGATTAGGTGGAAGATGGAGTATATGACCAGTGATAACTTTAATATGAATTTTTCTTTCTTCATTTTTTCTTTTTGTCTCATTTTCTCTCTTCAGACTTGTGACCAGGAGCTGAGAACAGGTGCAAAGAAAGAACGATGCCTTCAGGGGAAAAGCCTACTGCTGTGTACACTTCTTCTCAGTACTCTCCTTGGCTTTACACTGCTTATCACCTACATCATGATGACTTGTGCTCTAGGTATAATATAGGATATCCTTTTCCCTGCTTCCTCATCCACCCCATTTGTAAGACCCCTTTCTCTCCTATCTGCCTCCATTGTGTATTAGGAGGCATCTGTGTTAAGAATCGGTGTTTCAGAATTTCAAAGAATCATAACACCAGTTGTAAAACAGGTACACTGTTCTGCCTCTTCCTTGGGTCATAGTGGGGGGAGATCCACATACCTGTCCTCCACCTCTGCCTGCTATTTAATATGCCGTGTCCCAGTTTTGAGGGAGAGCGTCATTATATTGTCTTGCATCTCACCATTGTGTCATGCTTTCTCTGTAGTCACCTCCAGGAAACTGGACTGAATCTTGAGATTTGGAGATCCTCCTCCACCTTTCCATCTCTGACTTAATAAGGCTAGTCCTAGTTTTCTAGCACAGACCACTGCAGTTGTAGTGTAGAAAGAAAAGGCAGTCTCTTGCTAATGGGGGGGCTGTGAGCATAGGCCAGAAATATTAATTTGCCTTTCAAATTTGCTAAACAACTATCTGCAGAATGGTCCATGTAAATATTTATGCATATAGAATGCTCAGTACTGAAGGTGCATTTATATTGGTGGATACAGACATTCCCTGCTCCAAAATAAACAGTATTGACTCTTCACCCAGCATTTTTCTTTAGCCCCTGTTATGTGTTGGAGACCGTTCACTACAGAGATCAAGGAAAAACTGTTAGTTTAGATCTTGTCTGTTTCCACTCTGCCTATCTCCTCCCATGTCAACTGTTGAAACCATAGTATGGAAAGTCTTACTTTGATTTACAAGTGGCTTGTTTCAGTAAATAATTGATCTGATCTGTTGTTGATACAAGACACTGAACCGAAATGAGAACACATACCCAGTGAGTCGTAGTAGTTTAGATAAAGGGAGTTTTAGATGAAACCAAGATGTACTAGAAAGTCTTTGTTCTGTTTTAACAAGTGTCATTGCTGAGAAATGCTTCCCATGCTTGAACATCTCCCTCCACATTTTAAACTTATCTCCTTACTTTCTCTGTGCTATGTCCTTCTTTTGCTTCATGTGTTGACATCATCAGTTGCTTCTTGTTTATCATTTGGCCAAATTTGGCTGATTCAGAGCAAATACACTGAAAAGGCAGAATAATCCAAACTGACTGCCTAGATAGTATGAACAGAGGACACCACCTCTGGACTGATTACCTGTCCTTTATTTAAAGAATCTCCCTTAAAAAGTGCAAAGGCAATCTTCCTGTGAAGTGAAAGACAGAACACACTTTGTTCCATATTCAGCAAAAACTCTCAAGGAGTTCAACACTCTGCATGCAAAGGAGTTTGTACCAAAAATAATCTTTTGGGGGAAATGTCCCACAGGTAACTCCTTCGTGTTTTTTTGTTTGGAGTTGTTCTCACTCTCCACTGTCACTGCTCAGTTCTCTCCTATTTACTTCCTGCCCAGGATCCTGTGATGCCGAGCTGGGTCTTACACTGTTGGCCAGACTCCTGAATTCTAGGAATGACACTGTAGACCCCTGTGAGGATTTCTACAAATATGCCTGTGGCAGCTGGGAAGGCAAACACTCAAGCAGAACCACAGAAGAATCACTAAATGTATTTGATGTGTTGTTGGAAGAAAACCAGTTGATCCTGAAAAGGCTTTTAGGTAGGGACAGATGATTGGTGTGTTACCTTCAGCATCTTCTACAGTGAGAGCTGAGAATACTAATAACTGAGAGCACTATCATTCCTAACAGGGACTGAGTCCAGTCTCTTCATTCTTCTATCATTACAGGTACAGAGTTATTCTTGAGCATATTGTATTACAATAGCTGCATCTTAAACATTTATTTCTCCTTGCCAAGTGTAACAGATGAAAGTCACACTTTAAAATTCTGACAGCAACCCAAAACCAGTTTCCTGTTGCCTCATAAAAGTAGACCCTTTTTGCTTGTCTGAATGTGCATTCTGGTCATGCGTCCTGACTCTGTGTGGGACTGAAGCCTAGATACGTACACTTTCCTGTTGTGCTGCTGTTCCCATGCAAAGAAACTCACATATCTGGCCTCAGGAAGAGTCATGGCACTAGAAGGTCTCTTGCTTTGAGTGACTGTGGGAAGTGTGGATGTATTTACTAAATTGTTCTGAATCAAAGTCCAGTGTAATATTTTCTTACAACCTTTCTCTGCTCTAATGCTGCCCCAACTTTTTTTTTACCACTATTTTTTTTCCTCAGAGGGCCCACAGTTTGGGATAAGAGGCTCAGCTAAGGAGAAAGCAATCCAGTTCTATCGCTCCTGCATGGATACACAACGGATAGAATCCCAAGGAACTCAACCATTGAAGGACCTCCTAAATCAGGTGAATGTTTGTGCTATTTCCTCTCCTTCCAGAAGATAATTCCTGCAGGGAAAAGAAAAGTGTGAAGTTAGGGTCATATGGTCCTACATGATGGAATTTTGCTAGCATCTGGCTCTGAAATAAGCTCGTGGTTCACAGCACAACTTCTAAGTGATAAATCTTCTAGCTTCAAATGCTGTCTCAAGATTTGATTTTCTGACATCAGATACCTGAATCTTTCTTCATGACCTTACATATTACTTTAGGACTGTACAACAACCAAGACTGCAAATAGAGATCACTTTTAATCTCAGAAGCTCAGTTCAATAGGATCCAACTTACAGATCAGGGAACATCTTGCAAAACAGGTGAAATTTTTGTGTCTAAGATATGATAGCCATCCACTACTGCAGTTCGTTGTTTTGCTTAAGCGAAAGTGACAGGTCATTTTAAAGCCAACAGGGTATGTAGAAATCTTCATGAGTTTCCCCTGTTGCTATTTGCTTTGCTGCTTCTCAGTTGTCATAGTGACTGAGCTCATAGGAGTGAAAAAAAGATTTTGCAAATATGGATCAAACAAGTGTTTTTCTCACCTGCTGTCATGCTGTCTCTCCCCCTTTCTAGGTTGGTGGATGGAATATCACAGGTGTGGGAAAAGCAAAAGATTTTAATGAAACTCTTCAGACCCTTATGGGCAGATACAGCACCTTTCCCTTTTTCAGAGTCCATGTGGGACCTAGTCCTTTTGACCTCAAGACCAATATTATTCAGGTGAGTGGACTGAAGAAAGAAAATTATCAGGAAGCAATGGGAATAAAGAGTCAGTTACACAGCCCATGAGACCCAGGCTTGCTCAAGTTAAGCCTATGTTCTTCTCTGAAGAAAGTTTTCCTAAATTTCAGTAAACTTCTTGATTTTATTACATAAAAAGCACTTATTTCTGGAAAATGAGCAGATGAGGAGGAATAAATCGCTTACTTCCTATCATCTCTTCTGCCTGACAGTATAGATTGTACTTTGTCATGGAAGGGTCTGGTTCTTCTTATGTTCATGGGTAAGACTAGTACAATAATGAAATCTAAGTGCTAAGTGTCTGATACACATAATGTACTATGAATTTTGCAGCTCATTGTTGTGGTTTAAACCTGGTAGGCAGCTAAGCACCACACAGCCGCTCGTTCACTCCCTTACCCAGTGGAATGGGGGAGAAAATCAGAAGGGTAAAAGTGTGAAAACTCATGGGTTGAGAAAAAGACAGTTTAATAATTAAAAAAAAAAAAAAAAAAGAAAAAGAAAAAAAAGAAGTGATGCAAAAAAACCCCAGTTGCTCACCACCAACCGACCACTGCCCAGCCAGTTCCCAAGCAATGGCAGCCATGGCCAACCTCCTTCACCCCCACTTTTATTGTTGAGTACGATGTCATACAGTATGGAATATCCCTTTGGTCAGTTGGGGTCAGCTGTCCTGGCTGTGTCCCCCCCCCAAACTTCTTGTGCACCCTCAGCCTACTTGCTGGTGGGGTGGTGTGAGAAACAGAAAAGGCCTTCATGCTGTGTAAGCACTGCTCAGCAATCGCTAAAACATCCCTGTGTTATCAACACTGTTTTCATGACAAATCCAAAACATAGCCCCATACAAGCTACTATGAAGAAATTTAACTCTATCCTGGCCAAAAACAGTGGACCATGTAGAAATATTGAACAATGTGGTTTATATTTGAATATCAGTCACCGCAGATTTATAATGAGCTTGTAAATGAGCTGCAGAATATGATAGATCCACAAAAATTACTTAGCAAACATTTTACAAAAGTAAAAGCAATGTATTAACATTTCAAATTCTGTGACACAGAAATTAGCAAAGCCTGTTGAGCATATCCTTAACATTTCCAGTGTTTCTGGAAATAGTGAGATGTTTTTCCTTTACTCCTGCTTGCAGATTGACCATCCTGAGTTTGAGATGCCACCTGAGAGTAAATTCAAAGAGAAAAATTATCTTGAGGTAACATATCAAAGGCTGAAGAAAGGTAAAAATAGCTATTTAGTGTAGGGATCTCCTTGAATTGCCTCCTGGTTCAGAGGGGTCTGTTTCCGTGGGTTACGGTCAGTGACCTCTGAAAACGTCTCCAGAAGGAATTCTTTACAAAAAGATAGTTTGTAAAATGTAACCCATTTTTAGATGCCAGGTTTAAAACTTTTACTGTAGAAACAGAATGTTACAGCTTTAATTTGTATTTGCCATGTAATATGAACCTGGGCTTCCCTCTAGGTTCACCTTGAATGACTGTTTAAAAAACAATGTTCTTGCCCAAAGTAAGGCTTTATAGCTTAAAATCTGTGTATTGGGGGAGGGCTCGCTAGCATTTTTAAAGTTATTTTAAAAAGTTTTAACCTGAGCTGTGGAAACAAGCTCTGCCCTTGGGAGTTATTGCAACAAAGTTAATTTCATCACAGCTCTGTCATTTTTCTGAACTTCATAAAAACTGAGTTGATTTCAGTTTCTCACTCTGACTCTTTCAGAAGAGTCCTCAAAAAATAAGCCTGTCTACCCATCACAAGCATTCCTTTGATACCTCATGAACTTAGAAACAAGAAGCTGACATTTTCTCTCCATCAAAAATACTGGCCTATTATATCACTACATCTCTCTGCTTTGACTCCAGAGATGGCAGGCCTACATCTCTAAAATGATTCCAGTATTTAATGTAATTGGAAGCTGGGACAAAAATAACCTTTTGGGAATTCAGTATTCTTCACTGAGAGAGGAGTTGTACTTGGCAGACTGTATTCCACATGAGAATTACATGAGGATGTTGCAGTGAAGACAGTTTTAGGGATGGGGCTGCAGTGGTTTTGAAATATAGAAGCTTATATGGTCAAGATAGATGGTTGGATGGATGGATGGATGGATGGATGAATGGGGTGACTAATTTTCAGTCATGTTTCTTCCACTGGTCATATGCTCTGTATTGCAGGTTCTCCGTGTGTATCTCTCATATTTGAAGAAACTGGGGGGCCTACTTGGAGGGCCACAGGATGGTCCCCCTGATTCCTTTTCCCTTACCTTGTCCTTCATCTCTAACCTCCAGCAAGTTGTCACCCCACTGCAGAAAAGACAGCAGAGAGGGATGCTGTTCTTTCGCACTACCATTAGGGAGCTACAGGTATCTATGACATAGAACTTGAGCAGCACAATTACATGTAACATTTACATTCTGAAGATCCAGATCAAAAGACATATGAGACACTCTGTTTAGGTGCCATTCCCTTGCAACTTACACTTGGAGTCTGTTGAGCTTTAAATAACCTATTAACTTAAGGTCTTTTATTGACAGCAGTTGGATTTTTCAGGCCCACAACTCTCTCCCCTCCCCAGTGCTAATTCAATAAAAAAAAGTCAATTCTCCCTTTCTACTATAATCAATACACACATCATAAAAACAGTTTAACTTGTTGAAAGTATCTCTTAACAGTATTAGAGAGACTATCCCAGTTTCCCTATTATTTCTGGTCGGTCAATTTAAATTCATAGTTCAGCATGTAAGTTTTGTTTTACTTCTAGGAAAAGGCACCTGCTATTGACTGGTTGTCATGTCTCCAGGCTGTCTTCCATCCTATGCCAATGAACCTCTCTCAGCCAATTGCAGTGCATGACATGGATTACTTAAGAGGCATGTCACAACTCATCGAACAATGGCAGAAGGAAAGGTAGGAGTCAATATCTATGTTGTAGTTGTTCATGCCTCAAGAAATATTGACGTCAGATACCATAAATTAAAGCGGTCTCTGTTAGAGGCTGCTGAATCCAGTAGCCTAACAATCATAAGGCTGCTGTGGCTCTATATCCACAGTTTTAGTCAGTACTAAGGCTTAGCATATATTCCTAACAGGTTTGCACATGCACGAACCATATATGTACACACATATAAATATATATATGTGTGTGTGTCACACAGATCAACAGAGATGGAACACAGTGCCTTTACTGGCACCCACCCACACGTAGCACTCATACAAACATGAACAGCTCTGATCCTATTCCTCCTCTCCAGCTGATCAGGTTTGGTCTGTACTAGTGAAATATATATATCTATGTACACATACAATATTGATCACTCCAATAGCTGGTCCTAGATACTCAGTGTGTCCAGAAGCTGGCCCCAGATCCCCTGCTGTCCACAGCTGCTGGCAGCTGGATATATGAACCCCTGAGTCTTTCAGCCCCAGTTTGCTTGCTGGTACTCTGGTCTCTTCCTGTTACAAACAGGCATATACAAGCAGATCTCTCCAGCAGCTGGTCCAAACCTCTAGTCTCTCCAACAGCCAACTCTCAGACCCCTGGTCTCTCCAGCACCTAGCTTGAACCAAAGTCCCTCCAGTAGTCAACTCTTAGATGCCTTGTCTCTCCAGTATCCAGTCCCATCCCCACAAACAGAGAGTAGAATGTTATTTAAGAATAGCATTTAATAAGATAGGACAGATTCTGGTGATCATGCAGAGGGCTCAATCAGACAGATGTCCTGCCAAGCCACAAGTCAACCATTCCGCCTTACCACCTTTTGTCTCCATTTTCCCATGTGTGTTCCCCCCAATCCTTCCCTTTCCATGTCTTTGGTCTTTCCCATAAACATCCCATAATAAGTCTCCCAGAATCCCACAGACCCCTCAAAATATTCTATAATAAGTTTCAGCCAGTCCTAAAAATGCTCTTTCTCCTGCTTCCCATAAAGAATCCTGTGCCCCAGGAGCAATTACCCCTTGAGTCTTCACAGTGTTCTGGAGAGAAAGTTTCTTTGGTTGACTCGTGTCAAATCATCCTCCTTTGATAGCCCCAGGTGTAGCCCATTCGGAGTACTTTGCTGTTATTGTTCAGGTTGCTAGGGTCCCTCTGCCTCAAATTATTGCTCTGACTCTTGCCACGCCTCTGTGTTTATAGTGACCAGCCTTCAATCTTCAGTCTTTTTAAATGTTTTCCTACAGGGTCCTTCACATTTATATGATTGTTTGTCTGGTTGGGAATCTCTCCCCAGCCCTTGACAGTCGATTCCAAGATGCACGCCTGGAGCTATCTAAGATTCTTTATGGAAAAACGGGATCTAGAATGGTGAGTTAGTCTTTAACCATCCTCTTCAGCCTCCCCAGCAGCTGAACACCCTAGGATGCGCCTTCTGGATGTTCTCTTGATGCCTTGTATGGATGGAGTTTCTTGGATTTGGGGATGAAAACTACTCCCACTAGGCCATTAAATGATCCCTTTTTCTCAAAGAAATGTGGGAGTAGACTGGACACACAAAACTTTAGAGACCTAAGTGCACTGTACAGGGGGGTAGGGAATAATAGATAAATGGTCACCTTTCTTCTATGTATTTGTCTCAGCATACGCATCTTCATCTTGTGTGAAAGTAAATGGAGTAAATCATAAGGAAATCAATGTTTTACTTGATCAAAGTTTTCTGAGGTAGCTGAAGTGGAACTACATTACTTACCACTCACTGCTGTCATTTTTAGATAGCAGTGTATCTGCTACTGACTGCATATTTACCTATCTTTTTACTGTCTTCCTATCTCTTTGTCCTCACTCTCATGTGTCTCTATTTCTTTCTCTGTTCTTACAGTTCCCAGCTGAGCGCTGGAGGAAGTGCTTGACTGATACCAGCTCTTTCTTTGAGCCAGTTCTAGGGCAGATGATCGTACAAGAAATTTTCCCTCAGCAGACCAAGAAACTTGTAGGTATTCATCCTCTTAACCCCCAAGCAGAGCTCAGCTTCATCACTTTCTTTTTTTGACATGCCAACTTAAGACCACATCAAGGCAGCAAAATCATGTGTAGGTTTTATACCTTTTTACACGGCCCTGTACTTATGTACTTCCCCTCCTTTTTTGGAGATGTCAGAACAAGACATTGCTGTCATTGGTAGAATAATCAATGCTAAAATACCAGTTATTATCTTTATCTCAACTGTTAGCAAAGGCATGTGTGCAGCACCAATACCTACGACAGCCATACAAATACATGCAATCTGAGTGTGCTTCCTGGAGTGACAGTTAGTATTAACAGTATTCATCACCAATCTGACATATTTAAATAAGATTTACAATTGCAAAGCCATTAAGCCATCACGTGACCAGTTGTATAGAAACAAATCAATGCCAAAACATTCTGAGTGGATCCACAGTAAAAGGAACACCTGCTTGCAGTGTGAAAAAGATTTCTTTTTTTTCCTTTGATGATGGCTTTGAGGGAAGTTAATGTAGGCACCAGGTTTTATAAAGAGTTTGCAGTGTACAAAGTGACAAGAGTAAATAATCCCAAGAAAAGTTAATGGGAAAACTAAGACTACATGTAGTGAAGCACAAAGCTGAATGAACAAAACATAATTTTGTGCCTTCTTTTCTCCATGGCAGGCTGAGCAGATGTTCTCTGAGATCCAAGATGCCCTCTATAGTCAACTGGATCAGTTGGAGTGGATGGATGAGCAGACTCGCCAAGAGGCTAAAGTCTTGGTGCGTGCAGAAGGCAGAAGTTATGGAGGTCTTCCTTTCCCTGAAGCCTTTGGAGAAGGAATGGAAAGGGCCTGCACCTTCACATATTCCTACATGCTTCTACAGGCACACAATCTTAAATAGTTGTGTTACATACACTGAAAATTGTAGGTGCTTTTATAAGTGCCATCATGCATGTGTGATCATACATTGATGCATAGGCATAGAGAGGCTCAGTGTTTGTCCATGGATACTCTGAATTAGCTGTATTGAGATACAATTCAGTTTTATACGCCTAGAGAGGTGAAAAACTATAAAGCTGAATGCCACAAAACAGTGCTGTGAAGAAAAAGAAGAGTAGAACAACATTCGGCCTCAGGTAATTGAGTTAAGAAAGCAGAGTAGCAAGAGAAGATATCAAAACAGAGTAGCTGTTATTTTGAAGGGCTGATTCACAGACTGTATTCAGGTTGTTTAGAAACAGAGTTTAAAAAGGACTTCTAGAATGTAAAGCCTCCTATTGGTCATGTTTCTTTTTGTTAATTTGTTTGTTTATTATGTTTTTAGGTTTCCAAACTACAAGTGGAGATTGGCTATCCAGCTCACATACTCCAGACTGCCAAAGTGAACCTGGACTACCAGAATGTGAGCTATATAATGTAAACATGCCTGCCTCATTATTGGCAGTTTACCTGTACCAGCTGCTATCTTGTCTGCTGCTAAAAGAGTCTATGACCTCTGGAGCAATGCACATTTCCTACTGTTCATTTTCTGAGAACATATGGGCCCAGAGAACCTTTATCTATTGCTTCTATATTGTTGCCTATGCTGTCTCTGATTTAGAGTGGCTGGCCTGATAGAGTTTGGTTGTGACCTGCTTGTATGTTCTGTTTGGCTTGCAGATAACATTCCTGTCATATCTTAAATTGAAGGTCTTTACAACTGGGAGAAAAAAACCACAAGTATTCCATTGGTTTGTCTTTTGATGAACTCTTTTTTGACCTGTGGGACTTTTCTCTTTCTCATACTGTCCAATTCATTCCTTGCTCATGCCCTATGACAGTCACATTACCTGTCTCTTCCCTCAGTTGGAGATAAATGAAGACACTTTTTTCCTCAATATGGTGGCTTGCTTGAAAGTACTGAGGGAAAATTCCTACTTGAAACTCCTTCAGCATCACACACAGGATAAGTAAGTATCAGATACTGATCAGAATCAAACACTCATGGACTGAGGTTGGAAGGGACCTGTGGACGTCGCCTAGTCCAACCCTCCTGCTCAAAGCAGGATCAGCTAGAGCAGGTCACTCAGGACTGTGTCCAATTGTATGTCTATATCCCTCTTTTACTGGGGAAGGAGGGGAAGGGCAGGTGGGGCGGGGGGGTGGGTGGGCAGGGCGCAGAACTGGACATAGTACTTCCAAATGTGGTTTCACCAGTCCTGAACAGAGGGGCATAATCACCTCTTTTGACCTCCTGGCAACACTTCTCCTAATGCAAGACAAGATACAGTTGTCCTTCTTTGCTGCAAGGCTGCATTGCTGCATCCTGCTTAAAAAAGCCTTGAATTTGGCAGCCTGTCTTGTATTCAGCCTGAGCTCATGCTACCAAAAAACCCCACCTTTGTGGAGGGAGCCCCAGACCCCTGAAAAAAGAACATTTTTTGCCCATGAACCCTTGAGTTAGGGGGATAGCTGGTTCTCCTGGACTTAGCAGCAAAGCAAACAGCAGAGCACAGTGATGACATGAATGCTGGCAGGGTCACCTCAAAGGCAGGACATAGGATGCTTCAGAAGGCAGGCAGCATTGACAGGCATGCTTGGGACCTTGTAGCGCCTGAAGAGTATTCTGTGCAGGACTTCACAGGAGGTTAGTAGCCCTGACTTACTTGACAGGGAAGTTGTGAGGGTGAACCCCTTAATGTGTATGAAAGCTAAGCTACTAGCTCTGACCATCTGTAAACAAGTGAAGGTTTATTTCAAACACCTTTAACTCTAGATAATATGAATTCCATCATTTGCTGCTGCTGTATGAACAGTTGTACTGAGCAGACCATTTTTGTAAGCCCAGTGGAGGAAAGGAGCAAGGTATGAGATAATGAGTTAATACATTCTCTCATTTCTCTTTTTCTGCTTCCAGCTGGCATGTGTCCCCCTGGACTGTGCATTCGTACTACTCAATAAGGCACCACATGGTGGTCTTTCCTGCTGGAATGTTCCGTAGCCCTTTTTTCCACATGGAGTTTCCCAGGTATGGAGGGGCTGCAAAAGTGGAAGCTGAATGTGGTCCCTTAGCTGCACCAAGTTTCCAGGAAGAATCTTAATGGGTCTGTCTTTAACCTCTTTTTCTTACTTCATCCCAGAAAGACACAGTAAAGGGGGGAAAAAATAGCTTTTTCTAAAACCAGATGGATACTGCCTTATGAATTCTGAAAGACTGTGATCATTGACTCTGCTGGAGCAAAATCAGAATCTAGGTGAAACTAAGCTAAGCCAAGTATATTACTCCAGAGCAAAGAGGCAGAAGTGTCATGTAGGTTAACTGCAAAGAAGACATTTCACCTTTGCCTCTCATTTTCTAGATTCCAAGAATTCCTGAAATCTAACCCATAGAAATCTAACCCAGAGAAAACAGGAGGCTCACAGAGCAACTTCTTGTCAGAAGTCTTTTTCAAATGGATCAAACACAGTTCTTCTTGTCATTTTTTTAAAGAAACCTTCTCTAATAAGCAAATACATTTTTAATTCTGAGTCTTCCCCTCCAACAATGACAGTTCTGTAGACCACACTCTCATAGTTGGGTTCTTTCATCATATGGAACAGATCTGTTAAGCAGTATTTTTCTGATATTAAAAGCACTTAAAACAGTTGACTGTAAAAATATTATTTGATGTCCTTTATTGCATGATAATGGATAGATAATTCTCCTAATCCCATTGTACTGAAAGATAAGCTCACACTGTGGAAAGAGGCTGAAGTTTGAAAGAAACCTGTGTCAGTTAAAAGTAATTATTTTCTCCATGGTGATCTTCTACCACCAGTTGTGTGACATCTTCTAGTGCTTGCAGCATTTCATGAATTCATTGTAGTATGAAGAACAGGACACCTCAAAAGAATAATAGAAAAAAAAAAATCTTTTTTCAGTGGTATGGGCTGTCAATTGCCATATTCTTCCTCTCTGAAAAAGTGTCTACTGCTTCTTATTCTTTCTGTATTCAGTGTTAGTAAAATATATTTTTCTCACTGTCATCCCAGTTGAGTAGACTGGCAAGTCAAACTTGATCAGCTTCTGGTGAGCTGGCACAATAGCATTTTCTCAGATGATGCTCCGAAGTTTAAACTTTAGTGACAAAAGCTAATTGAGATGACTGTGAGGATAATTTTTAAAATAAGAAGTCAGCAAAGCAGTACAATTATTACAGAATCAGAGAATGGTTTAGGTTGGAAGGGACCTTTAAAGATATCTAGTCCAACCACCCAGCCATGGGCAGGGACATCTTTCACCAGATCAGGTTGCTCAAAGCCCCATCCAACCTAACCTTGACCATTTCCAATGATGAGGCATCCACAACTTTTCTGGGCAACAATTAGAAGTTATCAGCTACAGAGCTTCTGAAAGAGCAGTTCTAAGAGAAGATGAGTTGTTCTGTTCTTGTCACTTCCTACTGAGTTCCCAGTGACGTAATAATGATCTACTACAATAATTTCCTGCTTCAGCAGCATTAATCAGTGCATGTAAAGAAAGAATGAGCCTATCATTTCATATTATGGAAATGCATTTTGAGTGTACTCTTACTTGGGTGACTATTTGTATATTTGTTGCATAGAATCGTAGAAATTCTGATTGGAAAGAACTGTTGGAGGTCTCTAGTACAACCTCTTGCTTGTAGCAAGATCACCAATGCTAGACCAGAGTAATTGTAGTCAAACCTTTATGATTTTAATTTGCCTTCCCAGTTTTATGTATCATTTTTCACTGGACAATTGTTGCAAGATTGCTTCTCCAAGCATCCTACTTTTGTATGATTACCATTGCAGTCACTGTTTGTGCAGCAGTTCAGCCAGTAGTGGATAAATAAGGACGTATCTCAACAACAATACATGTCATTAGAGTTAATAAAGGCAGAATCTCATTCACAGACTCTTCATTACTATGATGGCTTATTAGCTACAAATGCGTTAATGCAAGCCC
The DNA here is from genome assembly GCF_030936135.1 of Gavia stellata. NCBI lineage: Eukaryota > Metazoa > Chordata > Aves > Gaviiformes > Gaviidae > Gavia > Gavia stellata. Next base: position 132,999,633 of record NC_082594.1, read on the forward strand.
ATAGTACAATTTTAAGCATTGGTAGAATAATTTACACTTGTATTTGCATTTTTACAGAGTGTACCACATCTGAGAGACAATAAATAGAAAGTGCTTCTCTGTGCTCTCAGAGTAGAATGCTCCTGTGCAGCCCACAGTTGTGCTCAGTGGCTATGAAGAATGCTCACCTGCTCTCTTTTTTGTTTCAAAAGCACTCTTTTCATGTTTATTTTTCAGTGCTGTGAATTTTGGAGCCATTGGGGTCTTCATGGCGCATGAACTTCTTCACACATTCTATGGTTATGGTGGGTACTGGCTGTGGTGTCTTTGTTTACCCTTCTAGGTCCCCACTGGTACTTTCCCTCAGAGGATCTTAAATCCTGGTTCCTACATCAACGTATACATATATTAGTAAGGTAGATGAAGCTAAGGAAAACCCATTCCAGGCCATGATGACTGCTAGAAGACTCAGTGATTAGTGTGAAGAATACAGGTGAATGCCAGAAATACCTTTACTTTCTAGGATTTTTTTTCCCACAGTGCTGCCTGGGGGCTGTCCTACATGCAACAGGAGTGCACTACAGAAATCTATAGACTGCTTGGTTGAACAGTATGAAAGCTATAGCTTTAAGGTTAATGGTACTTTTACACTGTTGGAGAATACAGCTGACACTGGAGGGCTCGCCATCGCTTACCAGGTATTGTAGTCTACTTACTTCTCTAATCTCATAGTCTCACCACACAACTCAACCATGATGTCACAAGATTACTCTGCTGCATCTCTCTCCTACATGCTGCTCCAGTTCCAGATTTCTTGCACGCCTGTGCCAGTGCAGCACGTCCCTGCATGTCCTCTGCTATTCCAGACATAGGTTCCTCACAAAGCTTTGCTCATAACCTCACTACTTCTATGTAAGACCACTTCTCCCCTTCACCAGTTCTGGTGAAGGGCTTTTCTTTACTTCCCCATTTATGTCATGCATAAAAAAAGCATGTTATTATTTATATGTTTATGTTATACCTAAGGAACTAAGCTGAGACATGAACCGGAATTCTGTGTCATGGTAAAATTACTCCATAATGATGTTTTCAGCAATACTTCAGTCTAGAGAGAATTTTTTATTTCCTCATGCAGTAGTTCAGCAGTTTAATTAATTACTGAGTGCAGGGTGCTCTGAGATCTCTAGGTCTCAGATGGTACTTGTTACATTCTTGCATGAAGAATGCTGGAAGGGAGAAAGTCTTTTAATTTTTATTCAAATATTTGTGACTTTCTTTGAAAGTAATTTTCATTCTTTCATAGTGCAGGCACCACATCTTCTCTTATGATGACTTGTGTGTGGTAATGTCTGAAATGGGAAGCAAATGAGTTTTGTTGTTATTCCCCCATCTTAGAGTTATTAGGGCCATGGCCAGCAGCGGGGAGCCTCGGAGTGAGGAGACAGAGATACAAACTTGTTAATTGATTGTAGATTGATATATTTAATTGACAGAAGACATGATTTTGGGACAGTATCTGAAGGGGGTTTTATTATTATTAATTTTCTCTCTCCACAGGCCTATAAGAATTGGCTGAAAAAGCACAAAGAAGAGAAGGATTTACCTAAGATTGGACTTTCACACGACCAGCTCTTCTACCTCAGTTTTGCTCATGTAATGAATTCTAGGCTAGTCATGTGTCCCTCACTCTCCATTGTCTTCCACATTATTACAGTTTGTCTCTCTCAATATTTAATCACTTTTCCCCCTCTTCACAGAACTGGGAAAGACCAATGTTTCTGGGAGATACAGAATCTTATTTAGAAAGCTAAAATTCACATGTAGGTCCCCTAACCTGTCATGGATCTCAAAACTAACAAAAGGCCTGCCTGCAAATACATCTTTTACAAAGCTCTGAAATCTACCAAAATTAAGTTGTAGCAGACAAGTTGTGTCAGGGAAAGCATGCTTCATTGCCAGCTTCTGAGTACTTTTTTTGCTGTTGTGAGCAATCTTACACATGGCATTTGGAATTTTACTGGAAAAGGCATGTATCTCTCCATCCCTTCCTTTATCTGCCTCTCTGTCATGGTGAATAACCAGATGTCATGTCATTCTCAGTGGCTGATAGTGAAAAAAAGAGTTTTGAATGTTATTTAGAGATAAAGAACTGGAAGTACATGCATACATAGTTTGAGATTTCTGTGGGAACCTGGTTTAAGGATTTGCACAAAGTTGTGCAGTTGTGCAGTTGCGTTCCTTAGGATAGATCATTGGGTTTCTGTGCTCAGAAAAGTCACGCCCTTATAAGTCACTGTAATTGTGCAAAGGGAAAAGTTTTGTGCATGTCTTGACATTTGGTCAGAGCAGTGTGTAGAAAAGCAGTTCTGAAATCTCAGATTATTGGGTCTTGGTGGCAAGGTTTGCATTTCAGAGGCTATCTGGCAGCTACTGCATCATTTGTCGATGAACAAAGACTGAAATCACAAGAGTGAAGACTTGGATTGCCAGTTTAACACCAGCAAAGTCACATAACCTTCCCTCCAATCTCTCACGTAGTAATGGGATGTTGTGTAAGTGCTCTCCTTTCTTGATGAGCACTCATTGCTTTTGCTAAAGAAGCTGAATCTAGACATGGAGACTACATCTATACCATCACTTTAGAAGGAGTCCAAAGTTGCATGAGCCTAAACTCCCAGGTGGTCTAAATTCCCTGTGTTCTGGACTAGGCGGTGTAGAAAAAGAGCAGATGGCTTGTCAGATCAGGAAACTGGGACAGAGAGGTTTAGGAAAAGGGAAAACAGTCAGAAATTATGGTGGTGAAGGGAAAGAGCTGAACATTGTTGGTACCCACGTGTGTTTCCGTGTTTACTCCAGCAGCCTCAGTCACGTGTGCAGAGGCGTGAAGAGCCTTAAGTCTTGTTCACATGGAGACTTTCAGCAAAACTGACTTTTCTATTTTGCTTCTTTTCAGACAATGTGTGGACACCAGGATCCTGAGAAACTACAGTCTTCCCTGAACACAGATCCGCACAGTCCCTTGCCACTTCGTGTCTGTGGGCCTGTCAGCAATAGCCAGGACTTTGCCAAGCACTTCCACTGTTCCAGTGGATCGCCAATGAACCCGGACAACAAGTGCCACATCTGGTAATCTGCATGGAAAAGGAGGAAGAGAGATATGACCCCAGGGAGAGGAAGGCCTGACCCATGAAAGTATGACCATCTTCTCAGTGCTGCTAGGGTGACATGGTGCTCTTACTCACTCCTCTACCTTTCTTTTCTTGTTACCCTTTCCTTGGCAGTTGATGGTAGCAAAATTCTTAAACTGAGCTCATAAGGAAAGAGGGCCTCCCTCTACTGCTCTCAGCACTCTGTCCCAGATGTGACAGCTCCAGAGTTTAGCAAGTCCCAATGCCACAAGATGACTAGCCAGTCTCCAGTAGGCAACAACTTCTGAGGAGCTGTAAACAGGACTGTTACATTATTACACTGTTCAGTGCATTTCCCTGTCTACTCCAGCATCCTCACAGTCATGTTGAATGGACAGGGCAATAAGCTGGAGCTCTAAGACTTGTTCATATAAGATTGGCTCTTAAGGAAATCCTGTGGGTTACTATGCAAACCATACATGTAAGTTACCAGAGAGGGAAGAATCCTCTTCTCTTCTTCTGCCAATAAATGGAGATAGGTAGTAGGAAAGACTCAGTGGCTCCAGCTTCTGGGCTGAAAGATAAGTCACTTAATAACGAAGGTTACTGAAGATCTTCCCTGTTCTGTTTTTGTTTCATCAGAAAAGCTCCTAAGAAACAAAACAGGAAAGAGGAAAGCATCCCCATTGGTGGTAGGGTGATTGGGAGCTGAGAACAGACTGTCTTCTTTCTTTCTTTTCCAACAAGATTCTTTTTTTAGTCTCTATTTAGGGTTGAGGATACAGTTGATGGTGGTGTATGGGACAGTCTCAAGGGTTTCTAGAAGTCTTTGAAGACTGAACAATTAGAATTCCAATAATTTCTCTGGATCCTCAACCTGGTTCTCTCATCCCTAAAAGTTCTCTCATCCATACATCTGTAAATATTTACCATCGAAACAGAGGAGTAGAGCTGCTGTAGGATTTTACTTTCTATTTGAAATTGAATTTTAGGTATTAATTTACTTTAAAGGAAAAAGAGAGTAAGAAGTTATATATTTTAAGGTAGCAGGAGAAGTGCTTAAAGCACATTCTCAAGATCAACTTAATAATTACATCCATTTCAGGTTCTGATAATTAGAAAATTTATATCAATGTTCCAAAATTTACCAAAGTTCATAAGTATACAAAATACTCCTACCTTTTGCATACTCTTTAAACTGCTCTTAATTATGGGAGCATTTTTATTTTACTTATTATATTGGCTGCCTGGGGATTGTTTGTGAAATAGGTCATGGCAACTGGAAACATCCCTTATCAATGTAAGCATTGTAAAAATTGTGAAAATCCTAATAACTGTGTTAGTCCTTTCCAAGTACTGACCAATGCAGCAAAATATTTTCCAAGAATAGACTGTTCAGAGATTTTGTTTTCATTAATTAACTAAAATATTAATAAAGTGTTTGCTTCAGAAAAAAAACCTATTTTGGTTGCAAACTCTTTATGACCAGGCTTGTTTCTTCGTTCTGTATTTGTACTGTTCCCAGCATGACTGGAGTTCCTAGCTGAACTTCACAAGTAATAAATAATAATACCTCAAAATAATTTGATTTTTTTACCCATCATAAAAAATAACAAAATTGGACTTGTGATGATCTTTACCGTTTAAACAGTGTATAGTGTTCCTCCACTCGAATAATCAATTCTATCCTAGCAGCATGTCCAGACTGTCTTTCTTTTAGATGCTAATAGCAATTAACATTTTACCAGACCTTGTGTGTAATATAGAAGTTATTTCAGTGTACTGAGACTACTTGTTTTCTTTGTTTATAATGTATAGAAAGAGCAAAAGCTACTGACAGTCTGCATTTTGGAGAGTCTTCAACTTTTCTTGTATCTATCTTGTTAAGTGTATGGGGGGACAGTTCCCTGGAATATGCAATTTTTTCTTGTTCTTACAACATATGACATATTTGTGAATATTCTGTTTAAAAGACAGGGTCGCCCTTGAAGCTGGTGAATTGAATCAATTCTTGTTTATTACCAACTATGATGTTTTTACATACAGAGCATATGGGAAGTGCAAGAAAGGAGGTCTGGCTTAGAAAAAATTGCATGAGTCTTGGACTGAGAATTTATCGTGCTTCCCAAGGAGAGAAGGAAACACTTTCCATATGTGCACCAGGTCCCTGCCCTTGTCCTTAGTGTTGCAAGTTCCCTGGGATGTGGTTGGTGAAGAGAAGTCATGCTGCCTAGTAAGTGATCATGAAACGCAGGTAGATGTTCAAATTGTCATCATCCATGACCATAGAAATTATTTCATGCTTTATGTCACACATAAAAAAAAGAGAACAATGCTGCCAGTGTTCAGGGAAAGAGCCAGATCCAACAGCAGATCCTTCACTGCTGAATTCCGCAGTCTCTGTGAGTTCTCGTGCTGCACCATGTTGATCACCTCCATTCCTTCCCCTGTTGACGAGGCCACAAATGTTTCCTCCATTTGCTCCCAGCCTGTAACCGGGGGTGGGGACAACATAAGCTTTCCTTCTTGTTCTCCTCTTTCATACTTGCATCCTTTTCACCTCTGCTTCCCTCCCTCTTTTCTCTCCCTGCTTTCTAAACTTTCAACTCCATTTCGCCCTTACTGTGTGTCCATTTTCTCTTTCATACTAAGCAGCTTTTCATTCATACACCCTTCCCACTCTCTGCTTCCCTTGTCCTTTTCTTGTGTCTATTCTTCCTCATTCAGTATATATTCCTCTATGCTCACCCTCCCCATAGCATCCTCATAATTCCCAAGTGTGGTTTCTTGATGTGTATGGAGGCGAGCGTGCAAACCTGGCCTAAGCTTCACTCCCTTTGCCCTGCTAAGTGCATGCAATTGCAGCAGGGTGGTAAGTGGTCATCCAGGAAGAGGAGACCATCATTAGTGCTATTTTACAAGGGGAACTGAGGTACAGAGAAGCAAGGCTTTGGAAGAACTGGGGACTGGAATCCGTACTCCTGTGGTTTGACACTTGCAGGTTTTTTTTCCTTTTTCCTTTTTTTCTCAACACAATCTTTCCCATCCTCTTGTTACAAGTGTGTCTTTCTTCCCTTGATTTTCTCTTCCCTCATTTTCTCACTCATGCATGTGGCCAATTTCCCCACTTATTTCTCAACACACTTCTTCCCTATCTTGCTTTCTTGCTTTGCCGATCTTGCTTTCTTGCTTTGCCTATCTTGCTTTCTCTCTTCCCATGCTGGCCCTACTTCTCAGACTTTTTATCCCTGAATTGCTGCACTTTGGCCATTTCCTGGGTATGCTGGGTGCTGTGACAATGTCTCATTTTTCTTCCTCAATTTCATTGCTGCACCCAGACAAGAGAAAACTGTCCAGTAGAGCAAAGAGACAGAAGGAGGGAAGAGGAAAGATAAGCATGGCTCTGACACTCCCCAGGAAACACTACTTGAATGGCCAGCATGTCACAAGCTCTAATTTTTTTTTTTTTTAAAGGGTGACCCATTGTCATGTTGAGAGGAACTGATCACTTCAGAAAAGGTGCCAGATCTTAAAGTGAGCCACAGCTCCAAAGATAGCAGGTCAGGGCCAGAAGCCATTGCATTTTGCAGTGCACAGCCAGTCAGTTTTTTTCAGGAATTAGGGGCAGTGATTACTGACTTGCCACAGGGCAGTTTAAGTTGTTTTAGGTATTGCTCTCTCAAGCGATAGTCTGATTTTTAGAGGGAGTTGTGTGTTGGGAACCCTTGCTTCTTATTGCAGGTAGGATCTTCTAAGAATCTATTTTCTCCTTAGAAAGTTTAACTCCTGCCTCTAAGATTCTTACAGGAATTCTGGCTTCCTGGTTCCACCACACTCTGAGGAAGCTTGGTTTGGAGCAAAGTGCCTGCTTCCTTATGGCTCTAATTTGAGAAGCCACCAGTTTCTGGGCAAAGAACTTTAGTATTAGACTACATTCCATCGAAGTAAGAGGTGGCATGAGAAGGACTGCAACCAAGTGAAAAATGTGACTGTCTCCCAAGTTGAATATCAGAACATTGTACAAGTACAGAGTGCAATGAAATATTCATATAAGCTCATTGGTTTTATGAATAAGAGAGTTCTTGCCTGAAAAAGGCCTTTTGAAATCTTTTATTTCAGAAATCTCTTTCTCCTCAGTCTCCTTCCTTTGCGTCTTCTTCCTTTCCTCCTTTCCTGTACATTTCCCTTACAAGAGTCATCCCAGAGTCATTCTTTTCTCTTTTCAGAGCCATGACTCCAGTAATAGGCCTTAATGGCCCTTACCAGCCTCACCTGGAGCCTTCACCCCATCCTCTGCCCATAGGTCCTGGAGCTTCATTTAAGCTCAGGCCTGGGTCTCCAGTCTCTATTTGTGGTCTGTTGCAAGTATACCTATCTGCGGCTCCAGCTCCATCACAGCTGTGCCTGGCCATGGACCCTGTTATTCTGGATCTTGACCTACAAACTCACTTCCTGGTTTGACCTTGAATATGACTTATCACTATGGTCTTGCCTGGCAATCATGGGAATGTGTCTGACCCTGGTTTCTTTCATTGGCTCTGATCCTGACCCTGGCTGTCTGACTTCTATTCCTGGCTGACTTTGAGCCTGCCTCATGATTATGGACTTATCTGATGATCTGTATTCTTGACAGAGTAACTGCTTATCCCTACCTATAACTACCTAACTACCATCCCCAGGCCTGCCTTGCTTGCCTTGCTCACGGGCTGTGGGGACTGGGCCCTGGCAGGTGAGGCCCCTGCCCTGCCAGCCTTGCTGGGCAGACACTTGTCTGCTGGCTCCCTGTCCCTTAGAAAGCAGCTGGAACTCCCTGCTCCCTGAAAGTTAGCTTGGGCTTTCTTGAGCACTGAGGTGAACACCACAGAACTGGGCCCACCACTGAGCAGGGCCTATGATCCCTTCTGAGGAACCAGCCTGGCCCTGGGTGCTGCCCCCAGGATTCTGAGTGAAGCCCCCTGCTCTCCTGGCTGCCCAGCCTCTGGTGCTCCCCAGGGGTGGCCTGGACCTTTCTTTTCAAGCCCACTGAGCCTCCAAAGCTCTTCATGGGCAACCTGATCCATACCTTGCCCCCCCCCCCCCCGCCTTCCCCAGGCTTTAAGCCTCCCATATGCTATACCCATTTCTCAGTTTCTCATCCCTTTCCTGGCTCTTTACCCTTGGGAATTTCCCTGTGGCATCCCATAGCAATTAAATCACTCTACAGCATTCTGTTCTGAGCCCAGATCTCCCTAGGGTGTGAGGGGGACCCGCTGAGTGGGGAGGCGGCAGTCTGGGCCGTGAGTCAACTAAGAGGCCTTAATGGCCCTGACCAGCCTGAACTTGTGCCTCCTTTCACATCCTCTGCCCCATTTAAGTGTAGGGCTGGGCCATCCCTGGACTATGTCTGACCCGGGTTACCACCACTGCGTCTGAACCTGACACTGACTGGCATGCCTCCTTGAACTCGGACCGGTCTCATCATCATGGACTTCCCTGGTGATCTCTTGCCTGACCCTGACAACCACCCCCAGGCCTGTCCTGCTTGTCCTGCTCGGGGCTGTGGGGACTGGGCCCTGGCAGGTGGGGCCCCTGCCCTGCGGGCCTAGTTACCACCGCCAGTTGCTGGCTCCCTATTCCTTAGGGACCATCTGACCCCCACTGCCCCTTGACACAAATCTTTTCATTCCTCCTCTGCTTTTGTCTTTGCAAAACCAAGCTTCTGTGTCCATACCCCATCTCATTTTCTGCCTTTCTTTGCTCCCCAAGACTCCTTTTTCTCATCCTTTCCATTCAGCCCATCCTCTCACCTGCTGATGGACTGTTTCCCTCTTGCTGTCCGTTCTCGGCTGTGTGAATCATGGTGTGGCTTTTCAGTAGCATGAAGGCATTAGAGAAGACTAGGCAGTAAGTGGCCGGGAACATAGCCACCAGATAGATGGTAAATCCCCGGGAAACTATCAGGGTTGTATTACCCCCCATCCAATTCTCCTGTCCAGCACAAGACACTTTTGCTCCTCACCCCTTTTCAGCTAATGGAGTCAGGTTTTCCCTAGCACCAGTCTTACTCGGGGCACATTGTGACATCACTGGGCTCTTCTGACATACAAAGTTGTCATACGCTGTTAGGCAGAAACACTGGAATTTGTGTCATAGGTAGCTAACAATACCCTAAAGCATGAAAAGGGTGTGAAAACTTTTGGAAATCAGTAAGACTATGTCTTTGCTCAAACTTAAAAAGAAATAGAATGAAAGGGATAGGATCATAACAATAAGACACCACCTGATGTGAAAAATCACACTTTATCCTGAACGTTTCTGTAGTTCCTCCTTACAAGTAGTGCTGACAAGTAACTGACTGAAACTGGACTAAAAATGTGTTATAAGACTGGTGCAAGTGGAGGGGGAAAGAAAATTTAATGACTTTCCCACTTCAGTGCTTAAACAATTATTATTATTCTGTGCTGTTTGGCTCACACAGCGTCTGTGAATAGAAATAAATTTTAAAATACCAGTAGTAGAATGACCAGTATGTGTTTTCAAATGTCCTCTAGATGGTGATCTAACAACATCGATGCAGAAACAGTTTCTCTTACAAAGCACCTATTCTACAGGGAAAAAAATATCTCCTGTCTTATTAATCCTTGCCATTCACTTTGCCAGACCAAACTGCCCGCTCTGATTGAATCTCTGTCCAGACTACATTTTAGGACTCTGATGATGACTTTCCACTGTATAGCCTGGGAGACAATTTTCCAATTATTTTCAAACTCACATTTAACCCCAACTATCATTTGCTGTACCAAATATCTTCCACACTTGCTGAATTTACATACAGTTTTATGTTACCATTGGCTTTCCCTTTTCCTTTGTTTTATTTTTCCTTTTCTACTATTAGTAATGGTCTTTTTATTCAAGGTCTTCACGTTTTTTTCCCTGATGCCCAAAAACCTGTCTGGAATTTAGGCAGGTCGAGAATTTAGCTTGTCAAATCAAGATAATAATTATGCCAGGCCTATGAAAGTCACTACAGAAGTAAGCAGATGCAAGGATATATACACTCTGATTTATAGACACTGAGATTTCTACACCAGGTGGTGGTCTTGGGTCATCTTCGGCTTGCTGTCCAAAACATTAAAGGATTTTTTTCCAGCTAGCCTTCAAAAGATTTTACACTCAGCCCAGAAAGTGTTGATTAGAACCAGACTTCAGGAACTTAGAAGATCAATTTTGCAGAAATATTCATTAAGTTGAATGGTTGAATATTACATGGCTGTATAAATTTCTTATATACTGTCTCCTACTGAATGTTGTGTAATAAGGAGTGAGATCGATATGCCAGGTATCAGTAGCTATATGCTCTAACACAGAAGAAGGACAGAAGCTTCAACAGATCTGAAGACAGAGCGCATCAGGCAGAGTAAAAGGGAGTGGGTCTGGAACGTGGAATTTTCACTCCTGCAGCGGGACTAGTAAAGCAACTTCAAGGGGCATGTTCCCTACAGAGATCTCTGGATTTAAAGGAATCTGTACCCAATTCAGTGTAAGATTGTATGTCAAAGGTGTTCTGCATTCCTCACAGGGAATGTGGAATACTTTCAAGTCCTCACCTGCACCTCTGAAATTCTTTATTTAACAGAAGTAGGTAAGTAAATAGATGCCAGATGTGGAAACTCATACTACTACTGAGGTCACGGTGACATATTCGTTCTGGCATAAGTCCAGGCTCCTGCCTCAGCAAGGGATCCTGCCACAGGACGCTTGCTCCGACATCTTTTCCTGTGCTGACACTAGTGTTGGTGTGGCTCAGTTAAGGAGGCATATTAGGTGACAAAACCATTTTAAATACAGGTTTTATTAGGTCATTTTTCTAATGGGTGAGTTTTGGATCCAGTTAACTGTGCAGTCACACAAATGCTAGTCTGCGGCTAGGCAGTAGAAAGATGGAGTGCTGGACACTACGCATTCAATGGAAGCCATGGCCTTATAAAGAGATAGAGTGACTACACAATCCTTGCTTGAGTTTGGAGAGTTCTGACTCTTCGTTTCCTTCATTTATGTTTATATATGTTCACCAGCAAATAATATGTGTAATGAAAATAGGAAAAGGATGTACTAAGATGAAATGTGAAATGAGAAAGATATAAGCTAAGCGCAGTGCTCCTTAAACACAGTTCCATGGCTGAAGAATTCATAAAATCAAAATGCAAAATTCTTTTTTTAAAAAAGAAAAAATATGGAGAACAGAACCAGACTGTCTAGCAAATGGGTTTTGACTCAGCATGGGTGACAGTAGTAGGATATTCAGCTATCCATCTCAGACCTTGCATGCATATTTCTCCAGATGTTCCCTGTTACAGTGTTTTGCATGTATGGGTGCAAGTTTGTGTGAAAATTTCAATTTTTATGCATTCAGCACAAGAAAGATAGACCAAAAAAAGGTTGAAAGAATTAAAGTAATGCTGACGGTTTTTTCCACTTCATCTCTATTCCCAGAATTAAGTCACACTTTGTCAGCACTGCCACCCCATGTGAACGCAAAGATTGCTCTACATTGTACAAATCTATCTTCAATAGGTTAATTAAACTGACTTGTTTGAAAAGTTGTTGAATATTGTGCCTAAGCTGGACATGTTTTGAACTGAGTCGTTTTGTGCTTGGGCTCCCCTGGCCTGCACACTAGTGGGTTAACATCGCTTCCTGCTTCTGAAGAGGACTGACTTCCATTCAGAAATCTCACTCCACATGGCCTTGTCCTTTCCTGGAATCCCCATGGTCATTTCTGCTTATTGTCACACCAACTGCACTGGACAAGAGACTCCTGCCTAAGGCCGTGTTTTTCTAACCAGACCAAGAGATACAGGTGCATTTCTGTAGCCAATGGAGTGGATTCTTAGAGTAGTCGAAAGGACTGCCCTTGGACGACTCTGAAGTAGAGACTCCAAGGTAGAAAAGAACGGTGGATATGGATTCCTCTGTCCATGCAGTGGATCCGGAGTGGTAAGGAATGAGCAGCCTATGAGAGAGATGAATAAATTAAAACAATTGGATAAACCAGAGTCATAGCAATAATTTCTCTTTCCAGGGATTTTGACTCAGTATTTCATGTTTTCCTCTCTTAGCTCATTCTGCAACATGACCCCGTGTGAGGTGCAAAGACAATCAAAATATCCAAGCCAGTACAGCACATTGGCCACTGCTCTCAGATTGGGCTGGGGGAGGGGGATAAGACAAACTAGTTAATGTATGCTTTCTCCCTCCTTAGGTTGAAAGACTTGGTGCATGAAATCTAGTAAAGCAGCTCTCCGGTCCAGTGAAGCACAGGACAATTGGCAGCACCAGGAAGGTTATCACTGTCTGCATCAGATGACTCTCCTATGTGAGGTCAAAACCCCATTGGATTTGTAATGAGGAGGTGGAGGAGGCTGTAAAGTCATTCCCAAGATGGAGCAGTGAGGGCCTTGAGGCAAAAAGGAGCCAATGGAGGGAAGAAAGGAAATGGACCGAAAGATCATAATCAGTGAATTTCTGCATCCTACCCCAAGGCTGTATTCCTCAGAGAACAGGATAGTGCCAGGCAACTAAAGGCACACCCACTGGCTGATTTTGATGCCACGATCAGAAAACTGACAGAGATGGAGAACTTCGGGATACTCCAGTCTGTAATGGGTGACTCCAGAACATGACTGAAAGCAGAACCCCTTGGGAGTGCCCAGAACTACAAAAGCCAGAGAATAGGGTAGAGGTGAATGGCACAAGCAGAACTGTGTGAAGATCCCAGAACAGAAACAAGGGGAGAGATGCAAGGCAGGACAGAGGGAATTGGCAGAGTTTTTTTGGGACCATAGGTTGGGAATGGCTGGGCAGCTGCAAGACAGAAATGATGGATATTGGAAGTTCTGGGTTTGAGATGAATGAACTGCTGCAGATCAGACCACAAACAGTTATGAGTGGAGGTGTGTGGTGAAGTGACTGAAGAGCGTTCTATATTATGGCTACTGATCTGGTGTTGCAGGGAGTCAAAGAGTGCACTGCAAATTCTGAGAAACTAGATCCCCTCTGGCAGACAGTTCTTTTCATTTTTCTGTCATGCTTATTATCAGAATGGTAAGTAGTCTGCTGGAATCTGTTTTTCATGACTGTCACATGCACTACACAGCAAGACACTCTCCCTTTTTGCTTTCCCATGCAGAATTCACAGCTTCTAAGGTCATCAGTACATAGAAAACTTAGAAAGAGGGGTGAAAAAGAGCAGAAACCTGCCTGGGGTTTCAAAATGTGGCCATTTTTCACCACTAATATTGGAATCTGAAAATGACAATATCTTGGTTCTTCTAACAGCAGATACCAGCTGTCACATGGTATCACCCCATGGAAGAGATGAAGATAACATCCTTATCCCAGAGGTTTCATCTATCTCACCATGACACAGTAACAAGAAATGAAAAGCTCCTGAGCTGGGAATGATGGTGACAGTGGCTGATGATTATTTAAAAAAAAAAGTGCGAATTGGATTTGCACTGAAGCATGGGCTGTATTGCCACTTTCTCTTCCCATTCTCTGTTTGTGCCATCTCTGGTTTTTTCATCCTCTCTTGTCTTGATTGCTATTAATTATTTAAAATAATAACAGTGGAAGCATACACAAGTTACATAGTGTAAATTTTGGAAAAGGAAATGAGACTGTCTACACAGCTTCAGACTTGGGACTGCCTCCTATAGTGATAACTTAATTGTTAGTTGTTCAAACCTGTATTAAACCTAGTCTTCTTTAACAGCCAGAGAAAGAGTCACCTCCAGGAGGCAATCCTTCTGAACTAGCTCAAACAGCTGTACTAGGACAGGATAAATTACTTTATACAGTAACTCAAACTTCACTAATTTTTAAATATCTAGATTTAAGTGAGATATGCACCCCTGCTTGTAATCTTGAAGAATAATTCAGATAAAAGAGTAAGTTCACAGCTGGGAGCTCCTAAATCAGACTACTCCACTGCCAGCCCCCTTCTTTTAAATGCATGAAGAACCCGATGCCTCCAGCAGCAGCAGAGTAGTCAGCATAGCCTAGGGAGAAGAAGCGTTAACTGTTGAAGCACCTTTCTGTCTGGGCTGTCAAGTCTCACATCATTTATTCAAATATCTTTATGGCAATCATCAACCACCTCCCTATGCATTCAATAAATGTTGGAGTCTCTTTTACAATGGCCATATTATGTTTGTTTTAGAGCATTCTTATGTTTTTTCTCTAATTTACTTCAGGCTACCCTGGCCAAATTTAGACACAAAATGAAACATAAATGACTTCACAGAATCACAGAAGCATTAAGGTTGGAAAAGACCTTTAAGATCATCAAGTCCAACCATCAATCCAATGCCACCATGCCCACTAAACCATGTCCCTCAGTTCCATGTCCACACGTTCCTTGAACACCTCCAGGGATGGTGACTCCACCACCTCCCTGGGCAGCCTGTTCCTATGTTTGACCACTCTCTCAGTAAAGAAATTTTTCCTAATATCCAGCCTAAATCTCCCCTGGCGCAACTCGAGGTCATTTCCTCTCATTCTATCACTAGTTACACGGGAGAAGAGATCCACACCCACCTCACCACAACCCCCTTTCAGGTAATTGTAGAGAGCGATAAGGTCTCCCCTCAGCCTCCTCTTCTCCAGACTGAACAACCCCAGTTCCCTCAGCTGTTCCTCATCAGACTTGTGCTCCAGATGCCTCACCAGCTTCATCGCCCTTCTCTGGACACGCTCCAGCACCTCAATGTCCTTCTTGTAGTGAGGGGCCCAAAACTGAACACAGCATTCAAGGTGTGGCCTCACCAGTGCCGAGTACAGGGGCACAATCCCTTCCCTACTCCTGTTGGTCACACTATTTCTGATACAAGTCAGGATGCTGTTGACCTTGTTGGCCACCTGGGCACACTGCTGGCTCATCTTCAGCCGGCTGTCAACCAGTACCCCCAGGTCCTTTTCCACCCAGTAGCTTTCCAGCCACTCTTCCCCAAGCCCGTAGCGTTGCATGGGGTTGTTGTGATCCAAGTGCAGGACGTGGCACTTGGCCTTATTAAACCTCATACAGTTGACCTCGTCCCATCAATCCAGCCTGTCCAGATCCCTCTGAAGCGCTTTCCTACCATCGAGCAGATCAATACTTCCGCCCAGCCTGGTGTCTACAAACTTGCTGAGGGAGCACTCAATCCTCTCATCCAGATTATTGATAAATATATTAAACAAGACCAGCCCCAAAACTGAGCCCTGGGGGACTCCGCTTGTGACTGGCCGCCAACTGGATTTAACTCCATTCACCACAAGTCTCTGCGCTCGGCTGTCCAGCCAGTTTTTTACCCAGCGAAGAGCGCACCTGTCTAAGCCATGAGCTGCCAGTTTCTCCAGGAGAATGCTGTGGGAGATAGTGTCAAAGGCTTTACTAAAGTCCTTCAAGACTTAAATACTTCAAGTCCTTAAAGACTTCAAGAGTTTCAGCTTCTTTTACTTATTAGTTCAGAAAGTCACAGCTGTTAAGCAAGTTCTTAGGAAAATTAATAAACTATCTTTAAGATTCTAAGAAATACAACATGGGAAATTTTGTTTGCCTTCTGCTCTCTGAATATGCTTGCTTAATATTTTCAGGGTTCTTTTTTTAGTAATGAAATTTAGGAAGTAACTTTTTAAACGCTGGCAAAATTCAGGGACTCAGCCCAATATGTGCTATAGGCTTTGAAGGTCTTTCTGCAGAAGGCATTGTAGTGCTTGTACAATGCAAGTTATGTTCATTTACCATGGAATCTGCATATATCCATCCCTCTGTTTTTTATTCAGCTTTTATGATGTAGATATTAATGTTTTTCTTCATTTGTGAAGTGACCTAAGGCCTATGTGGGAAAAGATACAATTTCATGATTATTTAATTAAATTAATAACTATAATTAGCCATCATTGTTTCATAAACGAATATATATCATTATGGCAATAGAATGAGGCCTCCAAATGGGTGGAGGCTACATATGTCCAGGGTTCTTACAAATGAGAATGTGAGGCAACTCTCCATGCGCTTATCGAAAGTACAGAGAAGAGGAATGGTATAGCTACCATGGGAATACAAAAGTCATTAGGTGCATTGTCAGGGCCTTGAATCCCTTTGTCCCCAGGCAAAACATCAGTGACATTGTTCTGACATGTTTTCTTTATGAATGGGCAATTATACAAGGTTCTGTCTTAATTTCTCTTGAACCTGTTCCAGAGTTGACCACATGATGTAACTATTCATTAGATAAGGTACACAAATCACAGCTGCAGTCTCCTTCGAGGTTGTAATTTGGTTTGGGGTAAATGAGGGCAGTACGATGATAAGATGGAAATCCAAGATAATTAGGTAGTTTGTAAGAAAGACTCAGATAGTTCACTGCTGTCAGAACTGTTACTATGAGCTGCCCCTGAAGCTGTACAATCTGTGTCATGCAATATATTTCAGTCATTCTTACTAGCAAGGAAGACTATTTAGTGTTAAAAGAACTAAATACATAATTCTGTGTTTAAACAATTAAATATTATAATTAAGAAAATAAGTCTTATTTCATTCTTATTATTCTGATTGTGTTTTCTAAATAGCCATGGAACAATGTATGTTAACCTCAGTGACTTTCAATTCTGAATTTCCCATGGGATCGGTATCATTCCAGTTTCTCTCTGTTCAGAGAAGTTTTACTCTTCAAGTCTTACTGTTTCTTCCTTTGGTATTTATAAGCCTGGGTTTGCAATACTGACTTGCTGTAATGGAATAGGCAGATGTAAGAGATTGCATTGCCCCTTTAAATGTAACTGTATTTGGATTTTGAAGAGAAATCAGTTGCAAAATAACAATGGCTTCATCTGGAGTCAAGATTTTGCTTAAGTAGTATCTGCATGTGTACTAGCCAAGTGGGAGTACTACAAATAGTCTTCAAGGTGTCTGACGTAGGTGGTTACACAATACAGTACTCTAGAAGTTTTAGAGTGCCTTTTTTTTTTTTTTTGCTTTCACTTTGCTGAAACAAAATCAGTCAACCCAAAATTGAATGTTTCAATGTTATTTCTTGGTAAATTATTTGAATTGTGTAAACAGAGTTGTCTGGAGAGGGAGAGAGAAGTATTTGTGTCCCACTGTGAAGCATTTGGACTGAGAGGACTGTGTGGCAGGACAAACTGGACAAGTAATGGCTGCAGCTGCAAAGATATGATCGTAGATACTTTGCATTATCTACATCTTCTGTAATGTGCTTGACCTTCTCTTTATCTATTGGATAAAGCTCTTTTAAACCTGGGGCCCTCCCTTTTACAGATATTCCTTCCAAAATGGGAATACATTGATACTGCCGACAAATGACATTTCCCGTTTATAATGCAAGTGAACATGTTCTGAAAGTGTAGTTGTGGCAGAAGTACTCCCTAGTACCATAATACTGTCATGCTTTCTCAGAATTGCAACATAGGGCAGAAGTTGCCAGAATGTACATTCTTCCCATAATACTCTTGATAATGTGATGCCCAATCTGTAATCTGATCTGTATGTTTTGGAATGTGAACCGTGCCCACCACTGCAGCACCTGAGCTCAGCTTCATATTGAGTTTGTGTGTGTCTTGTAGTCTAGCCCTGGGAAACAAATAGGAGAAGTTGTTTTGAAGATTTTTTTGTTGTTGCTCCTCCTTCTTTCCAAAGATAACAGATTCAGAATTGTTTTTGTGAAGATGAACCCCAAAGGTGGGGAAGTTCAAATGCCTGATGTTTAGTAACTTATGTGATTGCCTTCTGAGCTTCTTTTCACGGGAAATGACATAGTTAAAAGGTATATTCTTAGGGTTTTCTCCCCATGACTTCCTGGTAATGTTTGGACATTCCTTGGAATGTTTTCTGTGTCTACATAACATGATCAATATGCTATTAATATAAAAAATATTTTATATAGTTTCATAGGAAAGGATAATATTACACAGAGCATAGGCAATATTAAATAACTGACACAAAAGAAAAAATGGTATAAATTATATTTGCTTCCTGGTGGTGAGAAGTACTCTTAAAATTGCAAAATGATCTTTCATTAGCCCTACTGTAAGTTATTCCTGGTTGTTAACATCATTTGTTCATTTGGGTAAGGTTTCAATGTATATCACTCCCCTAGGGTAGATAGCTGTGGAAAATTCTGATCACTCAAATTATTTAGTGTTAAATTATCTTGTAATTTATTATCACATTATAATTTTGCTATTTGTTATTAAAAAATCTATTGTCTCCCACAGGTAAAGCAAAAAAGCACCAGTAGCTGAATGACTGCCTGAGTTCATAGAGTCATCACCAAAACATCTTCACGGAACTCTCACTGTATGGCAGCATGTGAACTAAAAAGGCAGATAAAAGTTTGTGTTCATCATACCATGGCAAAGAAATCCAAATAGGTAGTTTCAGACACAGCTGCAGTAGCTGAAGGAACTACCAGTTCACATAAGAAGTTTAGAAATACAGTATGAATTTATATTGTCAGTATTGTTGCTTCCAATTTTTTTCTAAATAATAAGTAACTATCAGTCCTCAACTTCTCCTTGACAATAATGTACCCTTTTCAAAGGCACTTTTAACCAAAAATGTTATGGAGCTAAAAGTGTCCATGAAATAGTTGCAGAGCTGCAGAGCACTTATGGATCTGCAGATCAGCAGTGTTTTGTGAACTGTGGAAATGAGCTGGCAAAATAATTCCTACAGGTTTTATAAGCACTAGCATATTGATTATATGTACATGCTTCCCGTACTCCAAGTTCTGATTACATTATTTCTGAAAAAGAAACAGGTATCAGAGTTTTGTTACTGGATGGTGGAAATGAAAATGCCTCAAACTGTTGGGAAAAGGAAATTTCCAAATGAGGAAAGATTAAAAACGCTATGCAGCCCAAAGAAGAAAAGAGCAAGAGGTGACATTACACTTTTTAAAGACTGGAACCAAAACACTAAACTGATGATCTGGTCTGTAATAGAAATAATCAGTTTTCAAATAAAGTTTGTATATGGCATCACGTGAAAATAGTTTGGGAGTCAACATTTATAATTGACTTCAGAAGGAACTTAAGAGGCAGAGAAGGCTTTAACACATAACAACTTTCCTTGGCAATCCCACATACAGGAGAAGCCAAATGGAATAAGTGTATTCGGTTAGCATTTCTTTTTCAATAAACTTGGTGACTCCAAAGGGCAAATTATGGAAAAATGCCGTGGGTGCACAGGGGATGTTCAGGTGGAAAAATACTTTGTGGTCTTTTCCCCAGGGTTTGGATGAAGGTCACCCAGATACAGTGTTCTTACAGCAGTTCTAGAGATGTGACCTCTGATCTTACAGGCTTAAAATCAGAAGATGGGCAAAGACTTGGGCCCTAATGCTGGTTACTCTGCTGTATTAATGGGAAATAATCTACTTAAGAGCTTCAGCTGCTCTGATTTAGTGTTTGTGTAGGTCCCACTCTAAGTGAGAGTTTATACTGGATGCCTCAAGAGGTCTATTTCAAAAAAATGTGATGCTACCATTTTATTCTTTTGGAGAATGATGGCCTTGAACCTCCAGCAACTTGACTCTGAAATCACGAGGAACAGATGAGAAGTTGCTTCTTCCTAACTATAAATGCAAAGATCATACGTGTTTCAAGAGATACCAGATTAAGAAGCAGAATGGTTCATAGGAGACTCTTGTGTGCAAAGAAAGCTAAAAGGGTCTTTGTTGAAGCAGGTTTACCCTGCAGTCTGTAGTGGTGAGATACCCAAGCTAGCTCTAAATTAGCTAGCTTGGTTGGTGGCAGCAGTATCAGTTTACACTGAATTCTGAGCTGCTGTGGCTGCTTGGTGGCAGGATCTTATTCAAAATCCTTTAGCTAATGCACAGAGATACCACGGTGACTAAAGTAAGGTTGTACCCTTAGTGTGTATATATTCCAAATAGGTCAAGGTTAAAATTATTTGGTAGAGGGTACATCTTGGGAAGACAGTTGTTTTCCAGGTGTTACAAAAGGCAAATTCTTCTTTTTTCCCTGCAAACTGAGATCTTGCAAGTTTATCTTAGCAAAATTCAAATCCTCCAAACCCCATATATTTCAGTACAGAAAATAATTTAAAAAGTAATACTACAAAATGAATTTTTTCTTGTTTCCTAAGGTTAGCCTTTAAAAACTATTTTTCAGCAAAAATAAGAGATGCAGCTTTAGCTCTTTACTACTTGTAAATACAATGTGTTGATTTAGTTACAACTCATCACTATATCACAAATTGAAGTGTGTTTGTAAGCAGTATTCAGTCTCAGCAAGTGCTGAAAATGCAAACAGAGCTGGTTCACACCAAAACCCTGAAGGACCACAGAGTCACATTTATTGGATAGTTGTTCACCTCCGGTATCTGCTTTGGCAATTCTTGAAGAAGATGACAGTGATGTAATTTTGATGGCTGTACAGCTCTAGCATGCACTAACAACAGTGAACAGGTAATGATCAGATACAGGAAGTTCATATGTTAATTAACATAATGTAAATTTTAAAGAGCTGTCAAATTTTTAGCTCTTAAAAGCACTTCCATAGATTCATAGTCTTTAAAAAGGCTGTACTCTCTCCTCGTTCAAAGCAGTGCTAACTGCAAAACTAGATCAGCTTGCTCAGACTCTTGTTCAATGGAGGTTTGAAAAGCTCACAGAATGAAGATTTCACAGTGTCTCTTGACAACCTATTCCACTGCTGGACCATCCTCACTGCAGCGTATGAAAGTTGTTGCTTTTTGTCCTTGGCACCTCTGAGAAGAGTCTGGCTCTATCTTCTCTGTGACCCTGTTTAAGGTAGTTAGACACGGCAATCAGACCTGTGCCATCCCCCAGCCCACTACCACACCTCCCCCCACCCCCCCTCCACCCCCCACCCACCCACCCTCACCCCCCCTCCACCCACCCCCCAACCTCACCCCCCCCACCCCCCACCCCCCCCCACCTCCCCCCCACCTCCTTAGCTGTTTCCATGATAAACAAACCCAACTCCCTCAGTCTCCACTCGAACAGTGTTGTCAATCTTAGCGGCCCTCTGGCTGACATGCTCCAGTTTGCCAGTATGTCTCCTGCACTGGGGGGCCCAGCCGTGGACGCAGTCCCTAATATGCAGTGTAACCCCACTGAAATGGAAGGGAATAATAATTTCTCTTGACATACTGCCTACAGTACTACTAATGCAGTCTAGCACGTATTTGACCTTGGTTGCTGCAAGGGCACACTGCTGGCTTATGTTCAACTTGCAGACTGTTTTCCGCAGGGATGCTCCCCAGCCAGTCTTTCCTTAGCCTGTACTGACATGTAGAGGTTTTTCTATGCCAGGCCCAGGATTGGGCATTTGTCTTTGTTGAACTCCATGAGCTTCCTGTTGGCCTGTTACTTTATCACGTAGTCTCTGAATGGCAGCCCTGCCCTCCAGCATAGCAACCACTGCCCACACTTTGGTGTCATCTGTGAACTTCTCGAAGGCACCCTTTGTAGGTTGAATGGATTGGTGATACCATCAACAATGTGGACGAACTTTCCTCACTCCGGGAGAGGGCAGCCGGTCTCTGCCAGTTGACCCACAGAGGTCAGAGGAAAGTCAAAGAATACGTACCACCCCTACACCAGCTCTTGTTGAGTTTCATAGATAAGTAGGTTAAAAACTAGGACACCCACTATGGAGACCGTTGGGAATAACTAAAATAAAATACACATTTATGTTTGTTATCCGATTGTCGGGCACTACACTGAGCCTTGAGTTTGTGTTAAGTGATAGTTGATGTACAGTGACCACTCCTCAATATTGAGACATGAGGACTGAATCAGGGAGAAGTGAGGTTACTACTGAGTCATCTCCTAATGCCATTTTATGATACCAAATTTGTGGTGCTTTGTTAAGTTGTGATCTTTGTGTCACATTACCTATATTCCCTTCAGCAGCAGGAGTGATATTTTTGTTGCTCACTCAAGGAAAAAGTGTTGTT
Organism: Gavia stellata; assembly: GCF_030936135.1. NCBI lineage: Eukaryota > Metazoa > Chordata > Aves > Gaviiformes > Gaviidae > Gavia > Gavia stellata. Next base: position 133,021,731 of record NC_082594.1, read on the forward strand.
CTGGATCATCTAAACAACAAAAGAAAGACATCCTTGGTTAAGATGTAGTTTAAGGAAGATTTTAACACATTTGATCGTTTGGTCCGTGGCCACTTACCGTAAGAGACTTCAGGGAGGCTATAAATGAGCCTCTGCCTGGAAAATGTCATGAATCATACTTGCAAAGGGAAAGGTAACTTTTTATTTCAAGTTCTATTCTCAGAAACCCTCAGAAAGATAGAACACTTTCTCTAATAGTTTGTTTTCTAAATGTCTGTCCTATTCAGAGTTACATAAGTCAATGGAACTTCTTTCCCATTAAGAACCTAGTTAGTAGTCACTGTGAGCATATGCTTCATATGCTTCAGGAGACTCTGCATAATAGAAAAATTCAACTGTTCTTGGCAAAAAAAAAAAAAAAAAAAAGACCCAGAGACAACAGGTTCATCAGTTTGGCTGAGCCCAGGCAGTGCCTGGAGTATGTACAAGTGCCTGAAGATGTCACTTCTCAGAATAACTTTTGTTCTGTACTCAGTTTTTAAACAGTGCAGGTCTGTTTTAGGGAACAGCTTTCTGATATATTCAACATTCTCAGGGTGGAAGAGAAAGTAATGTTTTATTTTGATCATTCATCGTGTTCTTAATTATGTGGTTGTAATGACAAACCTGTTTCTGCTATGGAGTAAAACTTCTCTCAACTTCTTGGCAGGGATGGGGGGAACAAATCACCAGTGCAAATACAGCTCTTGTAGCTCTTCAGGTGTTGTGGTATATCAGGCTCAAAATTCAGTAGCTGATGAAGTCTAATCAGATAACGTGAATGTGGAGAAAATCTCAACATATTACAAAAAGTGCCAAAGAATGGTAATGAAATGAAACACTCTGATCCAGCACAGTGTTATGGCAGGCAGAAAAAAGAAGAGTTCTGCATTATTAAATAGGGTGAAAACAGGAGAGTCTGAGGAAAAACAAAAATCCAAACAACAACAAAATCTCAACCACCAACTTTTCCAGCAGAGATAAGGGGGAAAATAACTAATTGCTGGTAAGTAACTAAATTTACAAATAAATTACTTTAGTTTCAGTAGTTATTTTAATAAATGCTTTAAATAGAAAACAACCAGTTCCATTTTACAGGAGATTTGTCATTTCCTTTCTCTATGCTGTTAAAATTTCATTTGAAGTTTAGTTCACTGCCTTCTCCCTGAATCAGTTCCACTTTGCGTACAGCGCTCTTCAGTTTCCACCATAAAATTTTCCATGAGGTGTATAACAGTCCTTTTCCCAGAAGCTCAAGACAATGAGCACTACAGCCTTTTAGTATCTTTCTTAACTATTTTAATACCATATCTCCACAGAAAGAACAGGATTACTCACACAGTAACACAGTAACCTGAACCTTCCCTGGGTTAGCTAACCAAAGATGATTAATAGACAAATACTTCCTCTGTCTATGGGCAAGCCTTTAGATGAACATCCTTCTTCAGAATAACCTGCTTGAGAGGAACATTTCTAGCTTCTCTGCTCTTTTTCAGAGGGGACCTTTTTAAACTCTGTCTGCTTGGGATCAAGCTCTGATATACTCACCTAATCAAAGGCCTTCCAATAGTTAATGCAAGAAACTACTGGCTCCTTTGTCACTTCTTTATCAGGAAAAGTCTATAAGCAGCTCTTCAGATACCGTAAGTGGACTCTACCATTTTTCAGTGATTATTTCTTTTCTGTTGTTGAAAGCAACAAGTTCACGTAAGCAGAGATATTTGTTTCTACTTTAATACTACTTCTAGGAACAGTGGGTTGACGAAGTTAATTTTGCGGAACAACCAGTCAGATCTGGCCTCTTCCCATGATCTCTTGCTACTGCCAAAACTTTAAGAACAGGTCAAGACTTCACTGGGACAATCTTCGATACTGCAATTTGAAAAGTAGTAAGTGCAGAGGTATTTATAGGACGCCTTAAATTGTGAGGGAAACGTTAGCAAGCAGCAAGGGCTGGCTGCACCCGAAGGGATGGAAAGCTGAGCATGACTTCACACCAGACATTACAGGGGCCTCATCAGCTAGGGTACAGCCCCACACTGCTTGAGCAAGGTGAGTAGGCAGACCTGGAGATGGTAGCCAGGACTGAGCAAGAGCCTAGATTGTCAGGCAATTTTGTGGTGATGAGGCAGGTCTCAGATCAAGCTGCGAAGTTAATCCATTGATCAGAATGATGCCCAGTGATGGTAACCAAGGTCCACTTATCACTAGGTAGGTCCATGTTGACAAGGCAAGTTTGAAGTCAAGCTAGAAGTCAGTCAGCAGGTCAGGGTCCAGATCAATGGAGACCATAGCCAAACACAAGTATAGCTGTAGCTGAACTAAAAATTTATGCTCCTACAAAATAGCTTAGGCAGGAACTGAAGGCCCAAGACAGATCTTAAATGGGGGTCCTATGCTCATGGACAGGGTGTATATGCATCAAAGCCCATTAGTGCACTCAGGAACCTAATAACAGTGTCCCCTCCCAGCAACATGTGTCCTCACACCTTACAGGGATCTGGGGTTCGAAAGGACTGCTTGTAGAGTGGTTTAATTGTTGTGGGTTTTCATAGGACTATTTCAGGGGACAAAGAGCCAAGGACAGGGTACTGAGAAAGAGAGAAGGCATGGGAGACTTGGGGCTGGATAGCGGAGCTCCGGCTGCCTATGAGGACCCTAAAGGCTGGGTGGGCTTGAGAGGCAAGGGGGGATGAGGTAGCCAGAAATTCACTCTATCCCTGACATGCTCTGGGGCAGGGCAGGGCAGAGCAGGGCAGGGGGAAGGGTCCAAAATACCCCTAGGAAACCTGGGAGGCTGGACAGGCTTTGAGGTGATGAGTGTGTGGGTGGAGGCCCCAGGGGAGGCTGGTCAGGGCCATTAAAGCCTTTTAGCACACTCAGGAACCTGACCAAGGTGGGAGAAGGGAATAAAAAGAAGTAAAATATTTTGACTCTGCTCTGGGATCTCACACGTTACAAATGTTTGTAGCATGCCCTGTAATCTGTGATGTATAGTTGAATGGGTCTACCAAGCCATCAGCAAGCAATGTTCTTAAAGACAAAGATTTAACAGGGCCCAGGTTTCCCAGTTAGCCAAGACCAAAGCTGAACCCTTGTCATCAGCAGTTACCTTCCAAATTCTCCCTCTTCCACCAAAACATATATTCAGGAGCTCTCTAATGATGTTTTGGACAACAGTGTAACTCAGACCTGTGTGTTGCAAGTACTAAGTGGTGTCATCTGTTGTCACACAAATAAACCAGTCACAATCCAAATTTGATTTCCTGTCTGCTATCCTGATACAGTAGCACAATTACTACATGTTAAGACTCAAAAAAATCAAAGTCAAATCAGGATGGATTCATTTTTCAGAGGTTTCTGAGAATCTTTAAAGCCTGATGCCAGCTATGAAATTGGGAGTCGCCCCGTCTTAATTCAACACTATAAGGCATGAACACCAAGCAGCTGTCACACTAACTTCTTCCTTTTTCCAAAGGCAAAAATGTTGCTAGCCACAGATTTGGGGGCTAACATTCCCAGGGATGCATCCCAGATATATACTTTCACCCTTTTGTGTATCTTTAGGAGCAAGAAGAACTTCTACTAAAAAAGCAGGGTCTGCCAATTCCAAGACTGACACACAGAACTTTACAGTTACTGCATTAAAGACAGGTATTCTTATGGCACCTCTGACCACAAGGTAAAACTAATTAGTGAGGTCCTCTTTTTTGCTAATGCTTTGTCCCACTGTGTTAAAGGCTGATTTAGAGATTCCTAGTAACACCCTTGGGCTACCTTAAAATCCCAGAGCTCCTTTGAAGAAATCCAAATGAGAAGGTTCTCATGGCTTGATTTCAATATCTTATAGCCTCAAATCCTACTGTCACTATTTTTATGTTAGTCTACAGTCCAGGTGAGATTCCAAGCTCTTTTCTACTTTTTCTACATTACCTATTTTTAAGTTAGAACCCACTACCAGTTCCCTATGTGCAAGACTAGAATATCTGTTTCATGTTCATTCATTCCATCTTTTCCAAAGGAATATGCTTCTGCTTTTAATGAGTACATGAGTCCCTGAGACACTGTCCCTTGACAGGAGGCTGGGGGATTGGTCACTCACCTAAACCAACAGTAAGCTTCCCAACTCACCAACAGAAAGGTTTCTGACTTAAGCTAATAGCTCAAATCGCAACAGTAGGAAAACATCCAGGACACCTGCCCGGGCTTCCCCAGTGAGGTAGAATCCTACTGACCCACTCATTCAAGGTTACTTATGAATTAGGAAGTTTCTTGGTGATCTTATTTCACTATAAGAGCTCTCCTTTAAGTTGCCAATATAGCTGCACTAACCAGAGGTCTTCAGTTCTTGCTATTGTCTCTTTTGGCTTTTCCTGGAAATGCTACAAAGTCTGCTGCAAATGTTGGTGGGGTCAGTCTTATGAAGTCTAGTGATCTTTGTGCTGCTGCACCAGGATTTTCTGTAACAGCCAATGGAACAACTGCTGATTGCTCACGGAACTCACCAGGACCTTGGGAACGCATCTTTCCAAGGAATCTGTGCCTCTGCTGCCATTCTCCACCACAAGTAGTTGGTCTTGCTTCTGCTACTCCAAGTCAAGAAGTGGAGACCCACTCCACTTTAAGTCTCTTCTTAGCCAGGCTTACTACACACATGTTCCCACACTACAAACACACACTATTAATTAACATAATTCAGTGTAATGTTTTATTTAAAACAATCTTGCCTCCAGCCTTTTGTACTCCTTCAGGCCAGGGGACGGATTCACAGAATTACACATCAGGATTAATTGCATAACATATAGATCCTTAAAGGACACCTATGACCTGATACAGTTTATAATGCATTGTTAAGTTACTTCTATTTCTGAGTTATCTGTGATTTACTGGGGGTTAAGTAATTCCTGTTTACACAGTAGATAAGATCTTGTGAAGATAAGAGTTTCTCAAGACTGGTGGAGATAACACTACTAGTATGCTTCTTCTGGAATACCTAGTTCTTTTCCTCTGTTACTTAGCTTTGCTTTTTATATATATCACCACTCAGTTTTGTGATATGAAACTACATAATGCTGTGCATTTGCATACAATCATCCACAACTTTGTTTTCCTATGCTACACATGTAAGATACCGTAACTTGAACAACTGGAAATATCCCAGTCCAACAGGATTCCCTAACATATCTGTAATACGTCAAGCAGTTGTTGGCTAGTCATTATTACAACCTTCTCAGCTGGAAGATTATCCATTATACACATGGAGAAACTACAACACTGCTTACTGCTGACTTGGCAAGTTTTTGACTTTCTGTTCTGTGTTCTGTCTGTACTCAGAAACTGTTATTTTTCACTACTTTTTCCTGTACTTCTGCTTCTCTCATTCTTTTCTCTCACAACTCATATTTTTAGAGCTTTTATTAGATGCTGCAATTTCAAACAAAGGCTTGCAGTACAAACAGAAATGTACAGGGGTGATGTTGAAAGACTGAAGTCTGGTTGAAGGCTGCACTTCCACTCTTGCTCTTAAGATGGTAGCCTAAACTTGGGTATGGAATCCATGCACTTTGTTTTTGCTGTTGCTGAAATGACATAATTTCTCTTGTGATTTCGAAGTGGGAATCTTTTAAGAGCAAATTTTTATGAGAGGTAAGGTGAAAGATTTTTGTGAATTGGAGTGAAAAATAGAAAATGACATATTATTTTTAAGGTTTGAGCATATATGTGATTCAGAAAGAATATATGGAACAAGACAGGGAGAAATATGCAGTGGAAAAATAAGAGCTTCTGAAATGGCCTGGCAGCCTGTGGCTCTGATGCTGTCCCTAAGACAGCAAAACAGGCACATCTTTGTGCTGAAATTTGCCCAAGCAGAAGGGTTGGGGCAATGCTTATCCCTGACATAGACAACTCGGGTTGGCTATAGGCTAGCCAAGACAACTTGGCTACTCAATGGCTGTACAATGCTCTGAGGATGTGTTAAGCACCTAGTTACACTACTTTATCTACCAGATGCTTAACATGGATTTGGGGGGAAAATTTGGAAAGCAAATGTAGAAGAGAATTTCACTTCATCATAATAAATAAGTTGACTTTCTCTTTTTTCACCCAGGTCTTGCAGTTCCCCAACCCTCCCCGCCCCCCCCAAGAAACAGACAAAAGAGAAAAACAGAGAAAGAGAAAAAAGAACATGCACTCCCATCCTGATTTGTCACCAGATAAGCACATTGGATTCAATCCTACATACCTTCAGCACTCAAAATTTCCAGGAAGGTTAACAGGCATTTTGTGAGAACATGGAATGTCAGGGTCAGGGCCATTCAGAAGGAAAAGAATCCATGCCATGTACTGTGCAAATTATGTCTGTCTCTACGTTAGCACTGAAATTACTTTTGTAATGGGCCAGGTAAATAGCCATTTTATTTTATGTTTCAAATAAAGAAGGAACTGAAGAGGTGGCTGGGATTAAAAGAAAACTGGGGACTATCTAGAAAATTTTCCTGTAGTCTTTTTCTATAATTTTTCTGTAATATTTTTTCCTTTTCAGGCATGGTACTGGAAAAGGCTAACTTAAGGTTCCAGATCACCAAAAGTCAGTTCATTCATACTCAGCTATTCAGATGCTATTTTTTATTTTAAATCTAGGCTGACCTAAAAGAAATGCAATGCATTATAAAAAAGTCTAGAGTAGTGTCTCTGGCAAGATCACAATCCCCAATGGCGAAAGTGGCTTTCTTGTTTCCTCATATTTGTATCAGGTATGTGAAAATAGGAATTCCTTGGTTGTTGAAGTATTTCCACATGTTGGCTTACTTATACTGTTTCTATAGCTCTGCAAAGGGCAGCACATCCTAACTGTGCCATATGCAATATTGATAGATCCCCTAGAACCATGGGGTGACTGAACTGCAGGAGCTCAAGGTAAGCCTTGAGAATGAGGGCTAGGAGTCAGAGTCATAGTATGACTTGGGAGCCGTGGAAAGGGATACAAAGAGCTAAAAGCAGATATCAGGTATGTGGAAAACCACATACACCAAAAGTGTACAGACTTACAATCCCTCCCTCAACTACTAGGCCTTATCAGGTCCTTAGTTTTTGAAAAACTGTTTACAGCCTCCTGCTAGACTGAAAGTCTAGCAGTGCTTAAGAGGTATGGCCATGATCAGCTAAAGAGACTTTGGTCCATGCAATATTCTTACATATTTCATCCATCGTTCATCTCTGTATTCTATTACCTTTGAAAATTACCTCTATCATGAATTACAACAAAACACTCTTCTGCAGTATTAAGACTTTATAGGCATACAAGTGGGTAAAGGAAAACTATTGAGGCAGATTTACTGCAATCTGAAGCTATAATGAGAGCTGTAATGAGCCATCCATGACAATGTGGGGAGTCCACCTGAGATACTGGTTTGCAGTTGTTTGAACTGCCCTGCCTGCTGCAGCTGTTGCCTTCATGGCTAGCTGAGAACTCCTCAAGCTGCTGTCTAACTGTTATTCACTTCTTGTACCTTAGAGCTGCTGTCTGGGTGCCAGTAGCACTGCTCCTCAGAAGAGAAAGGAATGTGTCACTGCTTGCTTGTCCTGCTGATTCCAGTCTTCTAGGGCTTTTACTCCTTGGAGAGACAGTAGAAAGCATTCTTTGCTTGGGAGAACAGCCCAGGAAAATAGAGATTGTGTTTGTCTGTCATAGGCACTTAACACTTCAGCGTCTAAATATCCTTCTCAACTTTGATTGGAGTTGCTTCCCTCCCTCAAGAATGTTGATACTGCTAAAAACCCCTCACATTTTACTCATAACATCTGGCTGGTGTTACACTCTAACCTCTCAATGCAGCAAGTAATAAATTTTTCCCATTATGACAGTTTAACTTGACACTTCCTCCTAGAACTGGACAATTCAGTGAAACTTATCTTTTAGGATACAATTCCTCAAGTTTGCCTTAAAGCATTGTGGTTTTTTTGTGCTGATCTATGTTTTTATAGGATAGGATACATCATGAGTTTACAGAAGTTTGGATGTGAATCCTGGTTAAGTCTAAGTAACCTCTAAATAAACCAGGAGTTTCAAAGAGATGACTCAGCCCTATTGCTTTACACACTTTTCTCCCTTACTGATTCTGCCTAGATCCAGGCACCCTGAACAGAATCCCTTTCCTCTACAGCAGGAGTAAGAATGGAAATTTCTGTTGATTCCAGATGCAAGAATATTAGGACAAGTCTTTAGGGAAAGAAGATTAGAAACTAGGAGCTTTTTTTTTCTTTTCTTTTTTTTCTCCCATGTAGCTTCCATCTTCTTCACAGGAAGAGGGATGTCTCATCTGTTAATTTTGATATTTTCTCTCCTGCTTTGCAGATACACCACCCCCCCACCCCCCCCGCCCCCCATGACCTTGATGATGTTTTTCTATACCAAAACCTAGTTTTTGTTAAATACAAATTTTCATCCCTTTCCTAAATAAGCTTTTCTGGAAGAAATGTTAAGAAATGTGAAGAAACAATGAGAGACTGTAGAACATTAAAGGAAAATGAAATATGCAAAGTTTACACATTCATCTACATAAGCTCTTCTTCCAACTTGTGAAGTGAATTTGTTTGACGCAGAGAAGGTGGAGTCTATAATGATAATTTCTTTAATGGGATTTGCAGACAGTTGGGGTGGGAGGTGTGTCCTCCTCTATACTACCTTCCCAGAGTGTCTTTTAGGGCACGTTCCCACATGTTCACTCACCTCAAAGGTGTTTTGCCTGACTTGTTCAGCTGTCTATTTCAAAATTGCTTATATGTTGCTTTCAGGAGGAATTCAGAGATACGTAAGGAGGATGATTACTTCTAAATTCTAGACTTCAGAAAGGAAATACTAGAAGCCTAGGACATTGATACTATATGAATTCTTCAGTGCTGTGTAGGGTCTTTGTGAGGGGTAAGGCTGCTGCTGAGCTACTTCTAAATCAGACACACCTTTGGGTTGGGCTATTTTGGAAACTAAGTGCTCGATGAGGCTCAAGGTATGGTCTGCTAGGGACAAGTGATTTTATTTTGTGTTTTTACATGTACTTTGATCAGCTGATGCAGCTGACGGACAGTCTCCTCTGTAAGTAGCAGACTTGGGGCGGAGGAGTGGTGACCTGTAGTGAGCTTTCCTGGACTTTTTTCAAAGTGGGGATTGCTGGCTTTCAGGCAGCTAGGCAAGAGAGAAAAAGGGACGTGCTATGGGGGTACCTTTATTTGGGGATAGCAAGCCCTTCTATTTCCGGATCTGGAATGGACTAAGTCAGAAGTTGCAAGGCAAAAAATCCTGGGATAAACATCTGGATGAAATCTACTTACTCCAGCAGAAAAGGTACAGTGCATTTCAGCCTTCTTGTCTTCCCTCTCTTCTGCTGCTCTCTCCCTGTAGCTGATTCTCACTCTTTTCCCTCAGGCTTTTCTGCCAGTAGATAAACTTTAAACAACCCTGGAGCACTTTTCTCTATCAGATTTCTTCTTTCAAGGTGGAATGCTTCTGGAGTTCCAATCTTATCTGCTTTCACAGGTGGGTTTACCAGGTCGCAATTGAATTACCCTGAGCGCAGGACTTCAGTCACAAATTAATAACGTATACTCTTGTCTTTCCTGCTTCATTGGTACAGCTCACAAGGAAATGCATGAGGGTTTGTTTTTTGTTTTTTTTAATTCTTATTGAGAGTGTGTGTGACATATATGCTGCAGTCAGCTGAAATGATGGCTTTTTTGCAAGGATTCTGCTTTCTGTCTCTAAAGGTCAGAGACAGAGTGCACTTAATGTTGTTCCACGTTCTGGTGGTCAGTCATTTGCTGGGTCGCGCTGCCGTTTCTCACCCCCACGGCCCGGGTGTCAACATGTACAGTGGCTCCTCTTAGACCTTACGTTATCAAGAAGATTGTCTGTGTCTTCACATGTAAATACTGAATCAAGGCTGTTTGTTACTGCTGTGCATGGTTGCTCCCTCCACACACAGGAATGCAGGAGTAATCATGGAAATCCAGCTGAATCTGTTTTTCATTGTTCCTTGTCAATTCTGCATGCACAAACACTGCAGTACTCAAATAACAAATTGCTTCCACTCCCTTGTAAAATTTGTTCTTTCCTCACAAAACTCTGAACATCTCTGAGGACAAAAAGGTGGCTGTGTGGGATAAAATCTATCTGTCTGTACATATATATGCATGAATACACACATATATGTATAGAAATAAGTAGGACAGTACCTTAAGAGGGACAAATGTACGTATCTGTCTTTAGGGAAGGAACTTACATATATAATCATCTGACTTCTGACAAATAAAAAAAGCCTGTTCTATTTTACTTCAGAGCAGTGGGACTTAAATACACTTAAAATGGGAGGGACAGTGGGAACAACAGTGTCTCCATAGAATGCTGAAGTGTTTACTTTGGTATGTTCACGAAAAGCATCACAGGTAACTGAAAAATAAGTTCTCAGCAGATTCTGTAATATCCAAATGAATGTGTGCAAAAGAAATGTCTAAATACATTAATGTTTTTACAATTATGACATTATCTCCATATTTAAGTCATAGAGATGTGGAGGGGACCTCTGGAGGTCTCCATCTAACCTGCTTGAAGCTGGACTATTGGCAGCAATAGATCACATTGCTTTGGCTTTGTCTAGATCAGTCTTGAAAGCCTCCCAGGACAGAGATTCCACCATACCTTTAGGTACGTGTTACAGTGTTGTAGAAACCTCTTAGTGAAAAAGGTTTTTTTCCTAATGCTCAACCTCAACCTCCAAAGTCATCATTTGATGATGTAGCCCCTGTTTTACCATGTACTGTTACCAAGGAGGGGTAGCTCCTTCCTTTTTGTTGCTCCCTTTCACATAGGCTGCTATTAGATTGCCATTCAACCTTCTGTTTGCTTGACAATCCTCATTAGTCATGTGCTGCAGGCCACGAACATCTTGTATGTATGTACTGATAGAGCAAAACAGAAAAACTGTTAGGCATATAAACCCTTCTTCATAAACTTCTCTTAGATCACTATAGTGCAATCCCAGTGGTCCCCAAAAGTACCATTTCTGTGTTTCTTTACAAAACTCTGCGTAACAACACATATAGTGCATACGATACCATTGTCTGTGAATTCAGAGTTGCATGGGGACGCAATTGTTCCCTTCCATTTTAGGTCTATATGTTTCCCGCAGCTTTCAACTAACATAAATTAGCCTTCTGCTATTTGGTCAGAAATTACATGGTGCCAATATGTGGATACTCTTTTCCTAAAGAAGGACAGGACCATTTCTCCCTCTTATTAACCTACTCTTTCCTTTCCTTTCTTGTCCCCAGAGATGCTCAGAGTTTGAGCAGAAAGAAAATGAACAGTCTGAAGAGGACTGGAATCAGTTTTATTGCTTTCATATTCTTAATTATGTACAGATAGAAAAACACAACAGGAAAACCTTCTGTGGTGACTTGTGTATGGGAACTGTTCTTACAAAACCTTTGCTTTTGTGGAAATACTGTTGTAAGCCAAGAGGGCTTTTACTTCATCCTGTCATTTTGTTGTGTAGAATTGCAGTGTCATGGCTTCAGCTTGAGTTCTTCTTAGTGTTAATGGTGCTGGAATACATAATAAGCAGTAATAGGTAATAAGCAGCAATTAAATTCTACTATTATCTTCTTGAAAGACAGTGGTAAATATGTTACTATTTAACTAGTATGCTCTGACGGCACACAGAAAGCCTGCAAGAGAAGAACAATGCTTTTTCCTGTCCTACAACTGGTGATGGTAATACCTGAAACCTAACCGTTTTGGTAGTTCTCACCTTCACTGGAATTGCTCTTCATTCTCTTTCTTCATGTGTAATAGTTCTTTGAATCTTACTGGCACCTGATCTCAGCATTATCCACAGTGAGGGATTTCTTTGGCTTAATCCTGCACTTTATAACATTTCCCAAAGGGACATCCAAGTTCAGGAAATGTGATACAATCTCCTAATACTAAAGAGGACTTTGTGTTTATTTTGCCTTACTCTGCTGGTTTCTTTCTGTTCAGGACTCTCCTTTTTAAACAGCCTGTAGCTCAGTACGGAGGCACGGGGACAGTGGTCACATCTCATATGTTCTTTCTAGAATTATCTTTGGAAGTAGACTCTGGGATCTACATAGCCTGGAGCATATGAACATAAAAATCGAACATAGTTCATAATCGCAGGGAACAAGGAGATAAATACGTAGGAAAATTCAGGCCTGATAGAGTCTAATAGATAGCCTGTCACAGTCTAATAGATCTTCCAGAAATTATGAGAGCCATTGCTTGATTTATTTGTTTTAGTCTGGCTTTCAGTGCAAGAGGTTCTAAGGAAATGTGAACAAAATCTCCCTAGCATGTAATTTCAGAAATTCCTTCATAGGAGAATTGCACTGTTCATAAAAAATAACTAAAAAATAGATTAAAGCAAGTGAGTACATGGATCCAGGACAATTATGGTATATTTTTCTTTCTGTTATTGCCTGACAATTATGGTATATTTTTCTTTCTGTTATTGCCTGCCTCTATAATTTTGACTGATAAATAGCCTATCTTCTGTGTGTCTCTTCTTTCTCACAGCTGCTGCTTAGGGATTAGTTGTATCACCTGGCCTTTGTGGGATGCTTGTGAGGCTTAGTGTTCTAATGACAATAAAACATTTGACTTGTGTGGTAAATTAAAAAAAAACCAAACAAACCAAAACAAAGTATTTTTACACATTCATTAACTATAGAAATCTGTGCTGTGAGAAATAATGCATTAGACGTGCTTGGGACAATTTGCATAACTTGCAGAGAGCTATGGTCATTCCAAACATGTCACAATAAAAGCTTTATGCCCCCTTTAGTTTCCAAATTTTTTTGTGGCTCTTTAGCAAAGCATGCTTTGTTTACCTGGAAACAAACATGGCACAAATAAAAAGTAGCTCAGCCAAATGTTATTAAACTGAGTTGCTTAAGAGTTGTACAGGGACACAGAGAGCCTTCAGGTTCTAGACAAATATTTCTCAGGCTAGTAGTGAATGAGAGATGTAACCATAGTTTTGCTGTTCGTTTGTCTAAACAACATTACTGAGTTTTCAGTGCACAAATTAACATAGGACTGTCCTGTCTTAAAATCCACAGTGCTTGTCAGTATTAATCGATTCCTTTGCTCCCAAAGGTGACAGGGACATAAAGATGCCAGCTCCCAGTTCCACCACTTCATTTGTAATACGTTTCAGTAACAGTGCTTCTGAGTAGTCAAGATGCAAAGAACAGCCTGTTGGAAACTCTGCTGCTGCATGTAAAATAAAGTCAAAGGCATTACTGGTAGCATTTCTGGTCTTTTCTTATGCTGTTACACCTTCATCCTAATGGAGGTTTTGAGTCTAATAATGGAAAACAAGCCTCCTTAATTTCACAACGGTAAAGGCCCTCCAGAACTCACATTTCCCCAACAGCACACAGACATACACACACCTGACCTCAGCACCTAAGACGTGGCTTAGGCTCATAGATTTAGGAAGCTATTTGCCTTCTTAAACTTGGCTATAGTTTTCTTGTGAAGAAGTAAACATGAAATTTGTGCTGTGAAAAAAAAACCCCACCCCAAATTAAAAACTTGTTAGAGAAAACTAATTAGACCCAGGGTGAGGAACACAACCTAGAATAAAACTGCAAGAAAATCCCTATTGAAGAGGGTTGGAAGTTTTGATGCAGGATGAGGTTATGCTTCAGAGAACAAATTTGTTTTATGAATAACTCAGTGATAATAAATAATAACTACCATCTGCTGATCTGTTAATCCAGGTCTAGCATGAGATTATTCTTAGGATGATCTCAGATGTAGAATTAAAAAAAAAGGAGATTAATGCAAGGAGATTGCCCTGCTGGAAGTGACTGAGCAAGATTTCTATTGCTTAGTATGGTAGATAGCTAAATATCTGAAGGGATAAGACTTCCCTATCAGTTTCTTGTCTAGTAGCATTGGCAATTAGAAACCTGTTTAATTTATTTCCAGAGAAGCTCTGTTTACTGTCAGCTGAAGGGGCTTCAACATACATGCACAAGAGGTTCCAGTTAATTTGCTGAGTCTTGCTGTCAGTGCTGGAGAAATTTGCTGATCCTGTCCCTGCATTGATTGTCCAAGCCCCTGTTATCTGTCTCCTTTTCACTTTGTGCTATTACTTCCTAACTCATTCTTTAGCATCTTATTAGATGATTGCATTGATCTTCTTTCTGGCTGGTTAGCTTCCTCTGAGCGCTGCTCTCCTGAAGTCTTGCACACATTTACATAAACATACTAGCAGAAGGAAGCAAGAAGACGAATCTCCTTCGGCAATTTCATGATGGAGCGTTGAGCATGGATATTAAGACCATCAGAACAGGGAAAGGAAAGAAAGCTGAAATAATATCCTGATGATGAATTTATAGCTCAGTTAGAAAGAATTGCTGTAGACCCTCAGTAGCTGACATAGCTATGGGGATAAAGCATGAAGCTAGCAGATGCCAAACTTAAACTAGAGCAAACAATAGGAAAATTCCATACAGTGAATGACTTGAGTAGTAGAATCTGAGGGAAGGAAAGAGGAGAAAGAGATGCTCCGTTGCACCTCTGGTGAGCTCAGTCTTGAAAGACAAGCTTCAGATTGGTTGTTGCCCAGACAGTTCACATATTTAACATATTGTTTTAAAAGAATAACCCTATAAATCCAAATTCTTCTTTTTATAACAGAGTTAAAACTTACAGACTTGTCCTTGCATTCTTTATCTCTTCATAAGTGTAATGAGCAGGATGCACTCCAAAGGAAGTGCTTAAGAATCTGTAAATCCAAAAGGGTACAATATTACCAGCAGAAAGTGCTTGTGAAATTCTCAACCTTGTTTAAAACTATTTTATATGACTCCCTCAGTCAGAATCCGACCTACATTCTATCTTCTCTTTGTTTCACAACGGATTTTCGGGTGTTCCTGATTTTGTCCTCACCTAATTTGAAAAACAACTCACAGCTTCCCGAGCATATCATTGAATCATCAGTTAAGAAAACTGACTTATAGTAATGCATGATCAAGGCTTACTAAGTGCCTCAACACAGCTGCATTCCTTAGCTCAGTCAGAAGAACACAGGAGCACTTCTAGGTGGATACTGTTGTGGTTTTCATTGCCCATCTGAACTACTGGTTAGCTACGTTGCTGTGCTTATCCTAAACTGATCCTGTGAGGCAACATCAGTACTGCCTGGCGTTACAGACCTAACTTAGCTGGCTAAATGAGGAGCTCCGTGTGCCTTGATTCCATAGCTGATGAAGGGAGCTTAACTTAGATGTGCTGAATTCTCTTCTCAGAGTGTCTAAATAGGTCTCTGCTGAATCATTCTCTGAAAGCCACCCTCTCCATCCAGTGACATAATGGTACTTTACGGAAACTAAGCATCTACCATAGGGCGCTCTGTTAAGAGACGAAGTTGGAGGTTTTACCTGCTGCTGCTTTGACATACAGGAACTACAGTTGTAAAATGTAAAATTCATGCTGTATTTGATGGGTCAGGAAGAAAATTGTTTAAATATGCAAAACTTAAGGAAATTAAAATGTTTTGAAGTTTCTAGACTCAGATGACTTTGTTTTATTTTTTATATTAGTGAATTTGCTCACCTAGTACTTGACATTTATATGCTCAGAACATTCTGTAATGTGTTAAAAATGAGTTGGTATTTATAATGGTGTGTTTTAAATGAGAGTAAAATGTTTCCCCAATTATGGGACAGAAAATTAAATGAGAGTAAAAGCATATGGTATAAACATGTAAGTCATGGACCTTTGAGGCATCAGAGGCAGCGTACCGTAACATTTACCAACATTTCTGGGTTCTTCACCAGCCTGCTGTTTGGCCTGGGATCTCTGGCTCTTTAAGCCCAGTTGGAGGTTCCTACAATAAGTAGAAAGGTTTGACAATTTTGCCCTAAATTTCTGAAAGCTGAGTATAGTAGTTATTAGGTGTCTCCCTCTTAGCAGGCTTGTTATTTAATTAGTTGTTTACAAGGGCTTTGGAGAATTTTGTGAGAAAGGTATTGTGTTTGTGTCCTCCCACATTGTCTCTTGCCCAATCCTTCCTCCTCTCTGAGGTCATTTGAGGGATAAAGGCCTACCCAGTAAAGCATCAACATATTAATTGTAGCATTGTTTATGCTATTGAAACTCCATCTCCTTCCCACTTCCTGCCTCTGAAACTACATTCTCCAGGAGCACAGAGCCTTCCTCAGCCAAAACAATGGCAGACGTGGCAACCTTGCTTCACTGATATCGAACCGTACAACTTTTGCTCAGAGTGCATCTTTATTTTGTTCCTATTTGTCTGATTCTAGATGCAATGTTCTCATCAAATCATCTTGTAATTAGCAACTAGTGCAACTGACTCATGACTGATCTAAAGAAGGAATACTTCTCAAAGCAGCAAGGCCAAGAGTTTGAAGGACACATAAAAATATCTCAGAATGGCTTCCTGGTTTGTTCAGGGTGGTTCTTTATAGTCTGAATTTTTTATTTCTCCTCTGTTCTTCAGCGTTTTTCTGGTCTAGTTTCTAGTGACTTAGATAATGGGGTGCTGTTGGTGACAGAAAATGCTTCTTTTATGGAATGATAATGTTCAGTTATGCTTTTATTACTTGTGGCCCATGCCCATTAATTTACACTTATTCAAATTATTCCTATTTATCTGTGTAATTCTGATACTTCTCTTCGTTTTATTTTATCTCCTAAGTTCTCTCAAGTGTGTCAGTATCTTTCTGCTATAAAGGTGTGCAGAACTCGCACCTTTCAGGTGGATTAAATCCAGAGATAATGGCCTATCAATTTTTTTTTTTTTTTGGTTCAAGATTTTATTGTTCATAAAAGAATAATTTAAAGCAAGAAATATATATTTCTGTAAGCCACAGATTTTACGTTGCCTGTTTTCCTACGGTTTTATTGTTAAATTATCCTATACCTAATAAGCACAAGTTCTGAGAAAACATTTTGTGCAATAGGCCGTTTATAGTCTCTCTTTCTGGGTTTTCTTGTGGCTTATAATAGAGTTATAGTCATAGATGATGTATTCTAACAGCAGTATTATCACTTAATGCAAAACACCTATTGCTTTATAGAGTATTTGCTCTATAAACTGTATCCCCAAAATATTGTAATGAAATAATACCAGAATACAAGGAAGAAATCTGGGACATCACAAGGAGAAATCATTGAATATGTCTCCAGGTATATGGTTTGATTAATGTATTTGTCCCACATGCTTTTTTTGTGTGTATGTGTGTGTGAGAGACTAACATCGCAGTCTATTGGCGAGTGTTAGATTGAAGTCGAATGACAGACTGGGCCTGGTAGGAAAATGAGGGCTGGTGTTCTCCTTGTTTGTATCAGCTTGAATTTGTCACTGTTCTGCTGTGTTCCTTAGACTTATTCCACATCAGACATTACAGCTTGACCTGAGCCGTGCTAGATAATTAAGAACAAATTAAACATCTATACTACAAGAAAGCAGAAGTGAGATAAAAGCACAAAATTTGCATCTGAACAGAGATCTAAAACAACTTATCCTATTTGCAGAGAGGAATGTCTTTCTGTTTCATACTGAAAATTCTTGAGGCGTAGGCTGTTTGTTTGGGTTTGAGGGTCTTTCTTCCCCATTCATCTTTAGCTCCTGAACTTGGGCTACTTAGAATTCTTTATTTGTATAAAAACAAAACAAAAAAACCCACCCCAAAACACTTTTGTTGAATTTAAAGATAAATCTGAAAATATTCAAGGATAACAGAAATATTTACCCCAAATTAGTAGATTTTGTTCTATTTTTTGTGATTTTTGGGTTGCCAACTCATTATTTTGAACATTGGCAAAGTTTATTTGGATGCTGAGCAAGCAGGAATTGCAGGTAACTCTTTGCACCCTCCTTTCAGGTACTTATACACATTGATAAGAACCCCGCCTGAGCCTTCTCTTCTCCAACTAAACAGTTCCAGCTCTCTCAGCCTTTCCTCATATGACAGATGCTCCAGTCCCATAATCATCTTTGTGGCCCTTCACTGAATTCTCTCCAGTAGCTCCGTATGTCTTTTGTACTGAGGACACTAGAACTGGACACAGGACTCTAGGTGTGGCCTTACCAGAGCCTAGTAGAGGGGGAGGATCACCTCCCTTGACCTGCTGTGTGCATCAAAGGACCTGGCTGTAGTGCAGTTTGGGGACTGTACTTGTAAATTCTTCATCAGCCCCAAAGGATCCACTGAAATAACCCAGAGCCTCATGGAAGACCCAAGGGCATTCTTCAACTAAAAGTGAACCATTCAGTCTGGAACTTGTTTGATGGCATGCTTTTTCCCAGGACAGGCATACATTTCAGTTCTCAACAATTTCCTCAATTTTCTCAGCATCAGAGAAAAAAAAAGTGTAGCTAAGCTTTCAGATTTTTCTTCATAACTTTGTATGATGAGGAACTACATTTCAGAGCTCATTCTTTTAATTATACCATAGGAAGCGTTGCTATGACACAGGGGGAATTGTTGTTTGTACTTTCTTTTTTCCATCCATTATGGGAGTAATTCAGATGCCGACCCTTTTTTGATTTATTGTGCTGTGTAAAAAAACTAGTGGCTTTTTCTGGCTCCTGAGATAACTAGTCTACTGACAGGAGGGGTATCAAATGGCCCATTGTTCACTACCTTCTGTGCCTCAAAATGTGGGCTATATAAACCAGAAACATTTTGGTTATTCGTTTCTCCTATCTTTTCCTCTGCTGCCACCATATGGTCAAGCGTCAGTAAGTCAAGAGATGATGAATTACCCGGGTTTTTAGCAATGCACTTCTCTGCTTTTGCAGGTTCCTTTTTTTTGCATTCAAAAAATACCCCAGATGGTAGGTGTGCATTACTGATCTTTCAGTGAAAGTGTTGAAAATGCCCCTCACCAGCTCTGGAGAGAGGCACCATGTGTTTGACTGTGTTTCTCATCAGCCACTTTTTCTTGACTACAGGATCTGGGAATCCCCACTCCTCCAGGCTGCCAAGGAGAACAACCTCCCAGCCATTAGGAAACTTCTCACTGACGGAACATGTGATATCTATCAGAGAGGTAACTCAATTACTTGTTACAAACGGTTTTCTGTGGAAGGCAAGAGCCTGCTACAACAGAGTAGTATGTTTGTTAGTTTGCTAAAGCATTTGCATAAGCAGACTCAAACTACTTAACAGTATGTCAGCAGCTTTGCAACAAAGTGAGTTTTCTAACTTGGAGAGCTCATCAAACCCTAAAGGAATGGTGAAGATCAGAGGTTTACAGCTTGAACGGGTCTTTTTTCTAGAGGGATGGAGGGAGGTGGTTTACTGTGGAAGGTGGTCAGTGGAAGGGCTGTGTGCATGCACATTCACTTCACGCCTAAGTCTGCTGTCACATGCAAACATCTGAAGTCTCTATTCAGCTTTCAGATTTTGATGGGGTGAAGGAGAGGGACTATGCAGTTATGTGGCTGTTACCACGTCATATGATGAGGTGGCACCTGGCAGTACTCAAGGGAGGACCTAGCACTCCCATAATTCTCCAACCCAATAAATCCATTTCTGCTTTTGTCCCATGTGGTTGAATGTCTAGATGACTCACATGCTTCTCCTACTGTTTTTAGGTGCAGTGGGAGAGACCGCCCTTCATGTAGCTGCCTTGTATGATAATGTGGAGGCTGCAGTGACTCTGATGGAAGCAGCTCCCGAGCTTGTCAATGAGCGGATGACATCAAAGCTCTATGAAGGTAACATCTCAGGGAATGATGATGGGCAGGATTCTCTGCAGGGTGGGGAGGAAGTACTACCTGCACATTTAGGAAAGTGGCTTATACTGTTCGTGGTTCAATATATTGCTAAACTGTTACACAGCAAAACCAACATACAAATGGCTCCTGACCATTTGTGGAAGGCGAAATTATATTAAGCCCAAGTACATACATGTGCAAACATGCGAATGCATAATTGACAAACTCTTCACGACAGGTGGGTCTGTTGGTTGTAGTGGGATTGCAAGGATATGTACAGTTTGCTTTCTGCCATAGTCATGTGTAACAAAGTGGACACCTACCTGATCTCCTCTGAAAGGAGAAAAAATGGTTCTCTGGTTGATGAAGAATAGGGATTGAAAGCAAATGTGGCCACTGCTTTTGAGTCTAGACTCTGAGCCAGGTTTTTAAAGAATGGTTCTGACTGACTACACAGAAATGCCAGACAGAATCCTGAAACCACTAAAACAATAATGATGGGGTTTTCAAAATTCTAATACCTAGTTTGATGGATTAGAGCAAGTCTTCTTTGTGAGCTTCGTCTTGACCTGGCCTTCATGTCCCATGAAGGAAAGCATAGTCCTTTCTGAGAGACATGTCTTGTTTTCATGCAGAAACAATCTAGAAAGTGCATCCTGTTGTTCTGTTTGACAGGTTGTAAGGCCAGTTTTCATGAATTCATAAAAGGTTTAAATAGAATGAGACCTCTGGAAAATCTGTAGTCCAACCTTCTGCACACAACAGGGATAACTTAAAAGCTAAATCATATAGCTACTATGGATGCAGTTCCAAAAAACTTAGATTTACTATGAGTGAAATGTGAACTGCAGGCTACTGATCAGCCTGAATTTGCTTTCTTGGGAGTCAAGGTTTTATTTCTTTGTCTTACAGGGCAGACAGCTCTCCACATTGCAGCAGTGAACCAGAACATCACTTTGGTGAAGGCTTTACTCAAGAGAGGGGCCAATGCCTGCACAGCACAGGCCACTGGGCACTTCTTCAGGCGCAGCTCCCAGAATCTTCTCTATTTCGGTACAGCCTTATCTTCTCCCCTTGCTGCTATGGGAGGGAACCAGCAGGGTGATGGGGGACTATAAGGGAGGCTTGCTTTAGTCCCCATCTAAACAGGATAAGCAGAGGCTCCTGTCTCCAAGTGTCATCAGTCACACACCTTTTAGCAGACAGTAAGACTCCATCTGAGTATGTAAATACTACAGAAATACAAACCTATAAATCATACATGTTTTATATATTTGCATGTATACAAAAAATATATATTGCATAAGAATTATGATTTAATTTCTTCCTAGCAGTATATACTGCAAGTTGTCAATCTTTTTATGAAGATAATCTGAAAAGATTACTTCTTCCTTTCAGTGTTGTGTGGGGCAAGTCTTCTTTTCCTTTCTGAGTAGGATGAGAAATGGGGCAGGAAATTTACACGTTACCTAAAGTAACTCTTCCTTTCATAACCTCTGGCTTCATAGCATGGATAGCTTTCCCCCAGCGTGCTTCAACCTCTGCTGCTTCCTGGGGTCTTAATGTTATTTCTTCCCATTCCTTTTTTTGCAGGAGAACATGTCTTATCATTTGCTGCCTGTGTGGGAAATGAGGAAATTGTACAGTTGCTCATTGAAAATGGAGCTGACATTAGAGCTCAAGATTATCTGGGTATGTGCTGTGGGGCATAGTGAACTGCATACAGTGGATCTGGACACTTCAGACTCCGTCATCTGTGCATGAACATATTTTTCTCTCATTAAAAACAGCTGTGGGATGAGGGATGTGAGGAAAATGAAAGCTACTGTTAATGGCATCAGTCAATTGCCAGTCTTTGCACAGGGCTGGGCTATTCCATATACTTTATCTGGTCTGCTTCCTTCATAGGTAACACTGTTCTTCACATCCTGGTTCTCCAACCTAATAAGACATTTGCCTGCCACATGTACAGCCTGATACTTTCCTATGACAGGAACAAAGAGGGACCAGGATCACTTGAATTGATTCCTAACAATGAGGGGCTTACTCCATTCAAACTGGCTGGAGTTGAGGGCAACACTGTGGTGAGTTTAAGTGACACAGTTGCCTCCATATAAAAGACATTATTCAGAAGTGGAGAACTTGAAATAACATGATCCAGACCAAGCAAGTTTGTGGATGTTCTTAGTGGGTAGAAGATACATAACAAGTCCTTCTTTTTTTTTTTTTTTTTTTGTCAGAAGTCTCATGTAGGACCAGAAAACCTGTATAAGAAATTTCTTTATCCTAATGAAAGAAATGTATGCTTAAAGAATAGATCTTTTGACCCAATTTTTGAAGCATTTGAGTTAAACAGGTATTAACAGAAAGATCCATTCCAAGTAATTTTTTAAAAGTCTGACTGAAATTATTGTCTTTGTTGTCTAGATTTCATTACCCTAAATGTGACACACAGGAAACTTCTTCAGGTATCCACAGACATTATTCATAGTTAAGAACTCAATATTTAATGTAAACTCTCATCCTTCCCCTTAACAAAAAGACAAAGGCGGTTAGTGTTTCTTCTGTAGATCCCCAAAGGACAGGTTCATTTCCCTTGCCACACCTCTTTCTTGATAACTTGTAGAAGAGTATAAAAGAAATTTTTTTTCTAATCAACATATAATTCCATATGAAATCTATTGCCAAGATGTATAACTGTGTCAAAAAACTTTAGCAGTTTGATTAGAACTTAGAATAAAAACCACTCATCCTTTACCTCAAGCATGAGCTAATAATCAAATGGGAGTAAGAAAAAATTCTTCCACTTCTTAACCTGCTGTTCCTGAGAGATATGAGAACCACAACAACTACCAAGTTCAAGGAAAATACATTGTAATTAAGGGTTTTTAACAACTTTATTTGTTTTCATTGCAAATACACTATATACTGGAAAGCTTCTGATATCCTCCACCCCCTTCTTTTCTCCTCAGATGTTTCAATACCTTATGCAAAAGCGGAAGCACAATCTCTGGTCCTTTGGCCCCTTGACCACTGTGCTCTATGATCTCACAGAGATTGACTCCTGGGCTGAAGATCAGTCCTTCCTTGAGCTCATTGTCTCAACCAAGAAGAGAGAGGTACTGTGGGCACCACATGCTTTCTATGTGCAGACCATGGTGATTATAAAAGGAGAAGAATGATGAGTTTGAAGGTTCAAGCTCTTTTATATTATCCATAGAGCAAGGACTTTGTACTATGTGCTGCAGGGAATACATGAAATGTAGCAGAAGACACTTTAATTAGCACAATTCTACCCATCCTGTATTATTTCCATCTATCAAAATTTTAGTCAAACTTCTCTAACAAAAGTTTCAGCTACTGGAGAGTTTTGCACAATGTGGAGAAAGTCTATGAAACTCTCATTTGCTTTTATTAAAAATCCTCTAAATTTCTACATGTGGTGATACATACGGAAAGTCAAGGCAAAGAAGTCTATGTCAAAAAAATAGAATAACCTTAGAAGTTGTCCAGAAGACTAGACCATAATCCTAAAAGAAAGAAGAATACTAGAGTAGCATCTTTAGGCCACAGAAGCAGGGTCCTCTTGTATTAAGGGGGATGCATACACAAATAGGTACTAAGATACATTTTCTGACCCTCAAGTGGATGAAAAATGGCAAGAATAGAAAAGAACTAAGCTACAGGAAGATTACAGTAAGCTTCTAAACTTCTATCACCCTTTTGAAAATGAAATTTACTCTCCTATGCAAAGAATTCTAGCATACTGATTTCTACACAAAACAGAACACCTAAGGCTATCTAGCTAGGTTCATTACCTCTCACTTCCTTTTAATCCTTTAGGATATTTCTTAGGCTGTTCAAGAGTCACATCCATTTACTGAAACATACATATTCCTTGCACTTTGCGCAGTCTGTCTTTGGCTGACTTAGAGGACACAGGGCAATGTAGCAGAAGAAGGAAAACATCTAGGGTGCAATAAGAAGTTTTCCTTCAAAGTAACCCACTCATGCCACTTTGACTTACGTCTCCTTGCTTATTGCAGTGGTCCCCTAAACATTACAATAGGAATTAGGTCTAGAAGCATTTAATAAAGTGTGTGGGTCAAATTCATAAGCAAGGTGTAAAGTACACCCTATTTATCCTACTTATGCTGTGTCAGTCTTCTAGCAGAAGCTGAAGGCTTGATATAGATGATTCGATTAAATATCATCCAGATAATAATGCAGAAACTTAAAATGTAATATGTTTATGTAAGGCATGGAGCTTTAGACAAGTACTAATCTCATTGGGAAAATGTTCCAATTTTCTTATCCTAAGTCATCTGATACAAAAGACGTGTATTGCTGTACTAACAGGAATATTCTGTCATCTTCAGTTCTATGCTCCCACACATAACAAAAATATTTCAAAGGTTTATCAGATAGATTTTAGTTGTTAGTCTTTTGTTTTACCCTCAAGATGCCATCAGAACTGAGGGTAATTTCCAATCAATTATATATATGCCTTTGGTTCCCCTTTACAGAAAAAGTCTTGTTGACATTTTGGTGCTTGGTTGGCAACATCAAAAAGAATTCTTGGAAAAGTAGCTTATTGCTCATGTGAACCCTGCATATGTTCCGTGACAATGGCCAAATAAATTCTTCCCTTTTTATAGGTAGAGAAACTGCAAATGAAATAACACTGACTGTCTTAAAGTAGCTGAATCCAACTGCTTTTGACTCTCTCTGGAGTAGACTGAGCCCTTGACCTATGAAGCAAACTTTGAGCCTTCATAAACATACCAGCTGTAGTCCTGTTTCTACACTTTGAGTATGTACATATTCTACTTACATTACACTTCAACATAGGGAAGACAGACAAAGGACTAAAGGCTCACTCTTCAACTGTAGGAAACCATTACAATTACAGCTTCAGTTTGGCTATACTGATTTCTTCCAAATTGGGAATGGACCCTGAACAGTTATAATGAGATGACAGAAAAACACAAAAAGACTCCATGCTGATTTTATGGGCTTGCAGGCTCCAATAAACAAAATATCGTTGGTTTACTTTCACTGTAACAGAATATGGCTTATAACTGAATGAAAAAGAAAATTTTGTTTTGAGAATAATTCAAGGTGATCCATTTGATTCCAAAGTAAAGATCTAGCTCTTCAACTACTACAGATCTTGGAGGCCATGATAACCTGAGTCAGTCTCATCCATTTAGTTTGAAAATAACATTTGTTACTTCTGTGGAACATAATTCCTTGCAGTGGGACTCTATGTAATTTATGACCATTAGGGAATCATGGGCCAAATGTTTCAAAAGAACTCAGTATGAAAAGACCCTAATATTCCCTCTCCCATTTTATTCGTATCAGCATAGTGCTCTTGTCACTACAGTGTTGAAAACATCCAATAGTACATTACATACTAAAATGAACATCTTTCCCTTGTGGTTCATTCTTTCGTTACAGACTAGTTTACTAAGCAGAACGTCTAGTTTTGGGTGGGCTTGAGACTGATTACGTTTTTTGCACACAATATTGTGTGTTCACATTGGTCAATTTAAGCTAAAGAAGTGCACTTGGCCTAGATTTATCTCATCTAATTTTTGTCACCAACTGAGATGTTTAATTAAGGAATACAGATTCCCTAAATTTTACATATGGTTGATAAAGAAACACGCGTAACTAAGTATCTCCAGAGAGCAATTTAGATCTTAGGTGAGCTGAATGGCAGTCTGTAGGACCCTATTGCCTGCAAGGAGAGAAATCTTAGGATAACCACATCACTAACGAAGATACCTCCTTTAAGTTCCTGAAGTTATGTGATGGGGTTACTTGTAGTGGTGATACTCTAAGGACATAGATGAGGCAAATTTTGTAGAAAGAATTAATGATGACATTTATTAGATAGTTCATGTAGCCACAATTTCATCTTGTCCTAGGAAAACAGTTAAAAAGAGTGGAGTGACATTGATCTTTCCAAGTTTTATAGTTGTCATCCCAGCAGCAAATCAATAGATTCACTCAGAGGCATAAATTAGCAATGTTCAATAGAGGAAAAGATACTGAATTTTTTTCTGTATCATCTCACTGTATTTTCTTTGTCCTTTATATGCATGTGTGCAAATTAACCAGATCAACCATAAGGGCACTTAAGAAAATTCCTGGATTCTTCCTGTTAGTTATTCAAATAGAATTGTATGTTAGGAGAGGATTCTTCCCTCCAGTGCTCATAACTCCACTGCTCTTACTTTTTATAGAGCCTCTTTGTCACTTCTAAAACTATGGTCTCAACTTTTTTTGATGACGCTTTCTTTTTGTATAGAATTCCTCAGCTACACAGTATGTATGGATATATGCAGATCTTTGTCAGAAACACAACCCCAGCTTATGCAGCAGTACTGTTTTTCATATCATGTAAGATGCTCGCTGAAACTTCTGTTAATTCCTGGAAATGTATGTGGTCTTCTAGATATATTTGAGCTGCACCACTGAGATTCTAAAAAGAAGGACCCAGACTTTGAATATGACATATAAATAATCTAAAGGAATTAAGTTGAAAGAGCCTGGGTTTTTTCACAGTATATATTTCACTGTGGGTATACTGCAGTTTTTATCATTATAGCTGAATGGTGAAAACTTTTGAAAATCCAGTTCATTAACAGGCTGCATTTAGACAGGAATAAAGGAACTTTGGAAATCTCTCCAAAGTCCTCTTAGTTGCCTGCTAAATCAAGGTAATATCAGTGTCAGTTTTTCAAAGAGAGCTGATGATCTAAAGGACCTTTTGATATATTTCCTAGAGATTAAGAGTTTCCACAAATGCCACCAAAGTTGTTAGAAATAGCTGTTGAAACCAATGTTAACTTACATGTATAAATGCAGAACTCCAATTTGGAGAAAAAAATCTAAGTGAATTTCACAAGGTTGCGCAAGAACTTTTTTCTGTAGCTGAAAATAGAATCCAAATTATCTTATTTTCAATTCTATGTTCTAATAATGATGTATATTTTGTGCAGAGGAGAGTATCTGTCTGCTGTAAAGTGCACTGTGCTGTCTTGCTTAACACAAAATATGCTTCAAAATTTATTCCAGTTACAGTAAAAGACAATTAATGAATTGATGTAGTTTTGTATGTATTTGAATCCCTAGAGTTCGCAGGATTTATAAACTTTCTGATACTGTAAAGTTAGCCCACCCCCAAGATGTATATATGGTTAAAAAAAAACGAAAAAACAACTTTTATTTTCTGTAACACATCCTCATATATTTGCATCCATGTACCTAGATCATAGGTCTGTCTCAAGTGTTTATATGCGTCCAGGCCTACACAGACAACAAACTTATTTCAGTGTCTATCACACTTCTCTTGCACTTCCCACTGGTACTCAAAGGCTGTTCTCTGCAGGATCTATTTTTTACCTTTTTTTCCAAGTTCTTTCCTGACAAACTAAGCAAATCCAAACCCACTTGAGCATTCCATTTTTGCAAAATAACTTCATCTTCCTAATGCCGAATAGAGTAGGTGTGAATAGTTTGTTACCATTCTCCCAGGAAACAGTGTGAATGATGCTTAAACAAATGTCCTTATGGCAATTAATTCCTTCTTTCTGTCTTTCTCAGGCACGCCAGATCTTGGACCTAACACCTGTGAAGGAGCTGGTGAGCCTGAAGTGGAATATGTATGGCCGTCCCTATTTCTGTTTCCTGGCTTTATTCTATATACTCTACATGGTCTGCTTCACTATGTGCTGCGTCTACCGACCACTGAAACCCCGAACAGGCAACAAAACAAGCAGCAGAGACAATACAATCTATGTCCAGAAAATGCTGCAGGTACTACGTCTATACGAGTCAGGGCCCCTCAGGCAGCATTGGCCAATTCCAATCTAACCTACCCAACTGGAAAGTCCAAGCCTTTCCCAGTTGCCAGCTATTGCAGCTGTCCTCCTTCTTTCTTTCCGCCAGCTGACCTTTGCAGTGAGGAACATGGGGTACGCTCTGTTCTCCGTTATGGGGCTGGGCTGGTTCCTGTGGCCTTGTCAAGCCTAGTCATGTTTATTACACTAATGCTGGGCCATCTTTTCCCCCCACTCCTCTTTTTTAATTTCCTTTCACTCCTTTTTTTTTTTCTTTTTTTCAGGAATCATATATGACATATGAGGATGAGCTGAGGCTGGTGGGGGAGCTGATCACAGTCATTGGAGCTGTAGTAATTTTGGTCCTTGAGGTAAGAGAAACAGTGATCTATATAGTCTCGAGTTTAATCAAGACAGATTTTACTTAGTAGACAAACATGAGTTTGTGCTCACGACTTGGTAGGGGTTATTTGCTTAGTCTAAGTGCTTTGATATATGCCTGTGGCAACAGATGCTGTCAAGAGTATCTGTTGGATGAAACAGACCTGTAACAACATACTAGTAAGACTCCAGGTGTGGAAGAAGTGATTAGAAGGACTGGCCGTGCTATCAGACACTCTCTGGAGGGCAATACCACAGTTCCCATTAGCACCATCGGTGGGTCCAGCTGAATCCCAGCTCTTGCATGAGATGCTTGGAGGTTCTTCACCCAGCACCCCTAAATACTCATATGTTTAGGGGTGCCAGCTGAAGTGATTTCTGTGCATACACAGTAAAGTTTGTATTTAATTGGAGATCAGTGACTGTATGGGCCTGTTACAGGAGCCTTACTCAACCGGAGTTCTGAGGTGGACATGTTTAGGTGTTCTCCTGACCATGAACTCTTCAAAAAAAAAAAAAGCAAAAGTTCTCAAAATTAAAACAAATATATCCCCTGCTTGATTTTATTATAATAGGAAATAGAAGACTGAAACTTTTGTATGAGAAAACTCATATGGTGATGTCAGGGTGAACTGAAGTAAAATGGGGCTTGTAGACAGCTTTCTCTCTGCCCATATATGTTCCAGAAGGACAGGTCCTTCTTCCTGTGTTTGGTCAGGCAGCTGGGGCTACAAGTAACACAGTGAGTCCGAATTATAGCAAACTCTTTTGATTACTCATGAAGGTCTTTTTGTCTTGACTTCTGAGGCTCAGCTGTTTGTCTGGTCTCTTCTCAGTAACCTATATGAACTTCAGGCTCACAGCTCTGTGCTGCAACATCCCTCTGCCACATGCCAAAGTCTCTCAATCTGCCCAAGCGTTCTTAGATTTTACAGCAATCTGTGTCACATCCCGAGAGGGGCCCACCTGACTCAATCATTCAGTTTTTAAAGTAATACAGAAATCAAGCTGTGAACCAGCAAACAAAGCAGATGCAGCTGGCCCCAAGATCCTGTGAATATTGGTGGTTACCATGACATTTAATAGTATAATGGAATCCGTCTAAGTCCTAAAGTCAATAGGATGTCTCTCTTAGATCCCAGATATCCTTAGAGTTGGAGCAGCGAAATACTTTGGACAAACCATCCTAGGAGGGCCTTTTCACATAATTGTGTAAGTACACCACTTTTTAAGTCTAATAAATACATTGTCTCTCATTTTCCCTACTGCTGTCTTTTGCCATATGAGTCACTTTCTCCATTCTTTTAGAGTATTCCTTCTCTTGATTTACTTCTCTTACTGGCTCAGCTGGTGTGTAGGAAGCCAGGCGAGTGGACAGGTAGTGTTGATAGTGTTGAGAGGTCTCTGGCTATGGGGCTTGTGGCAATATGTGCCTGTCTTGGAATTTGTTAAAAGAAAAGAAAAAGGAGGGTAAGATTCCTTTACTGAACTTTTTTCACTGTCTCTTCTTCCCTTGCAGCATCACATATGCTTGCATGATTCTAGTAACCATGGTGATGCGCCTCACCAGCACAACTGGTGAGGTGGTGCCCATGTCCTTTGCCCTGGTGCTAGGATGGTGCAATGTCATGTACTTCGCACGAGGCTTCCAGATGCTCGGACCCTTTACCATCATGATCCAGAAGGTATAAGACACAAACAAATATGGGCTTGTTACACACATCCTGACACCTCTTTGCAGATAGGGAAAACTGAAAGAATACTTTTTCTCCCTCAGGACTAGCATTAATGCCAAATGGACAAGTTCTTGTCTGCACAGAGGGTTTGGGACTTTCACATTCTCTCTTTAGTGCAGAAGTTTCCTTTAGTCCACTCATGGTCTTAGAATCTGGAAAATGTTTCACCTAGGGTTGCATTGTGGCTTAGCGGGACAGTTGGGCCTTACGGTGACTCTGTCTTTGCTCTACAGATGATATTTGGAGATCTTATGCGCTTTTGCTGGCTCATGGCTGTGGTGATACTAGGGTTTGCATCAGGTGAGTCTACAGAAGGAAAACAGCATTTTGTTACCCCTGCCAACTTCTTTAGTATGAATTAAGTGAGTGGGTTTTGATGTATTCCAGGGTTGCCCTTTGAGTCAGCTGGCAGAGGTGGTGATGATGTATAGCTTCTGTTTCTTTGAGCATGATCACTTTACAGTACTGATTTCTGTTCTCCTGAGTTTGGTTTTCAAGTCTTGCTCTTTCCAGGGTAATAGAAATTAGGACAATCCAGATAATTCCACATATATGTAAGTCAAGGTTTAAAGGCATACTGCATTTATGATATTTGTCTTTGGAAAATGAGATTAACAGATGTAGTTTTATTATATCCTTGAAGAAGAAAAGGTCACTATTTTGAGAATAGATAAATAATTAAAGTAATTCTGAGCCATTTTATAATGCAGACCAGTGATTCTAGTCAGGGATTTGTCCTTGTTATGCTGGGTACCGCACTAGCATAGAAACATGCGCAGGTCCTTCCCAGACCACTTTGTGTTGTCAGCATCTCCTATAGGACCCTGTTGTTGCTCTTGGAATGTGATTCCCATTGTTAAACTATCTCTCTCTTTTTTTCCCCATTGCTCTGCTCTAGCTTTTTACATCATCTTCCAGACAGAGAACCCTGAAAACCTTGGGCAGTTCTACAACTATCCCATGTCCTTGTTCACCACCTTTGAGCTGTTCCTCACTATCATTGACGGCCCTGCAAACTATGATGTGGACCTGCCCTTTATGTATAGTGTGGTATACTTTGCCTTCGCCATCATTGCCACCCTCCTTATGCTCAACTTGTTAATTGCCATGATGGGTGACACCCACTGGAGAGTGGCCCATGAGCGGGATGAGCTCTGGAGAGCCCAGGTAATCTAATTTAGGTGGTAGGGGGTTCACTTTGAATAAAGAAGGGGAAAAGTTGTCCAGAGAAAATGTGCTTGACAGTGCAATTACTTACTCTGCCATCTGTGCTCTAAAGGAGGTACCTTAAAACCCTTCCCTGGCCTTCACTTTTCTCAGGGGCTAATACAATAAGCCATGTCCTTTAATTCTGTTTTACAGCTTCTGTACATCAGCCACCAAATTTCTTTCGTCCTTTCTATGAGTCTGAAGTGTCTAAGTGCATGCGCATCTTCCCATGTGAAACTGTCTTCCAGTATATTTTTGCTGTGCGGGTATTCCTGCCTTATTTCAAAGAGCAGCTAGAAGCCCATCCAGCCTTTCTAGTCCATCCTGTGTCTCCCTAGGTGTTTGTTCCTTACACATGGAATCTCTTGTTAAATAGCATTAAAGTTGCATCCTTTTTTTACAAATCACATTTCTGTGTAACTGAGATTTAAATTATAATTATAGGGATTGACTGAGGGGAGATAGAATGCAAAGTAATGATTACAAGTAGGTCAGTAATATCTTTAGATCCATTAAGAGAAGTTGGCTTGACTCCCTTGCTCAAAAGGCAAAAAAATTCAACCAGATCAGTTACATAGCTGCTCAACAGGAAATCCATTTCCTAGTATTTTTCTGTGAGAAAGCAGTAAGTCAAATGGTTAAATGTAGTTGTGTGGCCACATTGGTAAGTTCTGATGAGAGTTAATACAGAAATAAATACTGTCCTTTTCTCTAGCTTGCGAATTAATTACCCTACTCATTGCCATCAGGTATAAAAGGAAAGAAATTTAAAAGTATTTTAAGAGCACCATTGCTTCCTCAAAACATGGCACAGTTAGGACTAAAATAGTGAAATGCTCTATAATAAACAGAGTATTGACTCTATGATTTTTCTTCATTACATATGGAGCTGTAATGAAGTAAGGTAATGGGTCAGTACTCATGAAACTCAAAGAGAGTCTGATTTTTTTCTGATTCATCCAAGTTCTTTCTTTTTTTTATTCTAAAGGTTGTCGCTACTACGGTCATGCTGGAGCGGAAACTGCCACGGTGTCTCTGGCCTCGGTCTGGAATCTGTGGGCGGGAGTATGGGCTAGGGGACCGATGGTATCTCAGGTGAGTTCTCTTCTAGTGTGTGCACGTGAGGATCCCAGAAGAAGAATCCAATGTATGGATGTTAATAAACAGCCTTTCCAGTGGCATGGGGAGGAGTGTTTGGAGTCCTTCCCTTCCAGAATACAGACCCTGACCTGTTTTCTGTCTGTGATTGATAGACAAGCACTGTTCCCCTCAGAAAGCTCTGCTGTGCAATTCCTTGTGAAATCAGCTGATGTTTTCTTATCCAGTAGTCACAGGAGACGGACCCCAGAAATTGCACAGGTTATAAGGCCTGAATTTTTCTTTCAAACTTCTTATAATGAGTATCACAAAGCTTCACCACTGTGCTTGGTTGGCTGTCTCTATTAGATGCATGAAATGGCAGAGGCAGAATCAATCAATTAGGCATTCAGCAGCAATGAACTGCACTGCAGATGATTCAAGAACAGAACAGGGATAATTAAAGGCAAGATTTCTTTCTGGCATGAACCTAGTAACTATATTATACTTTGCAAAGACTGCATCAGGTGGCAAAGTCTTAGGCCCAGGGTTTCAGTTTAGGAACTGAAATAACAAACAAGCTGTAGTCTAGATAACGCTAGATTCCTCATTATTTCTGATTTTAATCAATATTTATACAAGGGTGAGAAAAGATTAAACTTTGTTTGGGCATGTGTCTTTTCTAACTGCATCATCTTTTGCTGATAAAGCCAGAAGGGGGAGTGGTGTCTGTATGAAATAGGACTTTCTGCAGGTTTTAGCAGAGAAATGAATCTTGTGGATTTTCAGGTTTGCTGGGCAGAACAACTAGACCTAAAGCGATACCAATGTGCAACACCTTCAGGTACAGAATATAACTTTGCAAAAGCAATATCCCAACAACAATTCTTCATCGGATGCTATGAGAAAAGAGTGTGGTGTGATCTAGTTCTGTCAAGTTACATGTATGTTTGTTGTATATAGTATGGGATAGTTTTCCAGAAGACAAGTTATAAGTAATGTAGAGAAGGGTTGGTGGAAGTGAAGCAGTTAAATAGAAGTTCAGCAAAAGATAAGTGACATCCTGAGGCTAGCAACCACGGAGTATCAGAGGATAGACAAGAACAAAGGAAATGGATGAATATATGTGTATATACAAAGGATCTGGAGCTAGAATCAGGTGGGGTAGGTCTGCCAATAGCTTACAGCTGGCAAGATGGAAAGGGCAAATCATGACTAGGAAATTAGTTAAAGTACAGGAAACCACGGGCAGATAAGGGTACTGAAGTCAATGACAGGGATGAAGGTTTAGGAGATAATTGTGTGCTAGCAGCTGCTAGCACCATGCCTGTAATCGGTTTCCTGTTTCTTTGTAGATTTTCTGGAATGTCTGGGTCAGTAGGCATACTTTTGGAAGGGGCGTGTTTCTTGTGGCTGCTTGGTTTTGTTGACAAACTAGCACGTTTCTACTTCATTCAGTTTATTTTTTTTAATCCTCTTACAGAGTTGAAGACAGGGTTGATCCCAACAAACACAAGATGACGCGTTACACAGAAGCATTTAAGGCTCAGGATAGGGATAACTATGATAAAGGTTTGGAAAAGCTGGAGATCAATAGGAACATCCTGTACAAGAAGGAACTGTCTGCTCTGTCATTGTCACGGAGCACATCCAGGACTAGTTCTCACCGTGGCTGGGAGATCCTGAGGCGCAACACCTTCCACCAACTTCGTGGAGAGGTCTGTCATGCCATGGAAGAGGAGGTCTATGATGTCTAAGAAGTCTCCTTTTTCTACTCCACAACACGGATCACTTTTGCCACAACAGTTGTCTTCTCCAACTGTTCATACACACTCCAGCATGCTACACACATTTGTCAGCCTTGAAGAATTCTGCTGGTGAACAGTTCATGAACAGTTCATGGCATCTGTGCTGTGATATATGAATGCAGTCTTTTCTCTCCTAGTTTTAAGTGTCCCTGCTGTTGCACTGATACTTGCACCAAGCCGGTGGGCTTGTTGAGCTAAGGTCTGTGGTGGTTTGTTATGCTCTTTAATGCCCTACAGAAATGAGCAAAAGAAGCCAGGAATGGGATTTCATCCATTTACAAAGAAGTGATCAGTAAGCCTTCTCCCAGACTGTTACATACAGTATAATCTCTCCCTCCAGTTTCACAAAATCCCAATACTCTCATAGCAAAGAGAGCTGACTGAAGACCTGTTTTATGATTTGGTACAGAACTGAAAAAAACCCCTGTAACTAAGCTCAGGAATGAAGGTAATTGCTGACACTGTGATGATTAAATGGACTGTAACTACTCAGCTGGCATTCAGGGCTAGACAGATTTTGCCCTCTGAAGAAAGGCAGTCTCTATTAGCTGCATTTTCAACATTGCTATCTTAGCAGGACTGTTTTGGGTTTGGTTGGGTTTTGGTTTGGTTTGCTTGTTCAGGGTTTTTTTTGGAGGTAGTTTTGTTTGTTTGTTTCTTTTATTTTGTTGTCATATAAATGCACTTTAAGCTTTTGAAAAGAAGTGATTGCTACTCCTGGGAGGATTCTGAAGGATCTGAAGTGGGAACTTCTTTTCCTAATGAGAGCATGTATGACCTGGTTAGGTCACTTTCAGCAGTGTGAAATTTCAGCAGAGCTATTAATGTTCCAAGTGAGCTGAAGCTGGTCTTTTGTTTTCTGTGGAAGAGTAGGGTTTTGGACCGTAGTTCTCTGACTTATTACTGAGCCATCAAGGTTGCATGGTGAGCTACAATCTAATACTGAAAGAAATGGAGAGGAAATGTTGGCTAGATGAATAAGAGCTATTGCAGAGGCAGTTCAGAAACTGGTGCGTTCTCTCTCTCTCTCTCTGAAAGTCTAAAACTATCCAATGAACAACTGAGTCATTCACACAGTTCCCTTCCAGGCATGATGCTGTGCCAGTCTGTCAGTTTGTCATCTGCCTAGGGCCACTTTAAGAAAAATGGAGAACTGTTCAGAGAAATGGACTGTCATTTCAGGGTTTCTTGTATTCTCAGGAGTGTGGAGTTTCATTCCAACAGCAGAAGTAAGTGGAAAGCAATCCATGGTCTAAACATTTCCTTCCAACAGGACTAGTAACAGAAACTTTGTTTTTTAAGAAACCAGGGACCATTATCTAGCACTAGACTTTGAGCCAAATCACCCTGTGATAATCAAAGCAGAAAATGAAAAAGCTGAATCCAGTGGATTTCTGATTGTATTGAAATATCACAGCAAACATCTCCTACATCTCATCTCTTGCAGGTGCTGTAATGAGCATCATGATCTTTGCAATTATGTGTGTTTATTTAAGTGTCTTCTGTCTCTTACTTGAATGTGTATTTATGCTCCGATGGAAGACTGACTCTCTGGAATTCAGCTGCATACTTTTGAGTTGACTCATTTTGTTGAATTGAAAGTGTTGCCTGGTCTTGCTCACTTAAGCATTGTCAGTCCTTCCCAAAACCTTTGGGGTTTGTACTGGTGGTCTATGGAGATGGGAACAATGTGGCACATTAACCAGAACTGTGAACTGCTGCTGTAATTGTAGACAAATTTTATTTCATAGTGAATAGGAAATAGCAGGAAGGGGAGAACTGATGGCTTCCCCCTCCTCCCTCTGCCCCCAAGTATGGTAGTCTTTTCATTAGTTTGAAAACCTGCAGAAATAAGATTAAGGTGGAGCCGCATAGAGCCGTTTCTACAAAAGGACTCCTCTTTGTGACATAATAACAACAACAACAACAACAACAACAATAATAATAATATTTTTAAAAGCTAGTTTGAAGTACAAGCTGTGTAACCCCTGGTTCTGATTTTGTGTTCTTCTTTATTGCTCTAAACAATAATGAGAATTTTGATCTCGGAGCTCAAAACAACATATTGACATTGCAAGAGGCAGAACAGTACTCAGTTAACAGTGCTAGGCCTTTATAGATTTCTGTATCTGGTTTCCACAGCAAGAAAAGAAAAAATCCAGTAGCGGTATTTTTAAGGAAGTGCCTTCTCTGGTAAAATTACATTCTGTAACAGTTAGCTTTCAAACTCCTTGCACAGAACCCATGCACAGAACAGCATCAGAACTGTGCAATTTACTTCCTGTCTTTGGAGTCGCCTAATGTAAATAAGGTAGAGAATCATAGAATCATACAATTTTGGGGGTTGGAAGGGACCTTTAAAGGTCATCTAGTCCAACCCCTCTGCAATGAGCAGGAACATCTTCAACCGGATCAGGTTGCTCAGAGCCCTGTCCAACCTGACCTTGAATGTTTCCAGGGATGGAGCATCTACCACCTCTCTGGGCAACCTGGGCCAGTGTTTCACCACCCTCAGCGTAAAAATATTTCTTCCTGCCTTCTATTGGAATTTGGCTTCCAGTTTCCTGAGGTGACTTGCATATTACAAAAAAATCCTGGAAAAAGACCTTCTACAAAAGGGGGAAGAATATTTTACCAGTAGTAAATGATTTGCCAGTCAAATTTGCATAATCTTTTTGTTGATGATGAGTGGTGCAGACAGTTTTTAACATAATTTATTTGGAGGATAAATAGCTATAGAAGAAAATTTGAAGTGGGAAGAGTCAGCAGATGGGCACACCAGAAGCTGGAAATACTAAACTTAACATGTAAATGTGGAATACTTACTCTCCTCCATTAGGACATACACACGTGAGCTGTGCCCATGTGAACCTCAGATGATGAAGTAATAGGAGGCACTAGACAAACATTTGAGCTGGTTCAATGCAATCTGGCTCAGACTTGGAAACAGCAATGACTACAGTCACACAAAGGCAGAGCACTTTTGCTGTAATATTCTGCATGAATGTGCTGCTTCAGGATTTGCTTCAATTTTTTGCATTTTGAGTTCTATCCTAAAATTCCGAAACAGTATTGCTCCTCCTTGCTGTTGCAAGGTGTCTTTCCTCTCCCTCCTAACACTTTTGCAATAATTTCAAAGCAGACATTCCTCCCCTCCTTGAAACTGCTAACCTCAAACTATCTTCTGTGTTGCTGAAGCAACTTCTGAGTTTATGATAATGTGATAAGAATGAATGTTTTGATCCAGTTGCTTGTCGTAAAATGAGAAGTATTTTGCTGAAAATAAAAATATTAAATATATGGAGTATCTTGTCTGCTTCTTCATGTCTAAAATAAATATCATGGGCCAATTTTTGTGTTTGTTTCTCTAATAGCAATCACGCACATTAGTTGACAAATTGTTTCGATTGTCATGTTTGGGTCCATGTTAAATTTTTGGGATTAAAGCTGTTTTTCCACAGCAATCCACTTCAGAAATTTCTTTATACAAAAGCCGTATAGAGTTTCAAATTATGATTTCCAGTTCAAAATAAGAACTATCAAGGCCTTTATTTTTTAAAGTCATCATTGAGTGTTTAGTGAAAACTGCAGTACAAGCTCTTTGGAGAAGAAGCCATATTTTCGTGTTGGTAGAATCACCTACTTTGGACAGTGAGGCGATGGTCCTTGCTATAGCTGCTTGCAATAAAATACACATAGGTACAGAGAGTCTTCTCAGTAATACACATGCAAAACAGATACAGGTAGCCCAGTTTGGCCTGTATAATTATGGTTTGCTGAATCTGATGTTTAGACCATTTCTTAAATGATTACTATGATTTCCTTTCTAGCCTGGTTAAGGGCTTCATCTTATATTACACATTAAAGCAAACAAGGCAAAGAAACTGCAGGTGAGACTAATGGGATGAATCCTGATTAATGAATTTCCATAAACTCCTATTGAAGTGCCTTCTGTAAACTTGAGAAACTCAGCCGTAAACAAAGGGTCTTGCTTGTTTATTAGATATCAATAAAATTGCTAATATACTGAAACAATAGTTTAATTGGGCTTTGTATTTGCACTTGTTTTTTGTCTTGTTTGCAATATCTAACTTTAGTCCCAGTAATATATGCTATTTTTCAGATTTTTATAATAAATACAATAACAAAACCATCCTTATCTATGCCTTGTGTAGAAGTAAACAAGTTAAAACAACAGCTTAAGTTTATTTTTTGAAAACTTTCTAAATGGGAATAAACCAATCCAACAAATACTTGGTTCATAGAAGATTAGGGTAATATTTAGAGCCATTAACTTTTGCTTTTAAGAATAATGTTATTTTTATTTCCAGAATGTTAGCATTTTAATCAAGTTCTCAGCTGTGCACACAGAACTCTTTGGCAAGAGTTTTGGGCCTGCCTTGAGAAATCTGCGATCCAAGACAAGAACCTAGTGAAGATGTAAGCAAGCATCTCTGAGATGGGCCATATGATAAGCCTCTTGTCTTGCTACTGTTTTATGCTAGGTTGATAAATGCAAAGTATTTAAGATCTGCTTCTATTTTTTCCTCTCTGCTGCTCCAACAGAAGAACACTTACCATCATCCCTCTGCACACATGAAACCCTTGTCCTTAGACACCTTCCTACTCAGCAATCAAATGCATTAGTTAGCTGAAGTTCTCTTTTTGTTACAGTGAATTCAGACTGTATCTCAGAAAGAAGCAGAATGGGGAAAGAAAATACTACAGTGTTCCATAAGCTCAACCTGCCCATAGTATCAGAATGAATGATTTTTAAAAACCTCTGAGAAGTTCTAAGTTGATCTAGGAATTTTAATATAAAATATCAATAAATTAAAGTTTCTAGGGGGGCAATATCTGCAACACATACTAATCAACTGCATTATTAGTATAGTCAAGCTGGACTGACAACCACTTGGCAAAACCATGCTGTGCATTAATTCCAGCCCCATTTCTGTCTAGGACATGGAGGGAAAGTTGAAGAGAAAGTGGTAGCTTCCTAGAATTCCTAAGTGGATAGCTGGGCAAACAAAATGTCAGCAACCAGATGGAAAAAGTTAGAGATTCCTTGTCAGATGTGCTAATTTCTGTAGCATCTTGAGAAAGAAGTTTTCAAACTGTCCTGCTCCTTAAGTACAGAATATCTAAAGCTTTGGCTGAGATGAGTGAGGCACTTCACACCTCTTGTAGCTGTGGTTTCAGGCTTCCCGCAGACTCAACCAGATGTTAGGGTATTAGTTACTGTCTCCTCACTGTTTCAGATTAGCTCCATTTGGCAAACTTTTTAAATAGAAAAAGATGAGAGCTGATTCTGCATCAAAAAGAATTTTATGGCAAATTCTATGGAGCAGAAGAAACAGTCCTGCCTTTCAGGAAATAAAAGTAAGTTACAAAAAGTACTTGCCCAGTGCTATTCTCATTTATATTGTAAACTATTCTCTGGCTTTTCCCATTATGCTTCTGGCAAATAATAAAAAAATCACTAGCTTGCCCGGAAAAACTCTTCTGGGAGGAAATTTGACTTATTCACCCTTCACCCTTTCTTTTAGTGTTCAGTGCTTGACAAATGAAACTCTAGGGTTTCACCTGTAGGTGAAATAGACTGGACTAATTCTTCCCACAAATAAACACCAGTGATTCTGATCACAAATCAGTGGCATTATCTATGGGAGAATTTTACAAGTCAGCTTGAAGATAAAAGTAAGTGATTAAAAAATTAATTAAAGATTTGAGGTTAGGGGATTTCTAGGAAGATTTGTCCATTGGCTCATAGAAGAATTGGCTGTAAAGGATATCTGGGATCATCCAAGATAAGACCATGTCTGCCATGACTTTATCTTCCAGAGTCTCAAAAATCTTAAAGATGGAGATCCAAAAATCCTCTGTTTACCTATTTCTGTGCTGTCACCACCCTTGTGGTGAGAATATTTTTCCTAATGTCCAACCTGAACCTCTCAAGTCACAATTGATCATTGTCCCTTATTATTCAGACATTAATAGCCTTCTTAATTTGAATCCTCATCCCCTCAGAAAATAAGATTTAAAATAAAATGAAATTGCAAGTCCATCTTTACTGTCTCCTGTAATTTTCCCTCTCCCATCTGGTCTTGTGCCTATATTTTGTCCTCCACCAGCATTTTAGAGCTCAGTATGCATTTGTATAGGCTTAGATACATACATATACAAACCACATTAATTACTGCAGTACTGAAGAGGTGAGTTTTATATTTACAGGTGAAAAATCTGAGGTAAAAAAAATTTTACTTAATGCCACTTAGCAAATAGTATAAAGCTGGACATTTGTCTTGGTGTTTTTCTGATCCCCAGTATGAACAATAACCTTGTATCCCCTGGGGTTAAGGATATACTTGATAGTGCCATTCCGATAGACTTATGGGTCATCCTACAAACAAGTAATTTGTGAAGTCCTTACCTGCTGAAGGACATCAGCCGTAGCATATTGAAAGGCCTCTGGAAGTAATTTGGAGTGTATAGGTCTTCATAAAGTTCCAAGTAGGCTTCACACAAAACCCCGTGTATTGATAATTAGGACAAGAACAAGAATTTTGAAAACTGTGCTCCCTGAGAGTCTTGCTTAAGTCACATCAACAAGACAACGGAAGGGTTTTTTTTGCTTTGTGGCCTCAAAGAAGACTTTTGAAAGTGCTAAGCTCACTGTATTTTGCAAGGTTTGCAGTTTATGTGCTACAGAAAATAAGACTTAAATAGTTTGGCCTGTCATTAAAGAAAGTAAGAGGGTTTCCTCCTAAGTTGCCGACTCTGCACCCCACCTTAGCCTGGCACCTTTTTCTTAAGTTGTAGTTCATGATTCAGCCTTTCCCTGGTTTCACCAAGCTTACAGCACATACATGTAAAATTTACTCCACCACCCCAGGGTCGTCTCAGGCTTGCTGGCCATGGCTGGGCTCAGACTAATGAAAAGGTATCAGCACTGTTGATTAGGCCTGTACATGCTGGAGAAGAAACTGGTTGCTGTGTCATACTATCACACAGTTCTCAGAGTAGTGTCCCTGTGAACAAGTCAGGAAAGTCAATTTTTATAAACTTTGTTTCCAAACTTTGGGACAATAAAATGGGTAAACACTGAAAAACAACTATTTAGCTCCTAACTTTAGAGGAAGTTGCTCACCATTTTAAAACTTTGCTTTACAGCAGGAATATATCTTTATAATATCGCGATGTTGTGGTACATTTTTAATATCTTTGAGTTGATAGATTCCAAAAATCAGAAACACTTCTTTGGCAGAAATAAGAATGGAATTTAGTGATCATCATAAAAATTTACTAAGTGGGGGATTAACAAGGAACAGATATGAGTGTTTAGATATCAGGGTGTTTGTGATACGATCAAATCATATGGGAGAAAGGAAGGAAGGAGGGAGGAAGGCGGGGAAGGGTGGGAGGGAAGAAAAGAAGGGAGAGAGGAAGTAGGGAAAGAGTGAAGAAGAGAAGGAGGGAGGAGAGGGAGGAAGGAAGTAGGGAAGGGCAGAAGGAGGGAGGGAGAGAAAGAGGGAGGGAGAGAAAGAGGGAGGGAGGGAGGGAGGGACGGAGGGAGGATGAAAAGGGAGGGAGGGAAGGGCAGGGGGGAGGCCCATATGACTTATTTTTTCATCTGAAGTGCTGAAGTTGAGTTTACATGTTGTTACCTGACCAAGGCAAAATCCATTCTTAATAAGTGACAGCAGGGCCACTTTGCCTCTACAAAAAATGTCTGCATCTCCTTAAAGGTTTTTTTCCTCTCTCATTAGAGAAAGAGTTTCATACTAATGCTATAGTCAGAAAAGGAGAAAAGAATCACAGACAGCCAATTCCTGAAGCAATTTTTACACTAAATCAATGAGAAATGTGCATTATAGGCTGAAAGTTTTCTCTTCAACTATTTGTTTAAACTGGTTATGAACTGTGAGTTCAGACTAGGTTTCTGAAGAAACCTGTTATAAACTTTTAGCTGTAGATTATGATGACTTACATAGCAAATGCTACAAATTGAACTAAATGTGACAAATCCAAACATTTCAAAGATTAAAAGACTAAGTGGGATATAATTAATTTTCTTGCACTTGAACTGAAAGATAATAAAATGACAAGGATAGGTTTTAAGGAGGTGCAAGGCAGATGCAAGCAGAATTTGAACTATTATTCTAAGTTTCCTTTTTTTTTTTTACAAAGCAATGAGATCACAGCTGCTCATAATTTTCCCAGAATTCCATCTATGCTACTTCTGCACACAGATGTACATACTGCTTCCACACATTATCCTTTATGCCAGACACGAAACAGAATCTAATGGATTCAGACAGGAGTTAGTTCTTTATTCAGGCTATGCTTATGATACTGTTATCTTGCTTGGTCTCCTGGGGACAGTGCCCCGGACTGCTGAAGCAATCGAGACTGGCTCACTCTAATGTGATACACTGGGGATGTAGCTGAGATGCTTGAGAACACTGGCATGCTTATTCCTCCTGTGTCTCAATGTTTGGGATGGGCCTCACCACCTCCCGTTGCTAAGACCACATGATATTCCCCATATTAACTAATCAGGAATGGATCATAAATGTCAATGTGCAAAAGGTCACCTTCATGGCATTGTGTCAACAGCTGTCACTGGCTCTGGACAGCCTGCATGCACGTATCTGGGTGTCAATCATAATTCTAAAGCAAGTGACCTTTAACAAATACTAATCTCACCAGGGAGGGGATGATGGAAGGAGTGGCTCATCAGCTTGCAGATGGTGATCCTAGCTGGACTTAGAGCATAACAGTTTCATCAGAGTCATGGTCTGGTGGAATCCATGCTGAAAGAAGGCATGTGGTCAGGCCAGGTTACTTGGTTGTGCTGAGATCTTTAGCCACCACCTTTTCACAACAGGCCTGGATGTTCTCCTATTATCTGGGAAGGGCAAAGATAGGCTATTTTGAAATGCTTTTTACATACAGTAGCAATGTATTTCCCCCTCTTCCTCACTCTAAACAGGAGGTGCCATTTATGGCTTTGTTCAATGTCTTCTTTCGTTAATATTTGATCTATAGTCTTGAACACTGCTCAGGTAAAGCGAGCATCACTGGAATCGATTTTTGAGTGTTTTTAAGAGGGCTTTCCAATATCAGTAGTTGGTGAACTAGGTGCTGGGAGAGCCTGAGGGAGCGCTCCATTAGGAAAGTACAAATGCAGCCACAGTAGTGCTTCTCTTATTGGCAGAACAATCAATACAGACCAAATGATCTAGTGTCAGAACTACCTCCTCACAATACAAATAGGTGACCTGTTTAAACTCAAATATATATGAATGCTGAAAAGCGAGGGCACTTTCTAACTATAGCACAACTCTTCGCTACTAAAAGCAAAAGTGTAAAGCGATATAGTCAGGAACTCTGTATTTTCTTGGAAGATCTTTTTCTAAAACCTTTCATCACCAATGCTTTCCAAAGACCTATGTCCAAAAACTCAGGCATATGATCGAGCGCTGAAGTAATAAAATCTTTATACTTAAGTGTGTCTGCCCATGTGAGACTAGCTTTCCTATTGACTGGTCAGATTATATTGCTAATAGCTGATTAAATAAATACTTTAATTCAGAACAGTTGTGTCTGTGTTGTTGGTGATAAGTGGTTCTGACACTCCTTTTGATGATCTATGCTAAAAAATACTTCCTTTAGCTGTGCATTTGTCTTCATCTTTTAACCTCCCATATGTCTGGATTTTCTTTAGTAGGAATAAAGAAATATTTTTCTGTTTCTGTCCTTCTGTCCTTCTCTTTGTTCTCTACTCCAGCAGCTCCTCCCCTATATACTTCCATATAATTCTTTGAGTATGGAATACTCTGCCATCTTGTCTTTTAAAACTCTTTATTTTTATCCCAAATGCCTTTTGTTGATCAGTAGCACTGGGGCCACTCCCTGACAGGAAAAGATATGATCAAGACTTTCCCTAGTTTTATTGCATGATAGGCTTACAAACTGCTTTAGAGGGGTTTGCAGCTCTGTGACAAATAAAAGCTCCCTTTTTAATATCACATGCAACCTGATACTAAACCTAATCTGCATAGCCTGTTAGAAAATGAGATTTTATAGGAAGATCTTTTATCCTAGGGCAAAAATACAGAAAAAATCTCAACCTTCTGAGATATTCCTCACATATATACTTTCCCCTGGGTCTTCTAGTCTTCTGTCTACCTCTTAATTGCATCAATTTCATCTTCAGACACAAACTTCTTCTGGACTGACATACAATTCAAGGAAGCCTAGAATTGTATTTGTCTGTGGGGCACCTCCACTTATGCACTGAGCCCTATACAAAAGGTATGCAAACCAGTACATTCAGTGTAGGCTGAATAGTATGTAAAAAGCAAAGGAATCTAATTCAAAAAACTGAAATAAAGAGAAACATAACTGCACCTGTGGTGCTGACTGTGTATAATAATGTACTAAAAAGATGGGGCCCACGAGAACAAAGGCATAAGCATTTGTTTTCCATAGTAATGTGAAAAAAGCTACCATGTCCCTCCTCATAATGAACTTGTCATTCAGAGTGACATTGCCGAAGGTCAGAAGTGAGATAGCTTACCAATTTGCAAATCAGTTTTCCATTATCACCTTTGCAGACTCTTATTTGCTGAAATCCATTAATAAGTCTATCTATAAATACCATCACTTTTGCAAGACACCTACACCTAAGTTCTCCTCTGTTTATACAAAGCATATTTATTTTCTTCTCAGGAACTGCAATTTTACTCTTGAACTCGTCTTTATGGTCAGACACAAATGCTGCATTGTTATTAGACTCTTTATTTGTAATGGAATTGCATAGCAGCTTCAAAAGCATTTTGAGAACTACAGAGTAACATAGGACTTACAGAAAAGTTCAGGCAATTTCCATAGTATTTTCTTTTCTGTAAGCATACCTGAAGAATATGCAAATAGGATATAGAAGCACATAAGGTAACTGGGTACTTAATGCAGGTTGCTTTAACGCATTCTCCTGGGGCTGCGCATTACTTCATTAGACATCTGGGCTGAGTTTGGAGGTTTGGGGGCTG
Organism: Gavia stellata; assembly: GCF_030936135.1. Classification (NCBI taxonomy): domain Eukaryota; kingdom Metazoa; phylum Chordata; class Aves; order Gaviiformes; family Gaviidae; genus Gavia; species Gavia stellata. Next base: position 133,066,648 of record NC_082594.1, read on the forward strand.
GGCTCTTGTCTTATATCATTATTGTACTGACTAATTTTGGGGTTTCTCCCACGCGCTGTTATCTTCTGCTGTCATTTAGCCATCTAGGCTTCCTGCACAATTATATACAGAGAAAATTAACTGAATGTATTGGTTTTGCTTGGGATAGAGTTAATTTTCTTCACAGTAGTTTGTATGGGGCTATGTTTTGGATTTGTCATGAAAACAGTGTTGATAACACAGGGATGTTTTAGTTATTCCTGAGCAGCTCTTGCACAGCATCAAGGCCTTTTCTGCTTCTCACACTGCCCCACCAGTGAATAGGCTGGGGGTGCACGAGAAGTTGGGAGGGGACACAGCTGGGACAGCTGACCCGAACTGACCAAAGGGATATTCCAGACCATATGATGTCATGCTCAGAAATAAAAGCTGGGGGAAGAAGGAGGAAGAGGGGGATGTTTGTCTTCCCAAGAAACTGTTACACGTGATGAAGCCCTACTGTCCTGGAGATGGCTGAACACCTGCCTGCCGATGGGAAGTAGTGAAAGAATTCTTTATTTTGCTTTGCTTGCATATTCAGTTTTTTCTTCACCTATTAAGCTGTCTTTATCTCAGCCCACAAGTTTTCTCACTTTTACCCTTCCAATTCTCCCCCCCATCCCACTAGGGGGGAGTGACCAAGGGTCTGTGTGGGGCTTAACTGCCTTCCAGGGTTAACCCACAACAGTGAAACGCCAAAAAAAAGAGAAATTCATACTACACAGGAACTTGGTTGAGAAACCATCTGAGTCAGAAAATAAGAAACACTCAAGGAAGCAGAGATGACCAGACAGTCCTGCATATTCTTGGCAGATAACGTCAAATCAAAGAGAGATATCTCGGCAGCTCTCAAAACTTCCTTGGACTTAGGAGTCTAAAAATGGTTCAACTTATTTTCAAGATACAAAACCAGAATACACAGCCATTACATCTAGGCTGTGGCTCTTTCAGCCTGTCCTCATGAAGCTAGTCAACCTTTTTGTAATTAGTCGTTGAAAAAAAGATGTGGATTTGACCTTCTGAACACTAAGTAAGTGTCTTAAAAACACAAACTACAGAGTAAATGTGCTAGTGTTTTACTTGTATTCTGATCAGATTTTATTAATATTCATCATTATTTATAAAATACTATGAGATCTAACGAAGAGAAGTGCAATATTACAGCTCAGTAGTTTTTGTTCTCTTGAATAATGGTACCTGAATTCCTGCAGTCTTTGCTTTTTTTTTCCCCCCTGAGTATTTCAGGTAGTTCATTGTTATGCGCTCCTTGCTCCCATTTGCCTTCACAGTCTCCATAAGTTAAGGTTCATACATTTTCAGGGAGCTCCTTAGTCATGCTGTTTCAGTCCTCTTCTATTATCTGCAACTGATCTTCAATTTCTACCTTTTTCTTCCATTTTCAAATCAGTATGTTTGTTTTATGAGTTGCATCCTTTTGAAATAAGATTTCTGAACCTTTGGAGGCACTTGGTTAGTCTATTTCTAGTCATTTTGATCACATCAAACACCCCCACATATACATAAGTGGGAACTGATTGTTTGCAACCATTGAGCACTTTCTTCACTTACAAACTTCAGCGTGCATACCAGTAACCCTTTCCTGTTTGTATTTCCCACCTACTTGTATATTTTACCTTTGAGACTGGGAAAGCCCTGTCACGCATAAAAAAAATTAAGTCAGCAATGGTGAGAGTCCTGTTTGACTAGTTCTACATGTCACTAAACAAAACAAAATCCATTAAGGACAGGCGAGTTTTTAAAAAGTGATTTGAAGGAAAGTGAATGCATGAAACAAATCTAGAAGTGATTAACCACTATTTAACCTTTCTGTGGGTGATGTTTCATCCATTGTCTTGGCACTGAAAAGTCAAAAGAAAAGAAACCTAACCAGGTAGAGCTGTTTAGTATGGAATAGCTCCCCATTTCATGATATGGATCATAAAGCTACAGGAGAAGACATGACTTAGTTTTCAAAGGAGACTTTTGAGTTTTCAAGTTTAGGTCCTTGTTCCCGTAAGAGCTCAAAAAGAGTTAGCCAAGGAAGCCCGCGGATAGTACTGAGAATCTTCTCTCTAACAATCTTATTCTATATCTTTAAGAGGTGATACAGAACACGGATAGAACAGGGTACAATCTATTTTGTTTGACATAGTCTCTGTTGGGGCAAGTTCCTATGATTAGAGAACTAGGATCATATGATCATGAAATAATTCAGGTTGGAAGGAACATCAGGAGGTTATTTTGTCCATACTTCTGCTCAAAGCAGGGTCATCTGTGAAGCCTGACAAGGTTTCTCAGGGCTTTTTCCAATCTGATCTTAAAAGCTTCTGAGGAAAGAAACTGCACAAACCCTCTGAGAAACCTGTTCCAATGTTGAACTGCCCTCATAGTGAAAAGCTTTTTCCTTATCTCCAGTTGGAACCTCTCATTTTAACTTTGTCTCTTGCTTCTTGTCCTCCCACCATGCACTTCTGTGAAGAACCTGGCTCCACCTTCTCAATAACTTCTTTGTATGTACTTGAAGGCTAGTATTAGGTCTGCTTGAAGCCTTCCCTTGCCTGGGCTGAACAAGATCAGTTCCTCCAGCATCTGCTCACAGGGCAAATGTTCTACTCCTCTGACTATCGTTGTGGCCTTCCTCTCATCTCATTCAGTTTGTCTTCCTCGTATTGGGGAACCAAAAACTGGATGCGGTACACTAGATGTGGTCTAAGAATTGCTTCACAGAGGAAAGTAATCACTTCTCCCAATCTACTTGTTATGTGCCTTTGAATACAGCCCAGAATATTGTTCGCCTCTTTTTCTGTCAGGGTACACTACTGGTTCATATTCAGCTTGCTATTTACCAAGACTCCCCAGATCCTTTTCAGCAGAGCTGTTCCCCAGCCAATCAGTTCCCAGCCTGCACTGTTGCAGTGCAGACTTGGAATGTACACTTGCTGAATTTCAGAAGCTTCCTTTTGGTCCATTCTTCCAGTCTGTCTAGGTCACTTTGGATGGCAGTCCTGTTCCTACATGTATCAACTGGTCCTCTCAATTTGGCATCATCTGTAAAGGTGATGAGCAAGCACTCTGTCACCTCCTCCAGGTCATTGATAAAGATGTTGAATAAGACAGGCTGCAGGAATAACCAGTGCCATAACCCACTGGTTACTGGTCTCCAGGCAGAATACAGTCTGCTTATTGATTAACCAGTACCCTCTGAGCCTGACTATTCAATCAGCTTTTATGCATGTGATTGTCCACCCATCTAGACCACAATGCTCTAATTTGAATACAAGAATACTGAGAATACTGAGCAAGAAAGCATTGAAGCTTTGCCAAATTTGATGTAAATAATATCTGTTGCTCTCCCCTTACCCACAAATCAGATCATTTTATCACAGAAAGCAATCAAGTTGGTCAGGCATGATTTAACCTTGGCAGATCCATGCTGACTGTTCCAAATCACCTTCTCCTCATGTCCCCAGGGGACTTGCTCCATGATTTTGTCCAGTGACTAAAGTGAAGCTATTCAGCTTGACGTTCCCCAGCCTGTGATCATTGACTCAATCTTCCACTGGTAGTTTTCCTTCTCATTGAACTCTTCTGCCAAGCACAGAGGTCTAAGAGAGCTTGTGTACCTCAGTCTTTTCTATGTCCACTGACTCTAAATTACCCTCCCATTCAACAACAGGCCATCGTTTTCTTTGTTCTGGCTTTTACTACTAACATAGCAATAGAAGCTTTTTTTGTTGATGTCGATGCCCTTGTGAGTGTCAACTCTAGTTGAGCTTTAGCTTTCCTAACAAGATTCCTACCTGTTTATGCAATATTTCTCCTTTGTAATCTGATCTTGCTTCCACTGCTGTATGCTGCCTTTTTGCACTGGAGCTCCATCATTAATTCCCTGCTTAGCCAAACCAATCTCCTGAGACATTTATTTATGTTCCTGAGTACTGGGATGGACTGTTCTTGCACTTAGAGGATGCTGTCCTTAAAGACCTACAGTTTTTCCTGAGCTCCTTTAGAATTCACTTTAGATCCTCCTCCTGTGGAATCCCACCCACCAGTTCCCTCGAGAAATTGAAATCTGCTCACCTGAAATCCAGGGTCTGTACGCTGCTACTCTCACACCCTTCAGTACCTTGAACTCCCCTATTTCAAGGATGCCACTGATTATCACATCTGCAACCAGTTCTTCCTGCTTATTAAGTCCTTCTGAGAACATTTTCATTGTAGCTGCATGATAATTCAACAAGAGTTTAACTGAAGATTCACTGATTTAGTATGATAGAACAAAACGAGGTTTTGTGGGGTTTTTTTTTTTCCTTTTCATGTGGGCAACACTGGGCTTAGGTAGCCCTTCCATGCCCAGTTTTTCTGTGCTCCTGGATGTGATTTTGCTGAGTTAGCCTGTGAGGCCAGGCTTTATGTAAATTCCCATACTGATCCATATAATAAATAGGGTCTGTGTTCCTTAGGGCACATGGAGATGCTTGAAGCCTTGATAATCCTTTTGTAGTCAGTACTTGGTACTCTCTATTTGGTAGTATTTCACTACAGTGGCAAAAAGAGTGAAACGTTTTGTGCTGGAATGAATGTGCCTTAATTTGGAAAAGCTGTGCAAAGTAAGTCCTAAGAATAGAGGCTGTCACCCTGTAATGCAATGCATCCTGTAATGTAATCATACAATACATGTAACACATTGGGCGCTTAGTTATCTAAGTGATTCGGGGGTTTGATACATCCAGCAAAATGAATCAACACAAGTTGCTGACATGAGTCAAGACATCCTGACAGTAATCTCTCCGTTCTGCCTCCAGACAGTATTCTTCCAATCTACCTAAAAACTACCCATGTCAGAGTAGAGGAATGATATAGTGGTGTTCTCCGAATAAACTTCTTATCCACCTACGTTCAGGCATAATAATCGTGAAAATATACTGAATGCATCCATCAGATATACTAGATGTAATACCAACAGAAGCAAAGTGTCACCAAAAATGGTGTGTTTTATTGCTGCTGAGGGTTTCCTAAGTTCATTTTGATAGGCCACCTTGGCTGTGTGTGATGATGACCTAAAGGGTGGCTTGTCCCTTGGAAAGCCAGCTAAGCCAATGTACCGGTGCTGAAGTACAGCATGCCCTTGCTAAGTTCAGGCTGTCCTGTTTACCTCAACATTCTTTGCTGCATAACAGCAACTAGGAGGGAGCATCCTCAACAGCCATGCCCTATTTATTATCCAGTGCTGAGCAAGGACAAACTGTTACGAGATATGCTTGGTGCTAGACTTCAACTAAAGAGGAATGAATGTGTCTGACCCATCCATACTCTAAACAATTCCATGTTTGGGTCTATGTTGTCTATCTTTATCACCTTGCCCAAATCCTTGTTGGGGCATGATCTTTTATGCAAACAGTCTGAATACATATGAACTAAGTCTGCGTCAGAGTGTGGGTAGGCTTATGCGCTGAAGGCAGGTCAGACCCAGCTATTACTGGTGTTTATCTGAGACGCCTTCTTTGTAAATGGGGATAAATAGGATGATGTTCGTCTCTTCCTTAAATCCTGTATTAATCTATCCACAGCAAACACATGGCTGACTGACAAAGCAAAATCTGAAAGATGCTCCTTAAGCAACTGAATGTCATCACAGTATGTGTGTGTAACTTTGTTCTGCTTGGTCACTTATGGGTAAGTACACATTTCGTCTTCCTTCAGTACATAAACGTGTTCTCACTTTCTGCTTATCTAATGGAAGCACACATCTGAATTAAAGTCAGGTCACCATGGATGATGGAAGCATAAGCAAAGGAAGAACGCTGAAACTCAGCTTTTCATCAGCATCCTATATGATCTTGAAGTGCTCGCAGTTTGCTTCAGACTGAACTTTAGCATAGTATCATGGGAATATATTCCCACGACTGAACATTTGCTCGTAAAATACTAAAAATAAAAAAAGCAGACTCAGGATCTCTTCTGTTAAAGCTGTGGAGAGGAAAGGTGCCAAGCAGTTCATAGACAAAACGAGGTTTAGTACAGCTACTAGACGAGAGTATTGTGCTTACTATTCAAACTATGATAGAGGCCGGGCTTTGTTACAGAGTTTACAGCCATAAGACTCTATTCACTCTTCACTAATTACAACAGCTACTTGAGTTGAAGTGATTAGCATGAAGAAGTGTGGCTACATGTAATGTTTTGGATCCAGAGCTAAGTTAAAAAATTTTTAAAAATCAGTCTATTTCAGTAAGACCCAGATGATTTAGAAGACATTATGCAGTCATGGGGAATTGCAAACTGTAAGATCTGATAAGAGGAGATATACACCCTTGGCATTAGAGCAGGAAGAGATTCCTTGGACAAAAGTGGAAAAAATCTCATACTAGATTGTCTGCACTGCGCTGACCGTGCATAGATAAATTAAAGCAATGAGAACTTCATTGAAAATAAGTGCTTTTCCAAAAGACTTGAAGAAAATGAGGGGTTTTCCACGTATTACTGAGTGCAGAAAACATAATCGCAGGCAATGCAGTGAGTGACTGTGGTTTCCTAGTAATTTGACTTTACACAGTAACTGGAACAGAGCCCATGATGAGTTCAGATCCTATTAATGGAGGTGGTTTTACAGGGTGGAAACACCATGCACTGCTGTATTGTAAATATTTCTTAACAATGAACAGGAAGATGTGCAGGTCTTTTACAGTTGAGGCTGAGGAAGAACATGGAACTATTCTTATGTAGTTCTGCTGGGGAATTTAAAAAGAAGTAGTATATGGAAGTTTACATATGGAGCAATGGAAACTTTGGTGATCTGTCATGTTGGGAACCAAACCCTTTCTGCTTTATTCACATAGATGCTGGGAAAATCTCCAAGTATAACATCAAAGTTACAGTGCAATTGCACTTAATTGATACTAAGTCTTGTCGGATCAGGTCCTAAGTATCACTAAAGAAAAAAAAGAAACAAAGGCATCCAAAAATTATGAAGAAAATTATTTATTGGGATCTGAAAATGGTAATAAAGAAATTGCTCATTCCTCTGACAGAATCCTTTGCACGGGTGCAGTCTAATGCTGAAGACTCCTAAATACTCTTCACCCCATGTTTCTGCTCATGAGGTACCCTAATTGCCAACGTTTCTTTGACAAGACATGCACACAATTACCCAAATCCTGGCAACACTGATTTATAAAGTATTTAAACCCTGGAGGGATTCTCAGACTCCCCTGGAAACCTCAGTGTGAAGCACAATCTTCTAGGCATGTTCTCAGGCTGTGCTCATGGCAGTGTTTAGCCTGCACCTTGGGAGGACACAGTGCTGCAGCTCTTACATCCCATATCCTGTCTGAATTTGAACTCATGTTTTCCAGAGTGCCACAAGACTCTTTGGCAGCTCTCAATTCTTTAAAGCTTTTCTACTTAAAAAATCCCCTTGTGGCTTTCTCTCAAAACATCACGATGAAGAGCTTGTTTTCAAGGTAGGCGAGAAAGAAAATAAATAATCCATGAATACCAGCCCCAAGTGTTTCATGAGGCTGAATGAGCTTCCCAGCTGTGAAAGTCTGAATATTAATGTTAGACTTTAAATATTGATGCTAACACCTATTTGTTAGGGCTTATTCAGGCCCTATTTTCCAGCTTCTTGAATAATCGTAATGGCAATTGTCAGTAGCTGGGAGGAACAGGGCGTTCCATGTCAGGTCAGGCTGGGTCCCAGACATCCCTGGAGATCCTCCACAGTCAGATATCCCTGATGGCAGGGTTGTACTGTCCCACTTTGTGCTGAGGTGGATCATTTCTATGAGGTGGAGAACATCTTCCAAATAGTTCGATCTTT